>NC_037345.1:56237374-56542941 GCF_002263795.3 Bos taurus
AGCCACAGAGTTCCAGCCCTCGGCCTGGCGTTCAAGGCGGCTGCCAGGCCCTTGGTCACCATCCCTTAGGGCAGCTCTGGTCTACAGCTCAGTGTCCCGTGCCCAGACCGCCCTCTGGCCCCCCACCTCCGCGCCCCTGCTCCTGCTCCCCCATATCATCTCTGCAGGGCACCTGAGTGGCCATCGTTCACCGCTCTGTTCCCATCCTGGAAGCCTCCTGCCCCTCTGATTTCAGCCCTCTCTGTCCACCTGGCTTCTCCCAGGTGGCCAGGGAACTCCCCGAAGGTGTCCCTTCACTCACACTCACCCTTCCCCTCATGTTTTCCTGGACTCCCTAAACTGGGCAGTGCCAGGGCACAGAAAAGACCTCCACTAAGTGCCCACCCTTGAGGTGGTCCAGGCCACTGAGAAGGGGATGGGAGATGGGGATCAGCAGTAATTAAGGGGAACCTAAAGACGGAAGAGCCAGTGACGGGAGACCAGAAGGAATGGGAAAACAAACGGTAGCCAGGTCAGGAGGAGGAATGTGGGCCTGGGAGGACGGGGCAGGGGAACGGGGCTGCAGGGCTCGCGGATGCACCTACCCTGTTGAGAGCCATCTGGTAGATTTCTTCGGGTGAGCGGCCCTTCTCCTTGGGGCTCAGCTTGTAGCCTAGCTTCTCAGGCATTTTCTCCACCACGTAGTTACGCAGCTTCACCTCGTTCACCTCTGTCCACGTGTTCTCGTCGTACTGGGTGAATTTGGTCAGGTTGAGGCCCAGGCTCTTGCAGAGCTCATGGAGGATCCTGAGGGGGTGGAGGTGCCTGTGAGAGTCGGGCGGGGGCGGGGACCCCTCTCCCCAGCAGGGCTTGGAGAAGGGAAGGGCGTAGGTGGGGCAGCTGGTTTTGGGGTTTAGGGATGGGCTAGATTGGGGGTCCTCGGTGCCAGGGACCAGGGACTGAAATGGGAACAAGGCTGGAAGGCAGAGGGTTAGGGTTTGGAGCGGGAGTTCAGGGCTTGCTTTCACTGGGGGTGAAGTGGGATAGTGACAGAGTGGGCTGGATGGGGTGGGAGCTGGGGGTGGGGAAAGGACCAGGGTCGGGGACGGCAGAGCTGGGGGTCTGGAAGGGCTGGACACGGTGGCCTGGGCGCTTCAGGGGTGCGGTGGTGGGGCTAGAGGCGGGAGGCCAGATTTGGGGGCGGAGTCTAGGCCTGACTTGACCAGGGCAGCAAGTTTAGGGTCCGGGTTGGTCTGTGCTGGCATTGGAGCAGTGATGGAGCCGAGCATCCCACTGAGCCTTGGCTCGGGGCTGGGGTGGCCTCGCACCTGCTTGGCTGCCAGGCCCGGCCTCACCTGTGTGAGCTGGGCATCCGCATGGCCCCCAGTTCCCCAATCCAGCCTGTCTTCCGGTCGCGGTAGGTGAGGATGCGGCCCCCAATCCTGCTGTCTGCCTCCAGGATGGTGACCTGGGGAGAGGCGGCAAGCAGGTCTTCCAGCTCTTCCCACTGGCCCCCATCCCCACTCTGTGGCAGCCCCCCTGCACCCCGCCTTCCATCCCCACAGCAGCAAAGATGGAGACCAGAGAAGGACCCTTTTTTATGGGGAGGTGAGGGGCTGGCAGGAGAACAGAAAGTCACAGTGAACATGTACAGTGTGACGGTTGGTTTCCAGACTCAGCAGGAAGGCTGCTGGGCAGATTTCAGAGGGACTTCCCAGCTTAGGGAGTAGGGAGATTCCCTGTGCAGACTAAAGCCATTGGCCCGGCCCATACTCATTCTTGGATTCAGTGAGGGGGACAGTGGTGCGACTTCAGGGGGCACTTCCCCTGTCTGGACTTTCCTTCCCTCTCCACCAACACAAATCCCCCCCAGGAGCTGGGCGGAGGTTTCCAGGGACTTCATTCTAGGATGAGAGTGGGGCAGGGGAAGTGAAAGGTCTCAGCGCAGACACGCGCAGTCTCTCTGGGTTTCATGTTACTGCAGAGGGTTCCAGGCCCCCGACCCCCAGACCACAAGGAAAGCAGAAATCCCTCTCCCCTCCCCCCATCATCCCCACCCCTCCACCCAGGACTCCCAGCTGCAGCAGGAAAGACTCGAAGTAGACCTCCAGCATCACTTCTCACCTTGTGTCCAGCATCGCTGAGCACCTTGGCAGCCACCAACCCAGCCACGCCTGCACCAACCACAACCACCCTCCGGGGGTTCAAGGTCCGATTGAGGCCCAAGGTCACGACTTTGAGCAGCTGCTCGTAGTCTGGGTCGTGCATGCATTTCTCGAAGGGGTCATAGATGTGGGCCGTCTGCCAGTCCAGGGAGGCCGCCAGGCTGAGGAAGACGGGGACCAGGGCGAGGAGGCGCCAGGCTGGGGGCAGGAGGACAGGGTCAGTGGGCAGGTCAGCAGGTGTGTGGACAGGGGCTGCTGGAGCAAAGCAGGTTCTGCCCCCTCCCCTCCTGACTTACCCAAGGGGTCCATGACTCTCGTGTCTGGGTTGGAGATGTGTCTGGGTCGGAGGGGAAGCAAGGCCACTGTGACAGGAGCCTGCGTCCCCCAAGCCTGGCCCGCTGGGGGCTGCCGGCTCCCACCTCAGCCCTCGCCCCTAGGGCCGTGTGCGTCCCCTAACCCTGGGCTGGCTGGCTCCTGGCTCCTGCCCAGCGCCGCTCTCCTGTCCTGCCTGTCTCTTCTCTGTGCGTTCTGTCTCACCTCCTCTGGTCTCCTTGCTACTCCCGCCTCTGCCCGGCTAGCCCTGTCTCCCCGTCCCCCGTCTGGGTCTGTGGGGCCCCGTCTGTCCGCAGCCTCCTTGCCACCTCGGGCTCCAAGGCGCACCCCTCTCTCCTCCGGCCCCTCTGCTCATCTGCCTGCCACCGTGTCCCCCTCGCTGGCCTTAAACCCAGCGGCACCCCGCCCTCCCCTCCCTTTTGGGAAACCCAGCTGTGGGAAATGAAACTCCGTTCCTGGGCTGCCGGTCAGATGCTCAGAATCTACTCAAGGCTGGAGCGGGTCGGGGGTGGGGGGAGCACATCAATCTGTTTTCTTCCTCTTGCCCCAAATAGTTCAGGGGCAGCTGGGCGGCTGCAAGTACACGCTCAGGTGACCGTGCTGACTGTGGGGGCTGCCCCCGGCCCGCTCTGAGCCCCTGGTCCCCCTGAGCTGGCCCCTGTGCCTGCCCTCTGTTCTGCCTCCTTCTCAAGGCGGGGGCGGGGGCGGGTGCGTTTCTGGCCTTGAGGCAGCATGCTCCCAGGGACAGCTGAGTCCTGTCCTGAGTCCTCCTGGGTGTCAGCCATCTTGGTGCCCTGGAGGGTCCTCACTGGCTCCCCTCCTATCCATGTGGCCGCTCTGAACCTGTTTCCTGCTCAGTGAAATGGGCACAGCAGGGGGACCCGTGGGCAGCAGGGAGAGCTCTGGGCAAGCCTGCCCAGGTCCCGAGCCCGGCACCTGCCAGCGGACACTCGGGGAAGGCCTTCCCTTTGTGGCTCGGGCCTGCATCTGTCAAGTGGAGGCCACTGCGGCACTGGTGGGAACAGGCAGTGAATCCAGGTCGGGGCCAGGAACAGCCCCTGGGGTCAGGACTAAAAGCTGCTTCTTAGGAAATACCAATGAGTGCTGCCCAGGGGGATTCAGTGAAGACCCCTAAACCCCAGCCCTGCACTGGGAGTGCTCCCTGCGCCTGCACTGGGAACCACTGTGACGCTTCACTCAGGCCAGGGCGTGGGGGTGGGGGCGACCTCAGAGAAACCGCTTGGGTTCTTCTGCCTGTCCCTGCCTTTGGCCATCGCCACTCGCTGCCTGTGGGTGCTCTTCTCCTGAGAGGTGAGCTGCAGGCAGGGAGAAGAGGCTGACCTGCCTCCAAGGAACCCCCACCTGGCTCACGGCTTCAGGGCTTTAGCCAAGGGATGTACGATGGGTCCCTTGAAGGGGTGGGGGGGTGTGGAGAGGCGATTGTGGGGACTTTTCTTGGGGTTGGAGGAGAGAGCACCAGGCGGGCGGGTGGTGAGGAGGAAAGGCAGAGGGCAGCGGGTCCTTTCAGCTGATGGGAAAACCCAAACCTTAAATCAAAGAGGGATGTGGTCTGGTGGAGGTAGGGAATTGGGGAGTGCGCAGAGTGAGTCAGAAGGCATCTGAAACGGGTGGGTGGAGAGACGTGGCCAAGAAGGAAACAGAATCAGTGAACTGGACAGAGCCTCGGAGACAAAGCCAAGGGCGAGTCAAGGACTCTCCCCTCTCTGAGCCGGTCTGTGATCAGAGCTTTGCACTGGACAGAGGAGAAATCTGAGGCTCAGAGGGACCGGGGAGCGCCCCCGGACCTGCCCAAGGCCCCAGAACTGGCAGGCCTTCCCGTCGCAGAGCCCACCAGCTCCCTTCAGTGCCTGGAGGGTGGGAGCGGCACCTGGTCAGGCCCTCTGAGGGAGGGAACTGGCTTGTCCCGGCAGGGCGGGGGTGGGCATTTGCACTGGGGGCCCCCGTGGGGAACCGCAGAGCTGGGAGTCCAGCTGACCTCAGGTCCCCGTGCCCTGCCCAGAGGCCCCTCTGCTCTACAGGCCAAACAGCACAGCGATGGCCCCACAAAGGAAGTGGCAAGAACAGGGACACAGAAAGGGTGGAGGCAGTGGAGCCAAGGGGCTCCAGGGCATGTCTGGGCGTGTCCAGGCGGTGTTCTTAACCACTTGGTTATTAGCTCAGGTTCGTGGACTGGGGGCGGGCCGGCCATTGGGACCATCTTTGTGGGGTGGTCCCATGCACTGCAGGATGTGAGAGGAGTACCACTGGCCTCTGGATGCCAGCAGCACTTTGCCCCTCAAGGCTTAACCCCCACCGATGTCTGCATTCCCAGGCTGGGGGGAAGCACTGGGCTAGGGCTTGGTTGATGTTGGGTGAAACGCCCAAGAGCAGCCAGATGTGATCCAGGAAACACCTGGCAGGAGGAAAAGTCGATCGAACAGGTTACTCTGGGGTCAAGAGATTGTGAGTCTTTTGGGGATTGCTTGGGTAGAAACGGGACCTCTCAGAGTCATTCCTGATAATATCAAAGAGATCGGTGTTAGGGTTGATTTCGGGGTGAAAATTAGGGGCAGGAAAATGGGGGTTAGGTTAGCTTGGGTTTCCAAAGCTTGTGAGCAGGAGACACAAGACGCACCAGGCCGCCCACCAAATCCAGTACCGGTTGCTTCAGTTGATTTGGAGGTGCTTTTGGTGTTTCTAAAAACAATGTCAACCCTCTCAGATAAAAATTGTCTTTTGGGAGAAAGCCCTACCTTATTTGACTTGCTTCTGGAACCTTGATGACAGTTCTAACCGGTTTAGGTCACCTCCAGAGCAGCCAGAGACCTGGCTCTCGCCCCCCAGGAGCCTCCATGGCCCCTCAGGACAGCTAACAGTGATGGCGGCCACAGTGATGGGCAGGGGACAGGGCTAGACCCTCACATATGTTCTTTCCTCTGGGTCAACAAAGACCCCGAGTTGTTCTTTAGTTGCTCAGTCATTCTGACTCTCTGAGACCACATGGACTACAGCCTGCCAGGCTCCTCTGTGCATGGGATTTCCCAGGCAAGAATACTGGACTGGGTTGTCATTTCCTTCTCCAGGGGATCTTCCCAACCAGGGGTTGAACCTGCACCTTCTGCATTGGCAGGTACGTTCTTTACCACTGAGCCACCAGGGAAGCCCAAGACCCTGCACAGTCAGTATTAGAACTTCCACCATGTCTCAGAGGAGGGCAGGGCCAACTCGGAGGATGCCAAGGGCCCCAGGAGGGAGTCAGGGGTCCTGACCTGGAGGGGCAGGGGGCACATAGAGTGGAAGGCAGACAGACTTACCTGAGGTCCCTTCCCCTAGGGCGCCCCGCCCCTCCTTCCCTGGTTTCCAGAACCCCAGGGCTACTGTGGGGGCACTCACTGCATGGCTGGCTCTGGCAGGCTCTCTCAGTGCCCATGGCCTTTCTGGTTAGCCCGGGACGGACGTCATCGTCGGGTGAGGGTGAAACCGGGGTGAGTGGCTCTGGCTCTGTCCTGTTTCCCCTGTTAGACTGGAGATGCCAGGGTCCTGGTGTGGGGCTGGAGCAGCTGGGAGGCTGTGGAGCGTAGGCCCTCCTGTCTCGAAAGCTTTTTGTTATGAGAAATTTCAAAAAATAGAGAGACTAGGATGATGAAGCCAGGTGCCTTGATCACCGCCTAGTCTTATTTCATTTACACTCTCTCCCTCCCCCACTGGATTACTTTGACATTACTCTTTCTTTGGAGGTAAATGCTTGAGAGTGTTTCTTTAAGACAGGGATTGGCAAACTTTTTCTATAAACATTTGAAGCTTTGGGGGCCCCGTGGTCTCTGCCTGGCCTACTCAACTCCATCCTTCCACAGTCACGTGTAAATGGATCGGTGTGGCTGGGTTGGGTTTCAATAAAACTTTATTTGCAGAAACAGGAAGTGGGGCCATAGTTTGCCAACCTCTGCTCTGAAAGATATGCATTAATTTTTACTAAAATTCCAGTATTATCATCACATTAAAAAATGACATAAAACCAATGCTTATACTTCCCTGATTGACTCAAAACATGTTTGTTTTTTTTTAAAACAACAGCTGAATCAACATTCAAAGAGCCCACACTGCATCTGAGTGATACTATCCTTGTCATTAATTGTCACTTTCAGCTTAGTGGATTTGGGGTCTGTGTTCCTAGAACTGGGAGAGTTGGGGGGATCTGATGAGACCCCAGGCTTGGCCTGAGCCTGGGAGAGAAGCCCACCAGATCTGATCACTGCTTCAAGGACATTTCTGGACGTCTGAACCAGGATGGGTCTGAGGTGAGGTGTGGGCAGTGCCCAGGTGAGGTACTGGAGTCCAAAGAAAGGGACCAGGGCTGAGGTGTGTGAGGGCTGTGGGACAGACAGGCCCAGGGGCGGCTCGGGACAGTTAGGTCTGGGTGGTGTCCATGAGCAGACCTGACTTGTGAGGGTGAGGCAACTCGTTCCTGGGACGTTCTGCAGAGAGCCGCTGCTCTGAAGGAAGACTGAGGCTTTTTTTGGCTGTGTTGTGCACCAGCTCAACTTCCCTGACCAGGGATTGAACCTGTGGCTCCTGCAGCAGAAGCAGAATCTGAGAAAGTCCCAGGAGGGCAGATTTTCAAAGCACCCAGGCGATTTCAAGGTTGACTGAAAACCTCAGGAGCAGTGGTGTGCCGGAGCCAGCTCACACCTTTTCACGAGAACTATTTAATTTGCAGATCTCTTTGCAGTTTTGGTTTGTGAACCATTATTAAAAGATGAAAATATTTACAATGAGTCTTATTAAAAACAAGGGTAAAACTCAAAACCCATCCCTTAAGTATTTGATTACCTTTTACTATTACACATATACTCTCCAGGTAAACTGGTTCTATCTACACAGTGTGCATCCATTTCCCAAATTCGTGTTTGCCAACTTCATCCTGGTGGCTTGAAATCATCCACAGTGGGAGAATTCACACCGTGGAAATGGGCACGTGCCACCTCTGACCCTGGAGGACCAGCTGCTAAAACACTGGCCGGGACGCCACTGCTTGGGGATCATGTTTCAACCTCCCGCTGGAGATCAAGGCTGCTGTCCCTCAGGAAATGTTTCAAACACTGACTTTTTGATGCCCGGCGGTGCCAGAGGAGGCAGGGGCGTTCTCCCGGGGAAGGGGATGGGCCGTAAGCTGTTTGAGGGTGTCTTGGGAGATGAACAGTCATAACCATAAACCCCCAGCTGCTACTCTTCTCCCTAAATAGGGGGAAGAAATGCTGTAACCACTTACTGAGAAGAGAGATTCACCTTTTTAAAAGCCTCTGACTCCAAATTTAGTCACCACACTTGTCTTCATGTTAATGAATGAAGAGGAACTTAAGAAGCCTGCACTGTGTCTGCACTGACAGGGAAACGCATCTGTGTGTTTTCTTCCTGGAAAGGGAAACTGCAGTTACAATGAAGCCGGCATCACAGGGTGGCATCCAGTCACAGCGGCTGGCCCTGTTGCAATCCTGTGGACTCCCTGGTCCCCCAGGAAGCCGTTGGGGGCCATTCTCCCCATGGTGCCTGAGTACCAGGACCACCCCTCCTGCATGGCTGTCGTGCCAACTTATTACAACCACCTGCGTTCTTCAAAAGCTTTGTGCGCGAGACCCCTCGGGGTGTGGGAGGAAATTATTAGAACTACAGTCTTTTTAAAGATTTTTTGACATGAAGCAATTTTAAAGTTTTTGTTACCATGTTGCTTCTGTTCTACATTTTGGTTTTTAGGCTGCAAGGCGTGTGGCATCTTAGCTGCCCACAATGGACTGAACCCACACCCCCGTATCGAAAGGCAAAGTCTTTCAATCTTTCCATCACTGACAGCCAGGAAACTCTGATTAAAAAAAAAAACAAACAACCTAAAAAACTAAGAAAGCAATTAAGTTTCACTTATGTTTAACATGCCAAGTAACAGGTATATGCTATGCATTGGAAATGCAGGCTCAAAGAAATTTGTTTTTCTTATCATGACTATGTGGCCCCTGCCAGGATGACCTCACGGGTGGGCAGGGACCCTCATGGGTGGTTCCATTTTTGAAACCCCTGTGCCAGACTGGGATCTGGTGTGCAGCAAATGCTCCAAAGATGGATGCTGAATGAATACATGTAGGTAAAATACTACTTCCTAAGGGGACTCAAGGGTGTGGGATATGGGTACCGGACGGGGTCACGGCTCCCAGACTACTCAGAGGGCCACTGCTGCAGGGGGTGGAGCCTTTGGAGAAGCAACTGGGGTTGCTGGGGTCTCCCGCCTCTGGTTTGTCTCCCCCCCTCTTCCGTGGCTTCTGCTTGGATGAGACAGTGTTCTCTAGAAGTCCAAGATGGCCTGAGGAAATGACTCATGATCATGACTTTGGGAAACTGGACCATGTATGTTCAGGAACGAGCCCTGGGCACTCCAGAGCCAAAACACAGCTTAGTGTGCGCGAGCCAAGGGAGGCCGGAGGGCAGACTTCCCGCCCTGTGCCACGAGCAAGATCTGAGCACCTTCCCCCCCAAGCATGACCTGGAACCTACTCTTTTCCCAACCTTCTCCTTCTAAATTACCCACAGAAACAGCAGCTTTTAAATTCCACGTTTTATTTAGGAAAGCAACACACAGCTGTAGGTATTTCAGAGTACAGCAGAGCATAAAGACAAACACAAAAGCCACCCAGGACACAGCTGGCTCTGGACACTGGATCTCACTGGAACCGACCAGGCTGGCCTTGACTCTGGGAGGTTCAGAATCAAGTCTGTGGCTGCCCCTGGCAACCTGGCCACTTCCACAGGCATTCATTCGGTGGGCGAGCGTTTTATGCCGGTCTCATCTCTACTGTTCATCTGTTCGATACTGTGACAGGGACTGCTGTGCTGAGTACACAGGGGGGACAGGAAACAGGCCCCGCCCACAGGTGCACAACCTCACGGTGAGGCGGAGAAGCGAGTAGTGTGCACAGTCTAGTGTGGCCAGTGTCACCAAAGGTGTGCGCTCACAGGCTCAGCGTGGAGTGGCCCGCGGACGACACCGACCCGGCTTCAGGGTGGCCGACGCGGTGTGTCAGCCAGGCAAGGAGACCTCTCTTCTCTTCTGACCTGTCTCTCCTCCTCTGAGATCCTACGTCCCACTGTCCGCTCCACCCACAGGCCATTTCTCTGAGCCGCTCACACTCACTCCAGGCGGCTGGCTCCCTGAGGATGAAGCTCTCCTCCCCGCATCTCTGACTCTGTCGGGCAGAGTGGTGGCCCGGCACCCCGCCTGGGAGACAGGCGGCTCTCTGGCAGCTCAGCCCTCCTCTAACACAACTGGAGGCGGGTGGCTGTAGCAGGTGGAGAGGGTCTAGGATGTGGAGAAACCACACCTACAAGGCTGCGGCCTAGCCCAGATCGCTGAGAATACTTTCTATTCACTAAGACGAAAAGTCAAACCACAGAACAGTTCTATCAACAGCACAACTGTTTGAAAGACAGGAGCACACAAACACATATCTCCCTGCACCCCGACAACGCCACAGCCCCCCACCCCCGCCCCGGGCAGCGGGCTCAGTCGAAGGTGATGCGGAAGCTGCGCTCCTGCTCCTTGCGCCGGCCCTCGCACACCTTGGTCACCTCCTCCACCTTCCTCTGCAGCAGCGCCGAGTTCTGGTCGATCCACTGCAGCGAGTCCATGTGCGCGTTGAGGATCTTGCAGATCTGCTGCAGCGGGTCGCTGGTGTCGGCCGGGCCCCCCGACGTGTTCAAGTGCTCGATGATGTCCTTGAGGTCCTGGGCCATGCGCTTGAGCTGTGCGTCGATGTTCTCGGCCAGCTTGTAGGTCTTCTCGCGCTCCTCGTCGGCGTGCTGCAGGTGCACCGTGCCGCTCTGCTCCTTGACCGACTCCTCCAGCGGGCTCAGCAGGTCCTCCAGCTCCTTCTGCTGCGACAGGATGAAGTCGAGCTCCTGGTCCAGCCGCTTCTGGTCCAGCTTCACCTTCTCCACCTCGCGGTGGAGGCTGGTGATCCTCTCACCATTCTCGATCAGCGTGCGGTCCCAGGCATTGACCTGCGTGGCCTGCTGCAGGAAGTGCCGCTCCTGGTCTTCCAGCTCCAGGCTCCACTTGTTGATGAGACTCTCCAGCTGGGCATAGGTCAGCGCAGCACTGCCCGACCCCCCGGCAGCTGCGCTGGCACCGCTGGGTGCACTCCCAGAGGCCGCCGTGTTGCTGGGGATCCCGGCCGGCGTCAGGGGCTTTATGTTAAGGGAGAAGCCGGTGGTGCTGGTGGTGGCGGCGGTCGTGGTCGTGGTGGTTGTCGCCGTGGAGGTGGTGGAAGCTACTCCAGGGGCCTTCAGGTTGAAGCCCACCGTCCCCGCTCCTGCTGTCCCCGTAGTGGTCGCTGGGGTACCAAGGGAGAGCCCGGTGGCGGCGGACGAGGTGGGAGCAGTTGCCAGCGAGGTGAAGAGCGAGGGCCCGGCGCTGGTGGTGGTGGCGGCCGGGGTGGGCGCGGCTGGCTGTGCGGCTCCCGCTCCGGTGGCTGCTGGAGCGGCCGCAGTGAAGGGCAGCCCGCCAAGGGCTGGGGGCTGGGCCGGGCCCCCCAGGGAGCCTATGTTGAAGCCAGAGGTCCCAGTCTGGGATGTGCTCCCACCCGTGAACGAGAAGCCCCCGGACGTGGATGTGGTGGGTGGGGCGGCAGATGCGGTGGCGGAGCCAAACACAAAGCCGCCGGGAGCTGCACCCTGGGCGGACGTGCTGGCGCTGGAGACCGCGCTGCTGAGCGTGCTGCCCCCGAGCCCGAAGCCGGCGGGCTGGGCCGGGGCCGGGGCCGTGCTGCCCAGGCTCAGCTTTGGGGTGTTGCTCCCTAAGGAAAATCCGGTGGCTCCTGATGCAGGCGTCGTGGTCCCAAAGCTGAAGGCCGGGGTCTGTGTCGCGGGAGTCTGGGTGCTGAGTGAGAACAGGCTGGTGGCAGGGGTGCTGGCGGCTGACTGGGAGGGAGTCCCAAAACTAAACCCGCCAGTGCTGGATGCAGAGAAAGAAAAGCCCGTGGCGGGCGTGGTCGTTGCTGTCTTTGTGTTGCCAAATGTGAACCCTCCTGTGGAGGCCCCAGTGCCTCCAAAATTAAACCCGCTCATGGCTCCAGACTCTGGGGGCAGCAGCTACTCCGGCTCCAAGCAAATCCACCGGTATCTGCAACCTTGGGAAGATTTGCAAAGCAGAGGAAGTGACATGATCAGACAGCAGATCTAGAAAAACCACCTCAGCAGCATGATGGAGCTCGGTCTGCAAGGGGGCAGGACTCAAGTCTGATAAGCACCCCCCCCCCCCCCCCGCTCCTCTTCCTGCTGTGGAACCTAACCGGGCCCTGCTGAACTAGGAAAGACGGACAAGGACACAGCCCCCGCCCCGGGGGCCTAGCAGGGTCAGTACCAGCGAGAGGCCCACTGCTTGGGGTAGGGGGGGCTGAAGAGCAGGCGCCTCTGGCGAGTGGGATTAGACACACACAGGAGCCTTTGGGACCTGCCCCCAGGTCTCCCTGCTGACTGCACATGGGTGAGGGGTAGGCTGATTTGGCACCACCCTGAGTGCCCCTCTGGACCTCAGACACAGGCCCCGGGAAGCTGAGTTACGACAGGGCCTTGGGCGCCAAAGGCTCCCTCTGGTCACACCCCAGCCGGTTTAGGAGGACAGAAGGCACGCGGGCGCACTCCCCCGCCCTAACTTGGGGTGGGCAGGAGACCCGAGTGCTTAGAGCACCTGGGGCCCCTGGCCGCAGGGACTGGTTTCAAGGGGACGTGGAGACTCGAGCTGGCCAAGAGACCGCCCCCACCTGCAGGTGCAGGGCACGGAGGATGAGCACTGGGGGACAGTGAGCGCCACCAGAGCGAGCAGAGAGAGGCAAAGGGCAGAGAGTGAGAGAGCCGCCAGAAATCCTGGTCCTGCTCACTAACCCCGCCCGGTCTTCATTAGAAGCTCCGGGAGCCAGCACATCCCTGTTCAGTGAAAGGTGACTGCTTTCTATCTGAAAAAGCCCCGAGCAAAGCCATCTGGTAGCTGGAGAGTCAAAGGTGACTTGGAGAAGAGAGTTGGAGGGTGTCCTGTGTAGAGATGTTTTCAGGGAAGTGATCACAGGCTAAGCACTGACTGCTGGCGGGCTGCTGTCACGTAACTGACATCTCACTGCTGTGTGGAGGCGGAGATGGTGTCCCCGTGTCTGAGATGAGGAAACTGGGGCTCAGGGGGCTGCGGTGATCTACTAGGAGCTGACCCCAGGCCACAAGCCCAATCCACCAAGCTCCTTGTCCAGCACAGGTACCAATTAGGGGGCAACTGGGCATCAGATATAAGGCAAGCTCTGCATCCTACCTACTGATACAGCCTCTTAACTATACTCAAGAAACGCTGGGAATGACAACACAGAGAAGCACAACACAAATTTACTACTGCAGTGTGATCTCTGCTATGGAAAAACACAGCTACCCTGAACAAGGAGGGCTGGAAAGAAATACACCGAGATGTGGGACTACACATGGATGGCCTCCCTGCTAATCTGCAATAGTTTCCAAGTGCTCATTCCTGCCTGTACAATAAACACAGGTTTTTGAAAACGACCCTCTAATTATAGAGTGTAAATTCACTCCGAAGAACCAGCGAACCTGTGCAGCCGGGTTCTAGAATCACCATATGAACGGGACAGATGGGGTCACTGAATTAAACCACCTCCCCCAGGCTGGCACTCAGCCACACCTGGTCTTGGTTGTGGGGCGGCGCTGGATCCCAGAGGCTGTGCTGAAGGAAGCAAGGGAGCCAGCACGTGGATGTAACACCAACACCAGGACCAAAAATGTGGCCCTCCGGAGACATGCAGGCCCCGCTGCCCAGAGCCTGGGGCGAACGACCCTAAGTGGCAGAAAGGATTTTCAGACGTGACTAAGGATCTTGAAATGCGGAGGCAGAGACCGGACTAGACAAGAGACCACTGGAAGGTGGAAGCGGAGGCTGCAGTAACATGCCTTGAACTCAGGAGACAGAGGACGGGGCCACAGGCCAAGCAATGCGGGGGGCCTTTACAAGCTGGAAAAGGCAAGGAATGGTTCTCCCCTGCAGTCTCCAAAAGGAACCAGCCCTCCTTGATTTCAGCCCAGTGAGACCGATTCTGGACCCTGATCTCAACTTCAAAAGAATAAATGTGCATCGTTTCAAGCTGCTAAGTTTGGGATATTTGTGAGAACAGCACAGGAAATGAACACAGCTGGGGAGCAGAAAGTGTCTGACGGTACGGGGGCACCTCGTGACTCCTGAGGACCCCGAGACCCAGCGCCCTTGTCAGGAAAGTGGAGTGGCCGCTGTGGGCCTGGAGCGTGGCCAAGTCGGGAGGGCACGGTGCTCACAGCCACGGTCCCCGCGCGGACACACGCCGCACTGTCACCTCTGGAAGCCGGGGAGGAAGGGAGGGAGCCCAGAGGGGCCGTGAGTCCAACCCAGCTGTGACGTTCTCAGGAAAAGACTGTGGTGGTAGCCAGCCTCAAGTCTAATGCGAACTCACGGTCGGCTGCCACTGCCCACCAGGGCCTTGGGCTACGTGACCCATTCCCCGGTTGAGACGAGCGTGGTCTGGGGGCAGCTTGCTCGGGCACCGACAGCGCCGTGTGCCCAGCACGTTGTCACCCCCTGCCCCCCACCCCAGCCAATTTCACACCCATCCTACGAGGAGGTCGGATGATGATCCCGGGGCACAGATCGGGGAGGGCAGGCTCAGACGGAAGTAATCTGCAATCCCACCCCCAGGTGGGCAGTAGCCAAGCCCCCGCAGCCCGCACTGTAAAGCTCTCATTTCTACTTCATCACGTGGGCCCTGAGTCACAGGGCCAGCGGCCCCGCTCAGGGTGCATGGCCACTATTCTGTACCCGGGCTTCCACTCGACTCCCTCACATGTTTCTTTTCATCTAAAAGCAGCTGCAAGACGGCTCCTTGTTTTCAGACATGAAGTTGGGTTCCTTGTTTTGGGCATGAAGAGACCCCAGCCCAGCTCACTGCAGCGCCATCTCGAGCCGGGTCTGTTACCAGCCAGCGGACAGAAGTGCCTGGACTCCCACAAGGCTCAGTTCGCAACAGCGCACTCAAGAGAGCTTTTGCTATTAATAAGCTGCAGCTAAAATTTTTCCAAAAAGCATTTATAGAAAGTTTTCACTTTTTATATGATTAAGAAACCACAAAGAAGACTATCTCCCCCACCCGCCCCCGCCCCGGTGTCTTGTCTGGTTTAACGGTTCACTGTTTATTAAACGCCTCCTCTCCTTCCAACACTTCGGATGCCAGGGACCTGATGGCAGTTCGTCCTGGGTGTTACTGCTCACTTACCACTGACCCCCAGAACGCTGGGAGTTTCTCACAGACATGGTGAAACACACGCAAAAAACCCTCTGCCCTTTATGAGGGCTTTTCCACTGTTACCAAAGGGGTGAGCTTTCCTAAAAGAGAAGCGGACGCTGTTGGGGGGAAGTGATGCTGTTCTTGGGAGGAGGGGCAGGTGGCCGGGGGCTGGGTGCTCGGCCTGGGCAGCCACGGCCACAGCGGGTTCTCTAGCCCATTGGGCTACCTTGAGGCCACTGAGGGCAAGACTGGCAGAGCCGCCAGCCACACACTTGCCCTTGTTTTCCACACCACATCCAGGTGCCTCCACAGCCCCGAGAGTCTGGGATCCCCATGCACAGGCGCAGCCCACCCCCAGGTTCAAGGACGCAGGTTTTGTGCCGTCACTGCCACCTTCGCTCAGATCCACCAACCTCCCCTCTGTCGTTAGTTCTTCAGCCTCTCCAAGCCCAAGCTGCACCTACTTTATTCACTCCAGCACTGACTCGGCCCTACCCTACGTACAGCAACAACACAGCAAAACACGGTCCATCCCCGGAGGACGGGGGCACCGAGAGCACACGACAGGGATATGCGGGCACCTGCTCTGCACAGACACCGCTCAAGGCCCCGGAAATAAGGCTGTGGACGAGACAGAGGAGTCTGCCCTCACATCCCAGCAGGAAGTACTCGGGGTGTCAGATGAGGCTCAGCGTCCTGGAGGAAAGACCGGGTGGGGCGGGGCAGCGGGGTGCCAGCGCAGGGGCGAGGGGGCAGCCGGGGCAGGCGGCACTGTTCTGAGCCCTGGGCTCCCCTTTCCTTAGATACTCAGAACAGGGGTGTCTGTCTGGGAATGAATACGAGGGGAGGGAAGACCTCAGCCTTGGACCAAAGGGAAGATTAACCCTAATCTCAGAACCCGGGACCTCGTGTGGCAACAAGGATATCACGGATGTGATTAAGGATCTCGAGCGGGCAGGTGACTCTGGCTTACCTGCGTGAGCTTTTGATGTGATCATGAGAGCTCTGAATGGAATCGGGAGGCAGAAGAGGCGAGCCAGAGGGACTGTGACCCTGGAAAGATGTTCTGAGAGCAGCTACGCTGCTGCTCTGGAGCTGGAGGACGGGGCCACAAGCCAAGCAGAGCAGGTGGCCTCCGCGAGCTGGAAAAGGCACAGTCCAGACTCTCCCCTGAGCCCACACAAGGAACACAGCCCTGGGTACCCGACTCAGGCTTCTGACCTCCCGAACTGCAAGGAAATATCTGTGTTATCTTAAACTGCTAAGTTTGCGGTCATGTGTAACAAGAGCAACAGGAACTTAACACGAGAGTCGGGGACGAAGAAAGAGAAGGGTTGGGTGTGGTAAAGTAAGTGAATGGGAAACCCGCCCTGGCATGGGCTGAGGAAGGGGGTGCTGGCTGAGGACACAGGGTGCTGCCACCGCTGGGCCTGGCAGCTGCAGGCGAGGGGGTAAGAACGCTGTGATTCTGAGAACCTGGACAGCCTCTGCCGCAGGGCGACCTCCTGGGATGTGGATGTGTGAGACGCCCAGCCGCAATGGGCCGTGTATGACAAAGGGAGGGACAGGGTGGCCTGGAGCACTGAGGGGGCTCGTGGAGTGACAGGGTCAGCCCCACGGGGCAGGATGTCCCTGTGTCGCTCACTGGGCGCCACCTGTGTGAGCAGGACCGGCCAGGAGCGCTAGGGGGCAGCACACCGAACCTTCCTGGACGGGAGACAGGCTCAGAGAGGTGATGCGACTTCTCTAAGATCACACAGCAGCAAACAGGAGTTCCCGGAAGGGAGCTGAGCTTCTGGGGCAGGAGATGAGCAGGTGTCAGAAATCAGTATTAGAGGGGCGGTGGGGTGCTCGGGCAGACGTGTGGCCCAGGGAGTGAGGGAGTGATGCACCTCCAGGCCGCCGGCCGGGGTCAGGGGCCGGTCATGGAGGAGAACTGGCAGCCAGGCCACACACCCACAGCAAAGCCGGGAAGACCCTGCTTCATGCCCGACCCCCGCAGCCCTTCACCTGTCACCTCAGAAGCTTGAGCGACCCTCCCAAAGCAAGGCTTTTCCACCAGGCAGGGGCAGCTGCCTCCCCACAGGCCGCCTCCTTCCTTCGTAACTAACTCTTCTTCACTCGGGGCAGCAGTGAGTCTGGCCAATGGGCTCCATGCCCAGGGCTGTCTAGTTACCAACGGGCCGGGAGGAGGGCAGCAGGCCCGCAGCGGTCTTGACATGTCCAGCCCGAGCTCTTCTGTCAGCGCCCAGCAGGACATAGCCCAGCACCGAGAAGCAGCTGCTGCAGCCTGTCATTCGGAGCCCCTGCTCCTCCACTCCCAGCCCTGGGATCTTAGTTTTAAGTTCATCTCCCGGGGCCTCAGTTTCCTCATCTGAAAACAACAGGATGATGGCTCCAGAATCATATGGTCCCTGGGAAAATGAAGCGGTCAGCGATCTGTGTCAAGCGCTTAGTACTGTGCCCAGTGCCTTCTTGGGGCCCAGGAAACAACCTATCACTGCAGTTAATAATACTGCAGCTGTGGGAAGTGACCCAGCAGCCGCTCCCGGCATCCCGCCCACAGCCACCTGGTGGCGCTGCCCACAGTGCCGAGCCCAGCCGGGCCCAGGCAGGTCAGGCAGCTTCAGTGCCCACTACGCTTTCCCTGCAGAATTAGCTCTTCATTTAAGACTTGGAGGAAGTGCAGCTATGGGCTCGGAGAGACCAGAGGAAGGGAGGAGAGAGGGGAGAGAAGAGAGGGGATCAGACACCAGTGGTTATCAGCCGGGCCGGTACCTCTGCAGTGTGAGTGCAGGGACTGCCCCCACCCCTGCCTGCCCCCACACCTCCCCTGGGCTGTCTCACCACAGGCCAGGCCCAAGCCCACGAACTCCTGCTTCTTAAATCTCTTGAAACAGATCCCCTCTCTCCCTTGAGTCAAAGAAAACCCCTCTAAACCTCAGGGGATAGATGAGCCCAGAGAGCCTGTCCTGCAAGAATGGAAATCAGGCGATCGGGGCAAGCCGCCTGCTACCCAGACCTCAGCTGGGGCAGAGTTCAGCTGTTCCAGGTTCCAGAGCAGCGAAGCGGCCTGCGGGGTCCAACCAGAGCGCGGGGTGAAGCCACAGGAGAGGCTCCGAAGGGACAGGAAGACTCATCCAGGCTGTGGGGGGCGGGGGCAGACAGCACCAGGGGCCGGGCAGGAGCTGCTGGGGACCTGGGCCACTCCGCCTGGCTCTTACCCAACCGCCCTGCCCGGTAGGACCAGCCAGTCCCAGGGGCTGGAAACAGAGCCCCGCTACCAGGCAGCTAGAGGCCCTTCCTCCTCCACAGCATGAGGTGTCCCCACTGGGAGGCAGGACAGAGACCAGGGAGAGGCAGTTTCCAGCTGCCCTCTCACCTCCTCAGGTGGCCGGGGCTCTGGTCCTGATTTCTGTGGGCCTGTGCCTCCGTGTGGACGGCACCCCGGAGGCCTCTCACCCTCCCAGGCATCAGACAAACAGGAGGCGTGCCTGCCTGCCTGCAGGGGGCGGGGAGGAGGGTGTGTGGGAAGCCTGGCCCCTGTCCTGCCACCATGCCCTGCTCACATGAACAGATCCCCAAATGCCCCCGCACACCAACCCCCCAGGAGGCCTGCGCACACGTGTTCTACTCGTGGGTGTTTTTAAAAACAAAATTACATACTTTTTGTGAATAGTCTGCTCACATGGTTCTATGTTCAAAAGATACAAGAGGGGTCTCCATGGTCTCCCCTCACCCCCACAGCTACCTCTCTTCCCTGGAGACAAGCTTTCGGGTTTTTCGGGCCTCTTTCCAGAGATTTTTGACACATTTAAGCAAATGCAGTCTGCACTCTCTCCCCCTGTACACACAAGGCTGCATGAGCCAGGAGCACTCTTTTTTGTACTGACAATATTTTAGAGGTCATTTTAAACAGGCTTATCATCCTCACCGAGGTTTCCAAGGTGGCACAGTAGTAAAGAATCCACCTGCCATAGCAGGAGACACAGGTTCGATCCCTGGGTTGGGAAGATACCCTGGAGAAGGGAATGGCTATTCACTCCAGTATTCTTGCAGAACTCCATGGACAGAGGAGCCTGGTGGGCGGCAGTCCAATGGGGTCGCAAACAGTCATGCACGACTGAGCACGCACACGTATCATCCTCACCAGATGGAGGAGGAAGCGCTCTCAGAAACCCCTCGGCTTCCTGCCCTTTGAACTGCCTCCAGCTGGTACAAAGAAGCTTCTTGGACCCAGAGGTTCTCAGCTATCTGGCTTCTCCCTTTCTTCCCTGGAAAACAGCCTCTCTACCCCAAGCAATCACCTCACCACTAATGAGCAATTACACTCTCCTTCTCACTTCTCACTCCTGAGGCCCAAACTTGCACCCGAAGGAGCTCAGGTGGTGGGAAATGGCAAATTTCCCCACAGGGAAAACAAATCAGGTTAGATGTGTGGAAAAGTCAGGACAGCCAGAGGGGTAGATTTTAAGGAAGATTCTAGAAACACTCTTAATATAATAGGACTAGACAAGATCTTGTTCTGGTACTGAAAGATTTTTCTCCCTCCACCTAAGTGCATTCAACATTTAAATTTTAATGGAACAATTAATACACCAGTCCTTTCTTTAAAATCTTGTTTTGGCTATCACTGACAAAGCCAAGAGTCCCCTGATCACTATCTGTCACTACTGGTCCCCACACCTGTGAGGTACTCAGGTGAAAAGCTGTCACATATCTCTTATCTACATACACTTGCACACGTGTTCACATCCAGAGGAAATACTTTTACTCACATGTTTTCTCTACTCCCAAGGGCTCATACTACGTGGGTCACTCCACAATTTGTAGTTTTCAACAGGCTTTTCATTCCTTACAGCTGCTGTAAACCAGTAAGCTGGAAGGAATGATAAATAAAATGTGGTATGACTAGACCACGTTCACCCATGCCTCTAACGATGGGCAAGTGAGTTCCAGAAAAACATCTGCTTTATTGACTACGCCAAAACCTTTGAGTGTGTGGATCACAACAAACTGTGGAAAATTCTTCAAGAGATGGGAATACCAGACCACCTGATCTGCCTCCTGAGAAATCTGTATGCAGGTCAGGAAGCAACAGTTAGAACTGGACATGGAACAACAGACTGGTTTCATATCGGGAAAAGAGTACATCAAGGCTGTATACTGTCACCCTGCTTATTTAACATATATGCAGAGTACATCATGAGAAATGCTGGGCTGGATAAAGCACAAGCTGGAATCTAGATTGCCAGGAGAAATATCAATAACCTCAGATATGCAGATGATACATAGCACCTTTACGGCAAAAAGCGAAGAACTAAAGAATCTCTTGATGAAAGTGAAAGAGGAGAGTGAAAAAGTTGGCTTAAAGCTCCAACATTCAGAAAACTAAGATCATGGCATCTGGGCCCATCACTTCATGGCAAATAGATGGGGAAACAGTGGAAACAGTGACAGACTAATTTTTGGGGCTCCAAAATCACTGCAGATGGTGACTGCAGCCATGAAATTAAAAGACGCTCACTCCTTGGAAGAAAAGCTATGACTAACCTAGATAGCATATTAAAAAGCAAAGACATTACTTTGTTGACAAAGGTCCATCTAGTCAAAGCTATGGTTTTTCCAGTAGTCATGTATGGATGTGAGAGTTGGACTATAAAACAGGTGAGTGCCGAAGAATTGATGCTTTTGAACTGTGGTGTTAGAGAAGACTCTTGAGAGTCCCTTGACTGCAAGGAGAACCAGTCAATCCTAAAGGAAATCAGTCCTGAATATTCATTGGAAGGACTGATGCTGAAGCTGAAACCCCAATACTTTGGCCACCTGATGTGAAGAACTGACTCACTGGAAAAGACCCTGATGCTGGGAAAGATTGAAGGCAGGAAGGAGGAGAAGGGGACGACAGAGGATGAGATGGTTGGATGGCATCACCGACTCAACGGACATGAGTTTGAGTAAACTCTGGGAGTTGGTGATGGACAGGGAGGCCTGGCGTGCTGCGGTCCATGGGGTCACAAAGTCGGGTACAACTGAGCAACTGAAACAAACTACCAATGGGCATTTAGGACGCTTCTGGCTTTTCTTCACTATAAACAATGCTGCAACAAGCGCGCGCAGTCACGCTCTCAGGCACAGGCGCAGACACTTTTCCAGGGCAGATCCCCGAAGAGAAGCTACTGGCCACATATTTGCATCTTGGTTTTACTAGGGACAACCAAACTACTCTCCAACCTGCCTCTATCCACTTTATTCTAACTGGCAGTGCCCGAGACAACCATTTCCCTACAACCTGTCAGCACCTTGTTAGCAAAGTTCTGCCGATCTGATGTACCAACTGCATTTATTAAAAAAATAATGATAAACGCACCAGCCATTCAGTGCTCTTATGTGCCACGTGTGTGGATAATCCATAAACATACCTCATTCATTCAGTCAACAAACATCCACTGAGACTTGGGACAAGACAGGCCTTGAACTGGGCAAACAAAAGACAATATGGCATGGCCGCCTGTCCTTAACACCCCAGTGTTATAAATGTGGTGAAGGAAAAGCCACTGGAAATGAAAACAGGTATTCACACAAACACTCGTGCGCAAATGTTCTCAGCAGCATTACTCCCAAATGGCCAAAAGGTGCCCATGCGCCAACCTCTAAGTGCCCTTTGCCTCCGTCATGCCACTCCAGTCCCACAAGCCTTCCTGCTGCTCCTCACACATGCTGAGAGCACCCCTGCCCCAGGGCCTTTGCACCTGCTGTTCTCGCTCCGTGGAACACTCTCCCCACGGCCCCATGGCTTCCTCCCTTGCCTCTCTCCGGTCTTTGCTAAAATGTAAAGTGTCACCTGCTCAGCAACGCATGCCTCTGTCATGCCACTCTGGTCCCACAAGCCTTCTGCTGCTCCTCACACATGCCGAGAGCACCCCTGCCCCAGGGCCTTTGCACCTGCTGTTCTCACTCCGTGGAACACTCTCCCCACGGCGCCATGGCTTCCTCCCTTGCCTCCTTCAGGTTTTTGCTAAAATGTAAAGTGTCACCTGCTCAGCGACGTCTCCCTTGGCTGTCCTGAGGAAGCCAGCGCCACCTGAAATAAGGTACATTCCATTTACACATCTCGTTAGATGTATGTCTCCCCATTAGAAGAGAGCAGGAAGGGCAGGATTTGGGTCTGTGCTCTCCTCTGCTGTACCCCAACGTCTGGGACAGCTGCGGGCTCCTGCAGGCACTCCGCAAATGCTTGTTACCGAGTAAACAGGTCCAGGTTGCTTTTTGCCAGCTACCATTCCAAGTGCTCTTCATGTACTGATGATCGGTTTAGCTCTACAATGTTCCTACCGTGGGGTACGTACCATTAGCATCTCCTTTCTAGAGTTAAGAAACCTGCTCAGCGTCAACATAAATGTCAAAGTCAGGGTCAAACAAGGTCCCGGCCCTCAGATAATTCAGAGCTTACTGAGGGTAACAAAGAATCAGATTATCGGATGGCATGGTAGACACCGTGCAAGGGCTTTGGTGAGAACCTACTAGAAGCTCAGGGGAGGGACAAGGACACTGTCCTAGAGAAGGAAAGGGTGTTTAAATCTGTTTTGAAGGATGTGGAGGAGTTAGGGTGAGAAGAGGTTAGATCAGTAGCTCATTCCAGGACAAAGCTCAGACGGGCAAGGGTCTGCTGCCTTGAGGAACAGTGGAAAATGCCCTGTGTCAAAACCACGGGATGCCAAAGAAGGTATACCAATAGCTGGTAAGCACAGGGAAAGCATCCTTAGCCACTGGGAAATGCAAATCAAAACCAGGAGATACCAGCTCACGGATGCCACTGCTGCTGCTGCTGCTGCTAAGTCGCTTCAGTCGTGTCTGACTCTGTGCGACCCCATAGACGGCAGTCCACCAGGCTCTGCCGCCCCTGGGATTCTCCAGGCAAGAACACTGGAGCGGGTTGCCATTTCCTTCTCCAGTGCATGAAAGTGAAAAGTGAAAGTGAAGTCGCTCAGTCAGGTCTGACTCTTAGCGACCCCATGGACTGTAGCCTACCAGACTCCTCCGTCCATGGGATTTTCCAGGCAAGAGTACTGGAGTGGGGTGCCACTGCCTTCTTCTACAGATGCCACTAGGATGCCAATAATAAAGAAGGTGGGTAACAGCAAGCCTGGTGAGGGTGGGGCAATTTGAACCCTCATTCATCACCAGTGGGGGTGTACGACGGGGCAGCCACTTTGGAAAACAGTCTGCCAGTTCCTTAAACATACAGTTGGCCTATGATCCAGCAATTACATTCCTAGACCTCTCCCAAGAGAAATGAAAACATACACCCATACAAAACTAGCACACAAATATTCTGTAACAGCAAAAAGTAAAAACAACCCAAATGACCATCAGTTGATGAGTGGATAAAATGGAATATTATACAGTCTTTAAAAAACCCTATTGATATATGCTATAAAACGGATGAACCTAAAAAACTAGACTCCTACTCTATGATCCGATTCACACGAAATGCCCGTTACAGGAGTATCTACAGAGACAGAGAACAGAGGAGAGGCTACCTAGGGATGGGGGCATGGGGAGTGCCTGCTAAGAGGTATAAGGTTTCTTTCTGGAGTGATAAAAATGTTCCAAAATTACATTGTGGTAATAGGTTCACAACTCTGAATGTACTAAAACCCACTGAATTTATACAGTTTAATAAATGGATGTGAATTATGCACTATTTCAATAAAGCCATTAAACAAACCAACCAAGCACAGGATGCCAGGGAGGGGCTGGGCAGAGATGCTTCTAAAGGCGGGACTGTGCTTTTTTCTGGGGATGAGTGAAGCTGGTTGAGAACAGGCTGGGGAGGAGACTGGAGCCTAAAAGCTCCAGTCAGCTGAGGCCAGCAGGGGACTCCAGTGGAAACACAGCCTGGAGCAGAGAGACCACTCAGACAAGACTCGGAGAGGGAGACTTGCCAGGGCCAGGGGCTTTATGGGCCCCACAGGTGGACACATGTGTGCGTGCAGCTAGACAGAAATCCACAGCCCTGTGCTCCCCCTGCCCAGCCTCTCTCCTGCAACCGACACCCGAGTCCCAGGGGAGAGGCAATCGCCATGGAGATGGTTTCTCTGGGAACCAAGTAAAAACCACCAGAGGTGGGGGGCGGGGTGGCTATGACTGAGATTAGAACCAGCCACAGCTCCTACCTGTCCCTGGCTGGCAGTCGCCACACCAACGCCGCTGGACATTTATCCTGTGCCTCGTCTGCAGTGCTTTACTTGTGCTGTTGAGTGTGTGTGCTAAGTCGTGTCCCGCTCCTCTGGCAACCCTATGGACTGTACCCACCAGGCTCCCTTGTCCATTGGATTTCCCAGATAGGAATACTGGAGTGGGCTGCCGTCTCCTCCTCCACGGGATCTTCCTGACTTAGGGACTGAACCCACGTCTCCTGCATTGGCAAGTAGATTCCTTACCACTCAGTCACCTGGGAAACCTTTACCTGTACCGACTACAACCCAAAGAGCGGAACCACCAGAGTTTCCATCTCACAGATGGGCAAACAGGAGTGGAGAGAACTTCAGTAACTTGCCCAGAGTCGCCCAGACGGCAGCAATGACTGAGGCCGTCTGGCCCCAGAGCTGAACCGGGGCCTCGGGAGCCTCTCCAGAGGGGCCTTTCCCACCGCCACACAACGCCCCCTTGCATGCTACGCCCAGTACCCCTTCCTGTTCCCTGACGTCATCCCAAGCCATCTCGTCACCTTCCAGACTAGTTCAGTGGTTCGGGTTTCACTCCAGAATCCAGTTCAGTGCTGCCTGTTTCCCCCACTGCAGGCTAGACACCTAGAGACCTGGAGGACGGGGGGCTCAGCCGCTCTTTCCTGCCCCCCGCTCCCCGCCCCGGAGTCTGCTCCTGCTCTGGGTGGGAGTGGGCAGGAGGAAGGGGACAAAGGGCTCTTGAGCAAACCTAACAGGGCTGAGGTCCAGGGCCCTGCTGGCCCGCGAACATCCCCACGGGGCAGTCCCCACGGGTCTGTGGGGGGGCCTGGGAGGTCTCCCCGCTGAGCTCCCCTGCCCCGGCCTCCACCCCTGCCCCATTTCCCCAGCTCTCCCAGTGACCGGCCATCCAGCACTGCTGGCCGCCTTCATCTCGGCCTTGCTCCTCTGCTCTGAGCTCGAGGACCCCAGGGGTACATGTACCCAGGGAGGGGTACAGGCTGCCCCCATTCCCGTCCCCCATCGGGCAGGACAAGCCTATCTGCTGAGAGAGGGAAGAGTAGCTCTGACAGCCGCCTGGTGCTCTCCTGCTGGGCACAAACAACTCCACGGACGCACCGGGCAAGGCCACGCAGACCGCTGGATCACTGCACAGCTCAACACAGACCAGAACACAAATGCTGTCCAAAGCATAAGAATGACCAACCACTACCCTCCTGACTCAGAGCTGACAGCCGCTCCTTCACTCGGCACAGCACTGGCTCCACGGATAACTGGCGCTGGCCACAGACGCCCCTGCTCCCTGCTGGCCTCTGATCCAGAGCGAAGCTTGCCTCCCTGAACCCTCCCCAGTCACTCAGCCCAGCCCAGCCCCTACCTGAGATGCCCCGTGGGCCCCCAGGGTGGGCACCCCCAACTGCAACAAGCAGGAAACCCGAATTGTTTAACTACAAGTGTCCGTGGTGGCATCTGGTTGGGGTATGGATGGCTGACGGAGGCCCCCAACCCTCCCAGATGACTCTTAGAGACCCCTTTCCCTGCTCCCCACAAACACTGCCCCTCACGTCTTTACACAGGACCCGGCAGTGTCTGAGCAAGGCTGGCACCCTCTCAACCTGGGTCAGGCCAGCGGGTGACCCTGCCCTGAGAATTCTCAGTTTCTTTTGGTCTCTGCCCTGGCAGAGAAGGACATATTTTTGGGGTGTGTGACGGGGTGACTCTGCACGCAAAGGTCAGGAGGGCCCTTGGCCCCCACCTCTCCACACTCATAGTTCACCAGGGTTTCTGTGAGTGACTCACCAACCTTTTAAAACTTGGACCTTGTGGAAAAGTCTGTTTCTCATTTCTGTAAAACTTGAAGCTCCGCACCGCCAGGCTGGCACGCGTGCCTGAGGGGCTGGCGTCATCCGAGACCCTTCCGCACTCTCTCGGGTCCTCCGCCCCGCTCCTGTCCCTGCTCCGCTGATGCAGCACACGGGTGTGCGGGGCCCTGCTTAAGGGCACACGGGGAGAAGTGAGTGTCCCGAGGGCCAGGGTACTGTGTTGCCAACTACCTTCACTTTGCCCTGTCCAGTCTCTGCATGCATGTGAGGAGGGGCACCCCAGGGCTGGTGGCCTGCAGCTCTCAGATGAGGAAACTGAGGCTCTGAGAGGGAGGCGTGGTGGGATGGATACGTCCCCATCCTAATCCTTAGCATCTGTGAGTATGTTACCCTATACGGTCAAAGGGACTTTACAGACGTTACATTCAGGATCTTGAGGTGAAGACACTATCCTGGATTATTGGGGTGTGCCCCAGAGTGCTCACAAGGGCCCAAAGACAAGGAAACGGATTCTCCCCTACAGCCTTGAGAACAGGAGTCCCCAGCCCCCGGGCCATGGTCTTGTACCAGCCCGTGGCCTGTTAGCACCAGCCTGCACAGTGAGATGAGGGGCTGTTCTCCACGAAACCTGTCCCGGTGCCTAGAAGACTGGGATCACTGTTCCAGGAAGACTCTTTTAAAGACTGCCGGTCTCCAGAACGGAAAAGGAATCGATGTGTGTTGTCTGAAGCCACTAAGAGAAGGGGCTTTGGCGGACTCTGAGCCGCCAGGCCACGTGGCAGACCTGTGCTGTGTGTCTGGCCCCAGCACTGCCCTTTCCCCAGCTGAACTGGCCTTGGCCTTCCTGTCCTTGTTTGCCAGGACGCCCACTCCCAACCCTTGCTCCTGGCCTGCATGATCGAGACAGCTGCCCGAGGGCCTCTTCAGGGAACACAGAATTGAACTCCCCAGTTTCTGTGCCTCAGCAACTCATTTTAAAAAGGAACTGATGTGAGGGCTTCCCTGGTGGCTCAGTAGTAAAGAATCCACCTTCAGAGGCAGGAGACACGGGTTCAGTCCCTGGTCCGGGAAGATCCCACATGCCCAGGAGTAACTTGGCCCACTCGCCCCAATTACTGAGCCCACACGCCCCAGAGCCCATGCCCCTCAATGAGAAGCCACCGCAACGAGAAACCCATGCCCTGCAACGAAGAGCACCCCCCCCCCCCACTGCAACTAGAGAAAAGCCTGCACAGCAACAAAGACCCAGCAAAGCCAAAATCAGAACTGACGCGGGACTTTCCTGGTGTCCAGTGGGTGGCACTATGCTCCCATCGCAGGGGGGTGGAGCATGGGTTCAATCCCCGGTTGGGGAACTGAGAGCCTGCAGGCTTCAAGGCGCAGCCAGGCAAAAAAGTTCTGATGCCTTGTGAGGCCACAGCAGAAGGCTGGGGGCTGTGTGGAACAGTTCCTGGGAATGAGGAGGTCCTGACTTATCCTCTAAGTGCTCAGGGAAACAGTCAGGCACACAGATATCTGCTTTCGAGGGGCTCTGAAAGCAGAACGAAGTGTGGTAGGAACAGGAAGAGAAACGACCACAGGCTGGCCATAGTGCCGGGCTTTACCTACAGCATTTCACACAATCTTCTCAGCACCCACGTCTTGGAGAGAAATAATGCTCACACTTAGGCAGGCAGGCCCCGTTCTAGGAATTTTGCATACATTTACGTATTTAATCCTCACAATAAGCCTATGAGGTGGGTCATCTTATCCCCATTTTATGGATGAGGAAACTGAGTCACACAGAGAAGATGCCACCTGCTGAGGGTCAAAGAAGAAGCGGAGTTGGAGCGTGAACCTAGCAGGCTGACTCCAGAGACAATGCTCTGAGCCACCTTTCCTTGATCAAAAGGCCAAGGCGCTACCGGAGCCACTTGTAAGAACGCAGCGGAAGCCCAACAGTCAGGGCCACATCAGCACCCTTGGCCAAGATCAGGTGATGTGGGCATGGGACTGAAACTTGGGTCCATCTGATGGAAACCCGGTGCCTCTTCCATCACACCAGGCTGTCACCGTGAATGGGAAAGCAGTGGGTTCTGGGATAGAACAGGCAAGGAGGGTCTCCTTTGGCGCAGGGGGGCTTGGGGAGGGGCAGGTGGCAACCAACAGAATCTGACAGCAGTAAGCAGCAGCAGACTTGAGGTGAAGGTCCAGGTCTGGCGGCCTCCCAGCAAGCTATGTCCCAAGCTGGGGGTCAGGGACCCCACACGTCTGAGAGGAGACAGGCTCTCCCTGGGGCCTGCAGGCCCTTGGGAGGTGTGTGGCGGGGCAGCGCTCTAACCAGCAATGTGGCCCTGCACAATCCCTCTTGCCTCCCCGGGCCTCCGCCTTGCCCCCTGCAAGCCCCGCGGGTCAGCCTCTGTGATCTGAGCCCCTTCTTGGCATCGAGCCTGATTCCCAGGGTACTGCACAGGCTCTCCTTCCTCCTGCCTAATCCCCTCCCTTACTGGACTGGGGCGTCTCCCCAATCCAGGGTTTCGCTAACCGTTGCCAGGTGTGCAACCGGCCCCCAGAGAATGCCCCCCACTCCCCCTCCCCATCAAAGAGCCGGGGTGACGCAACCTGCCTGCAACTACCGCCTCACTCCCCAAGCATGGCTCCTCCGCAATGAAAAAGAGTCCCCAGCAGCCCCACCCAGGCTCCCAGCCTCAGCCCAGGAGCTGAAGGGCGCAAGGGGCGGGGGCGGCGGGCAGCTGGACCCCAAATACTTGGCCAAGCTCGGGAAGGCGGAGTCATCTGAGTCCCGGAGGGCCCATGGATCCAGATCAGGGGTGGGTGTGGGGAGAGGGCGCAGCGTGCCAAGACCCGGGCTCCCAGGCACCGCTGATGACCCGCTGCCCAGAAGATGGAATAGGCTGGGAAGGGCTAGGAGCGCCGTGTGCTTGCTGGCACCCGCTCTGCAGGACTGAGTCAGGCCGCGTGGGCAGGGTGATTGGCACCAGGACTCAGTTCTGTGGGACCCAGCTGAAGAGAGAAAGAGGCACACGGGGCAGGGACCGCGGCGTACCCAGGGTCTTCTCAGATACTAAGTTCATTCTCAAGTTATTAACTGTCTAACCTGACCATCCTCTCAAAACCCCATAGTCCCAGTCTATGCTGCTGCTAAGTCGCTGCAGTCGTGACCGACTCTGTGCGACCCTATGGACAGCAGCCCACCAGGCTCCTCCATCCACAGGATTCTCTAGGCAAGAATCCTGTGGATGGAGGAGTTGCCATTTCCTTCTCCAAGTCCCAGTCTATGAGACAAAACTAAAGAGGAACAGTTCACAGAATACCCAACCTGCACTCTTCAGAAACATCAAAGTCACAGGAGATAAGAAAAGTCTGAAAAGCCTCCACAGACCAGAGGTTGCAGAGGAGACGTGAAAACTAAGTGTAACTCGGCATCCTGGGGGGATCCTGAAAAGAAGGGGTTGGGGAACAACAGGTGAAATCAGAAGATGGGGTGGGCGAGGGGGTAGGTCACAGAAACAGACTGACATTGCCTCCCGAGTTGTGACAAACACCAGTGTAACACAAGATGCCCACGGGGAGGGGGAGGCTGTGTGAGGGGCTCCTCGGGAAACTCTGTATTGTCTTGGCAGCTTTGTGGTCAATCTACAGTTACTCCAAAATAAAAAGTTTATTTAAAGAAAAATACTCCACCTAATCCGCCAGTTATAATCTAGACGAGAAGGCTGGGGGATGACTGTCCCCCCTCACTGCCAGCAGCCTGTCCAGTGGCTTCCCCTAATCCCACCAGCTAGTACTCAACACTGAGGAGTGGAAGTCAGTCCTTACTTAAAACACCTTTAGAAGCACTACTGCTGGGCACCGGACATAAAACATATCCACCTTAATAATAACAATGAACCCCTTATGTAACACCTTACTCTGTGCCAGGCACTAGTCCAAGGGCACCTGATGTGGATTAATTCATTTAATCCTCAAAACAGTACTAAGAAATAGGTACTGTCGATGGCCACATACATTGGCCATCAGCATGTTTCTATTAACTCAACTCCATATTTGATTCTCGAACTATTCATGGAAAGCAAGACACATGGAAGGGAAATTGCCAGTAAGCTAGTTAAGTGGGGTGTAGTCAGGGGCTGAATCCAACAACTTGGCTCCAGGGTGCGTGCCCTTAAACATTACTCTGTTACCTCAGTAAAAAACATAGCCCCTATAGGGCAAGAGCTCAAATACTGGCAGAGTGGATAAAGTAAGTGGTCAGATCCCAAGGACTTCCGGTATGCAAGAGTAGCCTGTATTAGGGATGCAATATACAATAAACCTAATTAATACCACCATATGTTGTGTATGAAAGCTGTTACAAATCCTAAGAGTTCTCATCACAAGGAAAACAGGATGTATTCTTTTCTATTTCTTCAGTTTTGTATCTGTAGGAGATAATGTTCACTACACTTACTAATCAATTTATGAGGTATGTTCAATCAAATCACTATGCTGTACGCCTTAAGCTTACCCAGTGCTACATGTCAATCATATCCCAGTAAATCTGGAAGAAAAAAAAAAGCATCTGAACTTAGAGGAAGAAAAAAAAAAGCCTGGATGTCTTTATTCTCAGATAACTCTCAAGATCAAGGTCCCCTGTCTTCTCTGGATCTTGATTCAGTCTCATAAGCACCAGGAAAAGCTCAACTCCAGCTGTAATGTCCTGCTGTGGATGAACGGAGGTGGGGAGAGGAGGGGTTTCTGCAGCACAGGAAAGACCCACAACCACTTGGGCTGGGAGGGGATGGCTAGGAAGTCCCATCTCTTTGAGCAATGGATTACAGATCTTCCTATTTCTGGCAGACCTGCACGACTGATGGTGGGGTGGGGGGAGCTGAGGTAGAGGACAGTCTGAAAGGGAGCCTAGGTGGGGGCTATGGAAAAAGAAGGAACCAACTGGCCTCAAAGGAATGCTGAGGATAAGCGTTGAGGGTAGGTGCGCAGGAGACACAGAGAAGATATCGGGCCTGAGGGCGAAAACTGACTCCCTGCACCAAGATGGGGCTGAGCGTCCATGTTGTGAATGGGAAAGGCCGGGATGGCTGGGAAATACCTTGGAGGAGGTAAAGGAGACACAAGGATGACCTTTTAGCAAGTGCTGTATGGTCTAGCGTCTGGGGTTCCTGCCAGCGGGGTCGGAAAGGGTGACACCAGGCCCCAGGGTTCCTTCCTGCTCACAATAAGAGGTTGAGAGAGCATGTATGAAGTGGGCTCTCAAGTTTCACAGGCATCGACTCATTTCATTCTCACAAATGACCCCACCAGGTAGAGTTGATTATTCTCCGCGTTTTACAGATAGTCTCCTATCTAGGCTGCTAGAGAATTCAGGTCATTTGCCCAAGGCCACCTTCGCCGGCCTGTGATTTGAATGGAGCGCGCTCTGTGACTCACACCAGGTTCTAAGCCACAGGAAAGGTTCTCAGAGTGGGACGGCAGTTGAAGGATGAAGAGAGTAGCATGTGGCTGGCCGGAAATTCGCGAAGCAGGGGAAAGCAAAGGAGAAATGAACTGGCGCGAGTCTCAGGGAAGAGGGGTTACCGAGTCACCAGAATAAGAGGGAGCAGAGGGCCGGACCTCAGAGTCAGAGAGAACGGAGGGTCGGAACCCCCGGAGTCGGGAGAAAAGCGGGGCTAGAGATAGCCACGGGTAAAAGGAAGGAGAGGCCTGAACCCCCGGGATCGAAAGCCAGGATCCGATCCCCGAGGGCAGGGGTGCAGGCCCGCCTCCGGGTTGGGGCCACGCGGGGCGGGGCGCGGAAGGATCCGCGCAGGCCGTGCTGCGCCGCCCGCGGTATATCTGTGTCCAGTCCCCGGGGCCGCCTCATTCCCCACCCTCAGATCACGGGCTCTCCTCACTCTACTGCCACGCCGCCTCCGCCCGCGTACCCCCGGCCATGGCTCTGTAGCCGCGACCCCTCTGTGCCCCCGGCCAGTCTCCGCGCTCACCGCGCCTGCGCTCTCCGCTCCTGCCTTCTCTCTTCAGCCGAGGCCGCCGCCGCCTCTCCTTTGCGCAGCCATGGAGTGAGTAACCGCTCGCCCCTCCCTCTCCAACCGCCTTTCCCGCCCTTTCGAAGCTCGCGGCCCTCGCGACCGAGCCTGGGGGGGTGGGGAGACTGAGGAATCACGGTCGCGCAGGCGCAGAAGAGGGAAGGCGAGCGGTCTCGCGCGACCGAGCATGCGCACTTGGGCGGGTGCGTTCTTCCAGACAATTGGTGTTTAAAGAAGAGAGCCACGTGCGTGTGCGCCTGCGCACTAGTTCCCAGACACGATGGCTTCCCCCCATCCCCGCCCTGACCGTCTGCGAGCGATTGCTCATGCGCAGCTGTCCACCTGAGGCTGTATTTTTTTTTTGCGCAAAGGGCGGTCATTAAGCAGCCGCACATGCGCACTGGTCTCCAGGAGGGCGGTTGCCTGAGGTAACTGTGGCGCGGCTTGGGAGATGGCGCATGCGCTGTAGCCTTCAGCGAGAGCTCCGCCTCCCACTTTGCTCAGGCGCAGAGCTCATCTTCCCTCCCTTTCATTCAGGCACCTGCTGGGGCGGGAACTGGTTTAGATTGACAGGGGAGAAGGCGGGGATTAGAAACGACCGGTTTAGGGGATGGAGCTAGGATAAGAGGCGTCGCCGAGGACGAGGTTGGGGCGGGGTTACCCATTGTGGAAGGGGCGGGGCTAACGAAACCTTTTGCAGAGGGGGGTGGGGTTTCTGCCTGAGAAAGAGGCGGGGCCTCTGGGGAATCATCGGGGAGGGGTGGAGCTAAAATAAATCGTGGGGGCGGGACTTCGAGAGGCAGTGGAGATCAGCCCCAAAATTCAAAGGGAGAACTGCGATTTGAACGGATAACTTTGACGACCGGTCGGGACAAGGGGGAATTCCCATGGGAACAGATTTGAGCTGGAATCTAGGGAGGGTGTGGGGCCTAAAAGTTATATTTTAGAGGAAGAGATGTGACTGGAAGAAAATTCCCCTGGGATTGAGTGTGGGTTTTGTTTTGTTTTTTAATGAAAGGGAATATTATGGGGTGAGTGGGAAGGACTTTAAGGAAATTTCCCTGGGAGACCATTAGGTTTCTGTATTGGAAGGATTGGGTCTTGGGAATTCTGAGAAATAAGCCAAACGTAAAGAGAATTCCCTTGGGAGTGGGTGGGGCTCAGATACTGGGAAAGGACAGGTTTAGAATTCTGAAAGGATGAGGAATCCTGGGATTCTGCGGGCGTGGTTTGATTTCCCTGTGGCTTTGGCAATAGCAGGTGAGGCTGATCCTGACCCACTCACTTTTGTGTCACACTTGCAGGCCCTCCACTTTTGCCTTGGTGCCTGTCTTCGCCCAGCTGAGCAACCTCCAGAGCCTCCTTCCAGCTGTTGGTGCAGCCTCTTCCATTGCCGTCGGTGCCCAGCGCCCGTGCTGCAGCCATGTCACTCCTGGCGACCCTGGGGCTGGAGCTGGACAGGACCCTGCTCCCAGCTAGCGGGCTGGGCTGGCTCGTAGACTATGGGAAACTCCCCCTGGCCCCTGCCCCCCTGGGCCCCTATGAGGTCCTTGGGGGAGCCCTGGAGGGCGGGCTTCCAGGGGGGGGAGAGCCCCTGGCAGGTAAGAGTAGGTGAAGAATGGAGGTGGGGTGAGCTAGGGGGAGAGGGAGAAGAAAGAAAAATTCATTCATTTGATAAGTTTTTTTTAATGAGTACCTGTAATAGGGCTTCCCCAATGGCTCAGCAGGTCAAGAATCTGCCTGCAGTTCGGGGGACACAGGAGACATAGGTTCAATCCCTGGGTTGGGAAGAAAGCCTGGAGGAGGAAGTGGCAACCCACGCCAGCCTGGAAAATCCCATGGATAGAGGAGCCTGGTGGGCTACAGTATATGGGGTCACAAAAAGTTGGACATGGCTTGAAAAGTTGAACAACTAAGCAACAACAACAGCATAATATGTCAGGCACTGTTTTAGGGGACACAGCTGGGAACAAGACTGACATGATCCCTGCCTTCTTGGAGCACACACTCTACTGGGAAGACACGCAGGAGACAAATTATATGATGCATGGGAATAAGTGGGAAGCACTTAGCTGAGTTTAAAAATGGCAATGAGAAAAAAAAAATAAAAATGACAACAAGGACAAGTTTGGTGGGGGGAGCCAAGAAACCCTCTCCAATCAGTAACATTTTGGCTGAGACCTAAGGAATGGTAAGGAATGACCCATAAAAAGACCCAAGGGAAGAGCTTTTCAGGTGCAGGAAACAGCACAGGCAGAGCCCCTGAAGCAGGAATTATTTTATTCATTGCGTGCATGGGTGCTAAGTCGCCAAATCGTGTCTATGGACTGTAGCCCACCAGGCTCCTCTCTCTGTCCATGGTATTCTCCAGGCGAGAATACAGGAGTGGGTTGCCATGCCCTCCTCCAGGAGATACTCACGACCCAGGGATCGAACCTGCATCTCTTACATTTCCTGCATTGGCAGGTGGGTTCTTAACTTCTACCACCACCTGGGAAGCCCATTTTATTCATTGGTGGTGATTTGATCGCTAAGTTGTGTCTGACTCTTGTGACCCCATGAACTGTAGCCCACCAGGCTCCTCTGTCCATGGCATTTTCCAGGCAAGAATACTGGAGCAGGTTGCCATTTCCTCCTCCAGGGGATCTTCCCGACCCAGGAATCAAACCTGGGTCTCCTGCGTTGCAGGCAGATTCTTTACCAACTGAGCTATGAGGGAAGTGTATCCCAAATGCTTGGTACATAGTAGGGTTTCAATAATTAAAGATGAAACAGGGTGTGTTTACATGTGATCTAGTTTGCCATTTATAATAAACTAGAGAGTAAATCAAGAAACCAGAGATGCAGGGTAATCAGTAAGGAGGATGTTGGAACAGTTGAAGAAATGGCTGGTTGACTGTTTTCTCATTTGGGTCATTGATGGTTGTTGGTTAACGGGTTGGTTAGATGTTTGGTTTATTGATTGGTTGGTTGGCTGGTCTGTTGACTGGTTTGATGATTTGTTGATTGGCTAGCTGGCTGGCTGGTGGTTTAACTCAATGAATGGGATGAATGAGGTGGGCATGAGTGAGATCTGGTTGGGTGGAGGATTAGGAAATCAAGGAGCTTTCTGTCCCTCTGCAATCCTCCAGGAGACGGCTTCTCTGACTGGATGACCGAACGGGTGGACTTTACAGCCCTGCTCCCTCTGGAGCCCCCCTTGCCCTCAGGTGCCCTCCCCCCACCTTCCCCACCCCCACCTGACCTGGAAGCTATGGCCTCCCTGCTCAAGAAGGAGCTGGAGCAGATGGAAGACTACTTCCTCGATGCCCCTCTGCTCCCACCATCCTCCCCACCTCCGCCGCCGCCGCAGCCGCCGGCACCGGCACCTTCCCTCCCTCTCCCCCTCCCCCTCCCCCTGCCCACCTTTGACCTCCCCCAGCCCCCTTCCCTGGACACCCTCGACTTGCTGGCCATCTACTGCCGCGGTGAGGCTGGGCAGGGGGACTCGGGATTGGCGCCCCTGCCCCCACCTCCGCAAGCCCCGCCCCCGCCCCGCCCCGCCCCCTACCCCAGTCCTGCTGCCAGCCGAGGGGACCGCAAGCAAAAGAAGCGAGACCAGAACAAGTCCGCGGCTCTGAGGTACCGCCAGAGGAAGCGTGCAGAGGGCGAGGCCCTGGAGGGCGAGTGCCAGGGGCTGGAGGCGCGGAACCGGGAGCTGAGGGAGAGGGCGGAGTCGGTGGAGCGGGAGATCCAGTACGTCAAGGATCTGCTCATCGAAGTGTACAAAGCTCGCAGCCAGAGGACCAGGAACAGCTAGCCGGGCGGGGGCTTCGGGCTGTAGGGGGCGCTGGTCTTCGGCTCCGGGGCGGAGGGGGGAGGGTCCCCAGTCATCCCCCTGCCTCCAGCTTCCTTCCAAACCCTCCCTCCCCCTCCTCTCCCTCTCTCCTCCCTCCCTCTCCCCTTTTATTCTTACCTCCCCTTCCCACCCCCCAGAATCATGAAACGTTTGGCATAAGTCAGCATTTACACCCTTCAAGTAACATCTGAGGAACAGAGACCCATGAGGAATTTGGGAGGCAGGGGAGAGCTTGGAAACCTCATCTCTCAAGCAGGGAAGTGAGCCCAGGAAGCCCTGCAGAACGTCTGTGCAAAGGAGAACAGGGAAGCCATCTCGAGACCAAGTCAGGGAGGGCTCAAAGAAAGGTGCCCAAGGAATGAGCAAAACAAGCCAAGTGACCTTGGGAACTACATTTGGAGGTGGAACCAAGAGGTAGCCGACTTGGCAGAGCAGGTGCATATTTGGGGGCTCTGGGGGAGTGGCCATAATGGGTGACGGGGTATACGTTTTAGCTCTGGAAGGAAATCAGTGTTTTGTGAAGGTGTTGGGGGAGGTGCGGGAGGGCAGGGACTGATCCTTTTGGAAGGGGGCTTTATGAGTGGAAATAAAAGGAAGAATTTCCTCTGATTATGTGCGTCTGGTCTTTGAAAGGAGAAGCTGGGGGGAGGGCAGTCTTAGACCAAAGGCAATAATGATAATAATGGAAATAACATAATACAGTCAAGCACACACTTTCCACACAGGGTCAAAGCCAAGATGAGACTGATTGAACTGGTAGAGATACAAGACCCGCTTTTAACTTCCATTTAGGATGTAGACAGTGAAAGAAAGAATAGCCAAAGGTGCCAGCTCCCCCTGGTCCTTGTCACCAAAGAGGGTGACACCAAAGGGGCCGGGTGGCTGGAGCACAGTTGTGGGGCACCCGGTGTTGAAGAGCAATCTCGCTGCGCTGTCAGAGCCGAGATTACAGGGGAAGTCAGGAGGTAAATGAGCGGTGACCTGGTAATGGAGAGTCGGATCTGGGTGCTAACACTTTCTCCATGATAATCTTTCTTTATGAGCTGGAAAAAAATTCGTGCAGATGGGCACCCATTACAGAGTTGGGAATCAATTTAAAGGGTTCTGACCAGTGTTGAAAGATACGAATAGAACAGTAGAAAATACCATGTATCAGTAGTATTTTGCCAGACTATGTTGATGTAATAGCTTTGCATCACGGTAAGAAAAGTTTGGAAGCCACTGGTAGATGGCAGCCAGCATCATAACACTGATTTTCAGACACTGCCACCTAATACAATCACTATCAACTCTAAGATGCCAGATCCCACTCTGCCCAAAGCAAACGTTTCCTGTGTCCCGGAGGCTCCTGGTCTTGCCCTGAATGTTCAACCATGTTCAAGTTCCGCTTGGAGTTCCCTATGACCATCTTGGGCTTCCCAGGTGGCTCAGTTCAGTTCAGTCCCTGTCTTGTCTGACTCTTTGCAACCCCATGGACTGCAGCACACCAGGCTTCCCTGTCCATCACCAACACCCGGAGCTTGCTCAAACTCATGTCCATAGAGTTGGAGATGCCATCCAACCATCTCATCCTCTATCATTCCCTTCTCTTCCTGCCTTCAATCTTTCCCATCATCAGGGTCTTTTCTTTTCCAAGGAGTCAGTTCTTCACATCAGGTGGCCAAAGTACTGGAGTTTTAGCTTCAGCTAAGACTTCAGAGTCTTAGCAGGACTCTACCGCCAGGGGGCGCCCGTGCCCCGACGTGAATGAGTTATCCTCTATCCTCTACTCAGCCCAAGCGCTTGATCTTGGGGTTCCAGCTCGCCCTGAGGGTCGGGTTTACGGGGACTGAAGCCCTGACCACGAATAGAATTCCCCGAACAGAGCATGGCAGGAGGGCGCAGGTGGTCACGAAGGAATGTGGCCATCCTAAGATACCCACTTATCCCTTCATTCCACAATGTTCATTAAACGCCTCCGTGCATCTCCCAGAGCGCATATTTGGTGGGTGAGGACGGACAGTACCTCAAATTCACCACCCCGCCGGTTCAGGGAGGCCTCCTCGCCTAGACTTGTATGAGACAACCCGGGTGGAGTCCTGCCGGCTGTGTGACCTTGGGCAGCTTGCATAGCCTCTCTGTGCCTCAATTTCCTCTGCTCTAAAATGGGTCTAATAACACCTGCTTCATAGGGTCATCATGAATATTAAATGAGTTAATATTTGTAAATTATTTTGAAGGGTCTGGTATGTTTATTAAATCAATTGCTAAAATTTCCCATTTTACAGAAAAGAAAACTGAGGATCAGAGTAGGGATCACCAAAGCCATATTTTTTTTCTCCTAAGGAGAACTCTTGAGTTGAGCCCAGTGATCCCCAATTCCCAGCCCAGAGGCTTTTCCTTGGCATAGAACTTGGGGTAGAAATAAACCCCATTTCCTTGGTATAGTGGTGGGGCGGAGGAGGGGGCGGTGTGGGTGCTGAAGCCAGTGAAATACTCTAGCAGAGCCTAGGCCCCAACAACACAACAGTCAGTGTTGGAATCACGACTGAAACTAGCTTGGGGCCCTATCTCTGGGTCAGCAGAATAGCCAGACAAGTAAATAAATCATTTTCTTACTGTCAACGACATCCACACTGAAGTATAGATGTACAAGGAAAGGAAAGTGAGCTGGTCAGTAAGATTCATGGAGCTGCCTCTTCAGTTCTGAATTGTGATGAACTATGAAGTAAGGTTGGGCGTGGCATTAGCCCTCTCAGGAGAAGGGGATCTAACAGGGCCAGAAGGTGCAGGCCAATTACATGACCAGGTCCCAGGATACCTGTATCATACCTGCTGCTCTGTGGTCTTGCCCTAAATGTTCAACCATGTTCAAGTTCCGCTTGGAGTTCCCTATGACCATCTTGGGCTTCCCAGGTGGCTCAGTTCAGTTCAGTCCCTGTCTTGTCTGACTCTTTGCAACCCCATGGACTGCAGCACACCAGGCTTCCCTGTCCATCACCAACACCCGGAGCTTGCTCAAACTCATGTCCATAGAGTCAGAGATGCCATCCAACCATCTCATCCTCTATCATCCCTTCTCTTCCTGCCTTCAATCTTTCCCATCATCAGGGTCTTTTCCAGTGAGTCAGTTCTTCACATCAGGTGGCCAAAGTACTGGAGTTTCAGCTTCAGCATTAGTCCTTCCAATGAATATTCAGGACTGATGTCCTTTAGGATGGACTGGCTGGATCTCCTTGCAGTCCAAGGGACTCTCAAGATTCTTCTCCAACACCACAGTTCAAAAGCACCAATTCTTCAGTGCTCAGCTTTCTTTATAGTCCAACTCTCACATCCATACATGACTCATACATGACCCAGGTGGCTCAGTGGTAAAGAAATCCACCTGCCAGTGCAGGAAAAAAAAGTTATGGCTTCCAAAGAAGAAAGCAGGGAGAGGGATAAATGAGGCGTTTGGAATTAACAGATATGAGCTACTATATATAAAACAGGCGAACAACGAGGACCTACTGTATACAGCACAGTGAACTCTGCTCAATATTTTGTAATAACCTGTAATGGGAAAGAATCTGAAAAAGAACATATGTATGTATATATGTAACTGAATCACTTTGCTGTACACTTGAGACTGCTGCTGCTGCTGCCGCTGCTGCTAAGTCGCTTTAGTCGTGTCTGACTCTGTGCGACCCCACAGACGGCAGCCCACCAGGCTCCCCCGTCCCTGGGATTCTCCAGGCAAGAACACGAGTGGGTTGCCATTGCCTTCACACCTGAGACTAACGCACTGTAAATCAACTGTACTCCATTTTTTAAAAATCCATAACGTACAATTTACGGTTTTAACCATCTTAAAGTGTGTAATTCAGTGGCATTTGGCACATTCATAATGTGGCACAACCATCACTGCTATCTCACTCCAGAACTTTTTCATCCCTTCCCCCACCCCCAAACAGGAACCCTAAACCAGTTAAACAGTCAGTCACCCCCCAAACTGCCCTCCGCTCAGCTCCTGGACACCACTAATCTGCTTTCTGCCCCTGTGACTTTGCCCAGTTTGAGCACTTCGTGTAAAGGGAATCATGCAATATTTATGTGCAAGAACAGAGCCCTCCAAGGTATCCAGGTCCTTATCTTTGGAAACCTGTGGATGGTAATTTCTGTGGTAGAAAGGACCCTGCTGATGTGGTTTAAGCTAAGCATTTTGAGATGGGGCAATTATCAGGGGTTCCCTGAGTTGGCCCTAAATGTAACCACAAGGATTTTCCTAAGAGGGAGGCGGAGGGAGATTTGAGCACAGAAGAGAAGGACGCGTGATGGAAAAGCAGATAAAAGCGGAGTCAGGCAGAGAAAGCGACACCGTTGGCTTTGCAGATGGCAGAAGGGGCCCGGAGGCAGGAGGATGGGTTCTCCCCTGGAGCCTCTCAGGGGAGCAGGGCTTCAATTTCAACTTAAAACAACACAAATACATCGTCATATGGTTCTGGAGTCCAGAAATCTAAAAGGAGTCTCAGGGGGATAAAATCAAAATGTTGGCAGCAGTTGTTTCTTCCAGAGGATCTTAAGGTGAATCTCCTCCTTGCTTTTTGCAGGTTTGGGTGGTGGCGTCACGTGTTTAGTCGCTCAGTCGTGTCCGACTCTTTTGTGACCCCCTGGACAGCAGCCCCCAGGCCCCTCTGTCCATGGTATTTCCCAGGGAGCCACCAGGGAAGCCCTGAAGGTATCACTACAATCTCTTGTGTTGCAGTCTACTCCTTTCCCCCTGCTGTGGTCCGAGTTCCCTCTCTCTGCCTCTCTCTCATAAACCTGTGATCACAGTGAGGTCCACCTGGGGAATCTCTCCATCCCCAAATCCTGAACGTGATCACAGCTGCAAAGGCCTTTTGTCCTGCAAGGTAACATAGTCACAGGTTCCAGGGATTAAGACCAGGATGTCTCTGGGGGCTGCTATCAGCTGGTCACAGACACTGTGTTTTAGAATCCTCCACCTGGGATGGGACTTAAGAAGTGGCCAACTTGGACAGCATTTATACTTTTCAGGCAAAGAAACAATAAATCTGTGAGGAGTTGACAGGATAAAGAGGCTTTGGGGGCCCAATTAGTGAGAATCTAAAGAGAATTTAGTCTTGTGACAGGAAATCAAGGCAGTAACCCAAGGTTTCCCGAGGTTTGTTTGGGCTTCCCTGGTGGCTCAGATAGTCAAGAATCAGCCTGCAATGCGGGAGACCTGGGTTTGATCCCTGAATTGGGAAGATCCCCTGGAGGAGGGCATGGCAACAAACTTCAGTATTCTTGCCTGGAGAATCCCGATGGACAGAGGAACCTGGAGAGTACAGTCCATGGAGTCACAAAGAGTCGGACACGTCTATGACTAAGCACAGGAAGGTTTGTTTACTCAGGCTTCTTGGCTTGATTCCCTATGTCTGCTGATAAGGGTGTCCTCCTTCAGGTATGGGGAGGATACCTTTCACAGGAGAGATTTATTTTCTGCTTTCAGGGAGAAAGAAAGGGGGGTCAGAGTGTCTTATGTTGGCCATTTTCTTCTTCTTTTTTAAAAAACATTTATTTTTGGCTGCATCAGGTCTCAGTTGCATGGGCTTCTCTATAGTTGAGGCTTGTGGGTTTAGTTGCCCCACAGCATGTGGGATCTTAGTTCCCCATCCAGGGATCCAACCCATGTCCCCTGCACTGGAAGGTGGATTCTTAACCCCTGGACCACCAGGGAAGTCCTGAAGCATATTTTGAGATGGTCTGTCCTGGGCCCCAAACACACTTGCAGACACGTGCAAGAGTTTACATACACACACATCTGGGATACACTCTCCACCCTACTATTTCTCCCGAGAGGGGTGGAACCCTATATTCAGGCAGCCGAACATAGTTTTCAGGCCAAGAAGACCCAGAGGCAATGACATCTCTCGCAGCAGAGAAGGAAGAGAGTTCCTGACTTGGAGTGACACCTGGGTCCTGAGCACCCACTAAGTGCCCATGTCCTGTGGCCCTGGGTCTCCCTGGAATCCTGCCAGCGGCTGACCTCCCCGCTCCCAGTCTTTCTGGCCATCTATTGGACAAGCAATGAACAGTCTAATTGATTTGAAAGAAGGGAAGTGTTCTGGGCCCATTCTGCAACTCAGCAGAAATTGGAAAACTGACTCAAAACAAGACAAAGCAGAGACAGAGGTCCTGGTGCTCCTTCTCCTGAGAGCCTGTGCCCCGAGGGCTGCTCTCCATGGCCCCCAGCCCGGGGTGCAGATGACACAGTAGCAAGGGCAAGGGGAGGGACATGCCGCAGCTTGGTACCAGCGGGGGCCATTCAGTTAAAAGTGATGTAGCCTCCTGTTTGAAAGACCAAGCAATAGGGAAGTAAAGTGAGGAACTAGCCAGAGATGAAAAGGAACTGAGCATTTGTGCATTTTCAGGCTGCATTTCCCCTGTTTCCTTCTAGTATCTGTAATAAAACTCAGCAGTTTTCCTGGTCAGCAACTCTCCATCCTACACAAGCTCTGAGCTCTGTGAGAGCTGATGATTGTGGGGCAGCAGCGGGGGTGGGGGGCAGGTGGCACCCGAAAATGTGAGTTCTGGTCCCCAGGTTGGACAGACCCTCATAGGGGGGCACCATCGCCCCCACTTAGGGAAACCATGGCTTTTTGCACCGCAGTCTGAGGAGGGAAACAGACTGTTCTAGTTATGCCCCCAAACCACTCTGAAGTTTAATTAGTCATTGGAAAGACTTAAAGAATTCAGAGAAATTGTTATACTGATGCTTTGTTACAACAGAAGGATACAGATTAAAATCTGCACACCTGGGAATCCCTTAGTGGTCCAGTGTTTAGGACTTTGCACTTTTACTGCCCAGGTTCCGATTTTGATTCCTGGTGGAGGAACTAAGATCTTGCAAGCCATGTGGCACAGCCAAAGGGAAAAATAGAATGTTGTGTTGTTGTTTAGTCACTAAGTCCTGTCTGACTCTTTTTGTGATCCCCATGGGCTATAGCTGGCCAGGCTCCTCTGTTCATGGGATTTCCCAGGCAAGAGTACTGAAGTGGATTGCCATTTCCTTCTCCAGGGGATCTTCCCAACCCAGGGATAGAAGCCAGTACCCTGCATTGGCAGGTGGATTCTTGACCACTGAGCCACCTGGGAAGTCCATAGAATAGAAGAGAATAGAAAGTAGAATAGAATCTGCAAAGTAAAAATTGCCCAAGGCAGTATTGAGGGGAGGCCAGGCACACGCTTCTGGTGGCCTCTTCCACTGTGGACAGTGGTTAATTTTCCCAGTGCTATGGACTGAACTGTGTCCCCTCCAGTTCATAAGTTGAAGCCCTAACCCCCACACATGACTGTAGTTGGAGAGGAAGACAAGGGAGCAAGGTTATTGAAGTCATAAGGGTGGGATCCTTATACAATAGGATTAGTGTCCTTAGAGGAAGAGACACAGACAGGAGCATCCTCTCTCTGTCTCTCCCTCTCTCTGTCTCTGCCACGTGAGGGGACAGTGAGGAGGCAATCATCTCCCGGCCAGGAAGCAGGCCCTCTCCAGGCAGACACCTTGATCTTGATCTTGATCTTGGACTTCTGGCCTCCAGAACTGTGAGAAAGTACATTTCTGTTTTTTTTTTTTTTTTCACATTTATGTTGTATAAGCTGCCCAGAGTGTGATATGTTGTGCTGTGCTTAGTCACTCAGTCGTGTCTGACTCTTTGCAACCCCACGGACTGCAGCCCACCAGACTCCTCTGTCCATGGGGATTCTCCAGGCAAGAATACTGGAGTGGGTTGCCATGCCCTCCTCCAGGGGATCTTTCCAATCCAGAGATCGAACCCAGGTCTCCTGAATTGCAGGCAGATTCTTTACCGTCTGAGTCACCAGGGAAGCCCAATAATACTGGCGTGGGTAGCTTATCCCTTCCCCAGGGATCTTCCCAACCCAGGAATTGAACCAGGGTCTCCTGCATTGCAGGTAGATTCTTTACCAGCTGAGTGGTATGTTACGGCAACTCAAACCTGACCAATACACCCAGGGGCAACATGTGACAACGCAGATGGAGCATAGACCTTGGAGTCTAGTGTTTACTGGGGGCCTGTTATAGGTTTGTGTCCCCCCGCCCAACAAAAGATGTTCAAGTCCCAACCCCCAATCCCTGTGAATGGGACCTTATTTGGAAACAAGGTCTTTGCATGTGATCAAGTTAGATGAAGTCATGGTCGGGGTGGGGGGCCCCTAATCCAATATGAGGGCTTCCCAGGTGGCGCTAGTGGTAAAGAACTCACCTGCCAATGCAGGAGACGTAAGAGATTCTGGTTTGATCCCTGGGTCGGGGAGATCCCCTGGAGGATGGCATGGCAACTCACTCTAGTATTCTTCCCTGGAGAATCCCCATAGACAGAGGAGCCTGGCGGGCTACAGTCCATAGGGTTGCAAAGAATCAGACACAACTGAAGCGACTTAGCACGCATGCATGCAATCCAATATGACTGGTAGGTATTCTTTTTTTTTTTTTAAAAAAAAAAAAAAAAGGAAATGTGGACACCGAGACACGCATGCCAAGGGCTTAGCATTCCCTCACAGTTGCTGGGCAAAGCCCACACCTCTCTTTGGATGAAGGTAATTTTTTTTTTTTCTGGCCGTCTTAGTTCCCAGACCAGGGATTAAACCCAAACCCCCTGCAGTGGAAGCATGGAGTCTTAACCCCTGGACTGCCAGGGAAATCCCGAGGTTAATTCTTGACTACGTGCATTGCCAGTCACTTGGGGAGCTGGGTTGGAGCTGGCCAACAGAGTCGCCCCAGATACGCGTCCTTCGTTGCTATTTTGTTCTGACCTTCAGGAGAGGGATGGACACTCATCAACTCAGCCTCTGGGCAGTGCTGACCATGCTCTCCTGTTAGCACGGGTCTCAGTCTGGAAGCTTCTCACTGGAGATGCCTAAATCTTCTGCAGGCCCCCAGGCAAAATGAAAAAGGGCGGCCCCTTTGACCAAAAAAAAAAAAAGTAGGAAAAACCTTTTTCCTTTTTTTTTTAGCATTAAAAAAAAAATTGATGGGGGATTTCCCTGGCAGTCCTGTGGTTAAGACACAGAGCTTCCACTGCAGGGGGCACAGGTTCAATGCCTGGTCAGGGAACTAAGATCCCACAAGCCATGCAGTGTGGCCAAATTAAAAAAAAAAAAAAATTGTTGTAAAATACCCATCACGTAGAATTTACCATTTTAACCATTTTAAAGTATACAATTCCATGACACAAAGTGCATTCTCGATGGTGTGGTACCCTCTCCACCATCTGGTTCCAGAACTTTTACATCTCTCCTAAAAGGAGACCTCACACCCATCAGCAATCACACCCACAGCCCCAGGCAACCAGTAGTCTACTTTAAAATATAGTCCCCTTCCAAGTATGTGGCCCTGTGCAAATATATATATATATATTATAATAAATAATAATAATAAATTATAACGTATATATATATTAATACATTTATCTGGCTGAGCCAGCTGTTAGTTCTTTGATCTTCATTGCAGCATACCAAATCTTAATTGCAGCATGTGGGATCTAGTTCCCCAACTAGACTATGGATTGAACCCCCTGCATTAGGAGCCCGGAGTCTTAGCCATTGGACCACCTCGGAAGTCCCTCTTCAGTGTTTTTAATTTACTAGCTAATGGCCAATTCCTCAGGTTTGACTGGGAGTTGGGGGGCGGGTGAGCAGTGTAGACTCTCACAGGCACTCAACACAGCACGTTCCAGACTCTCTCTATGCCTGAGTAGGGGGATGGAGGTGGGAAGGGGGCTGAGAACCTGTCTCTTGATCTAGGCTGTCCCTGGATCGACCTGGTGTGATCCAAGCTTCCAGTTCCCCAGGTGTGTGCTCCTTATCCCATGAGATTTCACTTACAGAACACAAAGTCAAAGATCAAAATTATTAGCAATTTCAAGATGACCCTCTTAGAGCATCAAACCTCAGTTGGGAAGCCCTTCGGAGCATGGGGCCCTGTGTAAATAGTTCACTTCCTACTGTGGAGCTGGAGGCCTTATGTGGACACAGACATGTCCCCAGGACAGGCGGGGAGATTGTGTCCTTTGGGGATCCTGGGTTTGGGGTCACACAAACAGTGAGGCAGGATTTGTGAGGTCTTGCCTTCCTCTGCCCTCAGCTCCTTCATGGAGTCGACATTTGCCTGGCAAATGAATGAATGACTGCATCCCTGCCTCTGCAGCCCCTCCCCACCCATTTCCCTTGAGAGCCCCACTGGCCCGAGGCTCACCCAGGGTGGCTGCATCCTGAATTAGAGCTGCCCTGCAACGTCCAAGCAGGAAAGGAGAAGTCAGAAGAGATATTTACCAGACTTCGGCAGCTCCGAGCTTCCTCTTTTGCTCATTTGTGGATGGTCACTCTCCCTGTCCTGTTGGAGCTTCCTTCACGGACAGAGAAGCAGGTCCAGAAACTGGACTGCCCTGGGAACTCCTGGCCCCTTGGACATGGAGAGGCTGCTGCTGCTGCCCCTGCTGCCCCTGCTATGGGCGGGTGAGTGGGTCATGGGGAGAGCGGGTCCCGGGCTGGCTCTGGGGCTGCAGCTGAGCCTCTGTGTTCCCCCAGGGTCCCCGGAGAAGGAATCACTATACCAGCTGCAAGTGCAGGGATCGGTGACAGTGCAGGAGGGTCTGTGCGTCTCCGTGCCCTGTAACGTCTCCTACCCCCAGTTTGGCTGGGCCAAGTCCACACACGTTTACGGTGCATGGTTCCGGAAAGAGGATAGACTCCAAGAGGACGTTCTTGTGGCCACAGACAACTCAGCCCAGGGTGGGAAGAAGAAGAGAAATATCCCATTCCACCTCCTTGGGGACCCCAGGGCCAACAACTGCTCCCTGGGCATCGCAGAGGCCCGCAAGAGGGACAGTGGAAACTATTATTTTCAGCTGATAAGAGAAGCTGCAGAACACAGTTACAAGAATAACCAGCTCACTGTGAACGTGATCGGTATGGAAGGGTCCCCAGGAACCGAGGTCAGGGAGGGTGGGAAGGATGGACCCTGCTCCTCCATCTCTGAGGGCAGTGGGGGACAGTGGCCCACAGTCAGATCAGGGTGGGCACACACAGGGGTGCCCCTCGGGGTCTGGCCTCTCCATCTCTCCTCTCCAGCACGAACATGGACCCCCAATGTCCACATCGAGGAGCCCCTGGAGTCCGGCTCCAGCAGCCACCTCAAATGCTCCCTGCCCGAGGCCTGTGACTGGGCCAAGCCCCCCACCATCTCTTGGACCGGGGCTGCCCTCAGACCCCCGGGACTGGACTCCAAGGAGGCCTATAACTCCTCGGAGATCCTGCTCACCCCCCGCCCGCAGGATCACGGGACGAGCCTCACCTGTCGGGTGACCTTCCGCAGGGCTTCTGTGAGCGCGGAGAGGACTGTCACGCTCAATGTGTCCTGTGAGCACCGGGCCAGGCCCTCAGGGTGCCTGTGGGGCTGGGAATGGGCGCTGGTGACCCCAGGCCAGGGGCTTGGGTAGGGGGGGTCCTGTTCTGCTTTGCTTCTGGTTCTGTGCCTCCGGAAGTGTGGGGGACCCTGGGAAGGGGGCTGGGGCAGGGGCAGCTCTGACTCCCTTCCTCACCATGGCGTCTCTGCCCCCAGATCCTCCCCAGAAGCTGACCATCAGCGTCTCCGGAGGAATTGGCACAGGTAGGAAGGGAGGGCCGTGCAGCATGGCAGGGATCTCAGAGAAGGGAGAGCCCCACCCCCCCAGGCCCCACCCCCCGTTCATTCCGGATACACGTAGATGAACCTCAGCAACATCACCTTGAGGGGAAGAAGCCCGATGTTTACACGCCACGTCTGGAAGACACAAATCTAGAGAGACAGTCGTGGTCACATAGGGCTGGGTTAATGGAAGGATTGGGGGAAATGGCTGAGGGGTGCAGAGTGTTTCGGAGGGGGTCGTGAAAATGTTCTAAAATTGACTGTGGTGATGGTTATCCGAGTGACTTTCAAGTGGTATGTAAATGGAATTGTATGGTTTGTGAATTATGTCTCTATAAAGCTGCTTAAAGCTACTTGTGGGATCTCTTGGCAACTTGAAAAAAACAAACAGGATAGAGAAACAGAGACAGGGCTTCAGAGTCTGGGCTCAGCTGTCTGTGCCCCTATGTCTCTCTGTGTCTCTCTCTCTCTCCAGAGCTAAAACACCTGGGGAATGGCTCATCTCTTCCTGTTCTGGAAGGAGACTCTCTGCGCCTGGCCTGCGACACCGACAGCAACCCCCCGGCCACACTGAGCTGGTCCCGGGGGAGCCAGACCCTGAGCCCCTCACATCCTTCAAGCCCTGGGGTCCTGTACCTGCCCCGAGTGGAGTCGGGCCACGAAGGCGAACTCACCTGCCGAGCTCAGCACCCTCGGGGCTCCCTGTGGATCTCCGTGCATCTCTCTGTGCAGAGTGAGCTGCGGGGGAAGGGGGGAAGAAAACCCCCCGGGGAGAGGAAACTCGGGTGCAGGGAGGGGACAGACACCACTGACTCTCCTCCCTCCCTGCAGCACCCCCGCAGCTGCTGGGCCCCTCCTGCTCCCAGGAGGACAAGGGTCTGCGCTGCAGCTGCTCCTCCCGAGCCCGGCCGGCCCCCTCCCTGCGCTGGTGGCTGGGCGAGGGGCTGCTGGAGGGGGAGTTCAGCAACACCAGCAACGCCTCCTTCGAGGTCGCCTCCAGCTCCGCCGGGCCCTGGGCCAATGGCTCCCTGAGCCTCCGTGAGGGGCTCAGCTCCGGCCTCAGCCTCAGCTGCGAGGCCCTGAACGTCCACGGGGCCCGGAGCGGGTCTGTCCTGCTGCTGCCAGGTCAGGGGTCTGTTGGAGGGGGAGAAGCTTAGAGGGGACAGGAGTCATCCTAGAGAAGATGATGCTTGGTGTGGAGAAGGGCCTGGGCAGGAGGGTTGAGAGGCAGGGGTGGGGGCAGAGAACTGTTCTTTGGCTGGCTGGGGACTGAGGACAGGAGAGCTCAAACTCTACAGGAGGAGGGGGCACGTGGGTAAATCTTGCTCGTCTGCAGGGAAGCCCAGGCTTGGAGGGGAATTTTTTCTGGGGGCCATCGGGGGAGCTGGCGCCGCTGGCCTGCTCAGTCTCTGCTCCTGCCTCATCTTCTTCAGGTTAGTGTCGTCTCTGGGGGCCGGGCGAGTGCAGGGTGGGGAAGGGGATGGCCTTGGAATCCCTGGAGGGCCCCCTCTGGAGGAATCTGGACGGTATGGCGCTTTGGAGAACCGGGTCATGGGTCAGGGAATCAGAGCAGGATCTGTCCCCCCCCCATGCACCGCAGCCATTGGTGAAGGATGCCCATTGTTGCTATGAAGGTCATGAGACGAGGTGCGTGCCCTACCTCTTGGCCTTGGTCAGCCCTTCTAGCCTGTCTCTCTCTCAAGTTTTCTTATCTTTTGGCTGCCCCACGCAGCAAGTGGGATCTTAGTTCCCCAACCAGAAATCAAGCCTGCAGTGGAAGTGCCGAGTCTTAACCACTGGCCACTGGCCTGCCAGGGGAAGTTCCAGCCCCTTCTAGCCTCAAGTGGGGATGGGGAGGGGGTTAGGAAGGGGGCAATAGCCACTCTGCAAGCTCTGAGCCAGCTGGGCTGCTCAGAGGTCCTGGCTTCCCCTCTCAGAGTGAAGACCTGCAGGAAGGCAGCCCGTGAGAAGGATGAACCTTGCACACTGGGTCCCACCTCCCAGGTGAGTGATGAGCCCTCTGTCCCTCAGGATCCCAGCTGGCTGACTCCCCACCTGGCTGACTGCCATGGCCGCAGTCCTCGTGATGACTCAGGTGCTCATCACGACCCACACAGACTTTTCCTCTTAGGTCCCATCAGCATGGGGCTTCCCAGGTGGCTCAGCTGGTAAAGAATCCACCTGCCAATGCAGGACACATGAGTTCTATCCCTGGGTTGGGAAGACCCCCTGCAGGAGAAAATGGCAACCCACTCCAGTATTCTTGCCTGGGAAGTACCATGGACAGAGGAGCCTGGTGGGATATAGTCCATGGAGTTGCAAAGAGTCAGACACTAAAACAACAACCCATCAACACAGCTACTCAGTCCAATGACCTGGGAGCCCCTCCCTTTTGCCCTCTGGCTCCTCTCTCAAGAGCCAAGGACCACTAATCCATCTTACTGATGGCATTTATTTCCAACTGGGCCCTCCTCCTTTCTCTCTGGACCCCAGACCCACGTTGCCCCCACTTCCTACCTCACCTCCCCAAGACAGGATGCCGCAAGGATCTCCCCAAAATAACTACTATGTACTACCAGCAAAATCAATTTCAGGGGTCCCCAAGATACCACCAGGCAAGTTCTGAGACAAACTTATCAGGCAAGACATTTCAAGGGCTTAGAGGTTCCCTCCCAGGTGCTGGAGCAAAAGGTCAAATTTTCTTCAGGCAAGGTTAACTCTTTCCGGCATAAGATCTTTCAATTATAACACTCATAATGGGGGCTTCCCTGGTGGTCCAGTGGTTAAGGCTCTACGTTCCCAACGCAGGGGGCCCGGGTTCCACTTCTGGTCGGGGAACTAGATCCTACGTGCTGCAGCTAAGAGTTGGCATGCTGTAACTAAGACCCAGTGTAGCCAAATAAATAGATAAATATTAACAAAAAACAAGCAAACAAAAAAGCTTATAATGCAGTTTGGGGATTGTGTTTGCCTGACTCTGTAATGATGAGTGGTCCCTGAGGTCAGTCCAGGCCTGAGCAAATCCCTGACCTTCTTATAACATCCATCCCATTCCGGTCCTATTAGATAGTAATATAACTGACTACAGCTTGAGTGTCTGCTTCCCCCACTGCCACTGCGAGATAGGGGGTGGCATTGTCTTTGTTCCTCACTGAATATCCAGCGCCTGGCACCAGGAGAGCAGGTCCTTAAGGCAGTACTGGAGTCAGAAGGACCTAGCATAAATCTTGGCCCTACCAAAGATTAAATGTCGGGCTTGGGGACATTCACTTAGCTTCAATTTCTCCACCTGATGTGTGTGTGCTTAGTCGCTCAGTCATGTCCAACTCTTTGAGACCCAATGGACTGCAGCCCACCAGGCTCCTCTGTCCATGGGGATTCTCCAGGCTAGAGTACTGGAGTGAGTTGCCATGCCCTCCTCCAGGGGATCTTCCCAACCCAGGGATCAAACCCAGGTCTCCCTCACTGCAGGCGGATTCTTTACCGTCTGAGCCACCAGGGAAGCCCAATTTTATTGCCACAGCCCTCATTTATCTCCACCTGATAAATGAGGATAACAGTGTCTCCCAAGTAGATTGTTGTGAGAAATCCAAAAGACTGGCAACTGATTACCAAGTGCCGGGCATTAATACTCTCAAGCATTGAATGAACGAATGAATGGGGGCCCAGCCAATGTTTGGAGTGAATAGATGAAAAGACTGAACGTTCAGTTTCCTGGTTCACTTGTGGACGCTTCTTGCTCTTTTCCATCTCTTTATCCCTTTAAAAATGTTTTCAATTATTTATTTTTATGTGGCTGTGTTGGGTCTCAGTTTCAGCCTGCGGATCTTTGACCTTCCATGGGGCATGTGGGATGTTTTAGTGGTGGCTCGTGGGATCTTAGTTCCCTGACCAGGGACCCTGCACTGAGTGGGCGGAGTCTTGGCCACTGGCCCACCAGGGAAGTCCCCAGACCCTGTTATCCTAATATGACGCCTTTCTTTCCCCTCCACACAGGGTTACCAGGATGAGTGTCCTCCAGGCAGCCCCCTGGACTACCCGCCCCCAGCCGTGGCCACCCCCCTCTCGGGGGAGGATCAGGAGCTTCATTACGCCTCCCTCAGTTTCCTCAAGCTGAGGCCCCGGGAGCCTCGGGACCAGGCTGCCACCAGCACCACCGAATATGCAGAGGTCAAGATCCTTAAATGACGACCCCGCCTCCCGCAACCTTCTGCAACCTGCGGCTGGGGGACCTGGGGCTTCTCAGGGAAGAGAGACATCCGGGACGATGCCTGAGAGAACAGTTTTCCATGCACACGGGCTACCAGCTAGCGTATGCGAGTCCCGCTGGTGGCGTGATGGGCAGAACTGGGCTCACGTTTCAGACGTGTCACCAAACCATGCATGTGAGTTTGAGCGAGTCACCTTCTCCCTTCTCAGTCTCCCGCTCCATAAAATGGACACCACAAACCTAACTCACAGGGTTGTCGTGGGGCGTCAAGGCAGTAATTAACGCATATAGTGTCCCACGGGGATGAATGTGCAAAGGGCATCTCACCCAAGCTTAAACCTCTTCCCAAGACAACCTGCTGGGATAAAGGTCTGGCATGCTGGGCTAAATGGGGACCACTCTGCAGGGCTATCTAGCTCCAGAGGTGCCTCCCCCTGCCCCCAAGGCTGAGCAGAGGTTGTCGTTAGGCAGGATCCCATCCTTAGGCTCCCCGTAGCCCGCCCCTCCCTTCCCTTCCACTGGGACTCACCCCTGGGGCACTTCCTGCAAACAGACTGCAAACTGGTCTTTCTCTGAGCCTGCTTCCTGTAAACCCAACTTGTCTATTTTCTCAGACACAAAAATCATTCACTGATTATCTGAAATAAATGACAAGGTTCTTTTTAATTCTGTGTCCTTGATATTGTGGTCCTTAAAGAGGTTTTTTTGTAGAATCTGCTTATAAAATTCCTTGCAGTTCCATTCTGTATCCATTTACATTGTAATATAGTTTTTACAAGGGTCACGGCCAACTGCTTTTGTTCTTTTTCCCACTGAGCGTCCATTTAACTTTTTCCATTGTTTCCATTCATGAGGGAACATGCCCAACAGTAGTGTTATGAGCCAATACAGGAATATGTTTTAGCATACAGTTAATAACTTCAGGCTGTAACTGCTCTACAAACTAGAGGTGTTGAAGGTCCTAATTCCATCTTTCGTGGCACATTTTGCCTTGCCATTTTTCAGGATTATATTGCATCTCTTGATCAATGACCTTTAGAAATGGTGTCTGGACTTCCTGGTGGTCCAGTGGTTAAGAATCTGCCTGCCAACGCAGAGGATACAGGTTTGATCACTGCTCCAAGAACTAAGACCATTAATGCTGAGAACAACACCCTCCTCTTTCAGAAGTTGGGATGAACTGTCAAAACCTGGGCTCTGGAGACAGAGAGAGGCTGCTTGAGAGACAGGGAGGGAGACTGCCCACTGCCCACACTCTTGCCACTCTGCCTGGATGTGGGCTTCTCCTGTTGTTTGAACAGTGCTGGTCCTGCTGGCTGGGCTTGCTCAGAGAGGGGAGGGGAGGACCAGGGTGAGGAGGGTAGCTGGACCTTGGCCAAGTGGTTCAAGGGCAGGAGGGTGGCGGGGTCGGGGGGCAGGCGTCGACTGTGACCAGTCCTCCTGCCTGATCTGGGATCCCCAAGGGTGGCTGACATCCCTCTTCCCTTATGGACTCGCGAACACAGAGGGGCTGCCAGTGGGAGATTTTCTGATGGTTTTCTCTCTCACTGAGGAATACATCCTTCTGCAAAGGGTTATACACCCTTCCTTTCAGCCAGGAAATGGTCATCAGTCTGCTCATTCTTCTTTCCTCTCCAGAGAAGGGGGAGAATCGAGGCTTCTCTGAGCAGTTTATCCCTGCTTCTGGCTTCTGATTCTTCCCATCCCAAAGCAGGGTGCATAATTTAAAATATCCAAAGCGAAATTCAAGGAGGCATGTTTATCTCCTCCTCCATTTTTTTTCTTTTTCTTTTTAATTGAAGCTCCTCCTCCGCAATCCCTCCCAGCCTAATTATTTGCACATGCTGCCGGCCAGCCTGCCTTTGAAACCTCTCCCCAGGCTCTCTCTGTCTGTCCTGTGGCCTCCTCCCTGGTCTCTCTGTGTCCAGGCTCCCCCTAAAGGTGCCCTCCAGTCTGGAGGACCCTCATTCTCCATCACAACCCGTGCTTTGTCTTCAGAGTGCCGATCACAGCCCCAAGTCGTGTCCTTCTGCTTGACTGTAGACTCCATCAGCTCAAGGGCCTTGGCACGTAGGTCTGGTTCATCGGGATCCTCTGGGCAGCACAATGGGTGTCGTATAGCATGAACTCAAGACATGTCTGCTGAATGTTTGTTGAATAAGAGGAAGGGTGAATGTGTGGAAGAGAAGAAGGGTAAGTGGATGAGAGAACGAGCGGTAAATGAGTGGATGGATGAAAGGGTGAATAGATGGATGGACAAGCGTATGGACGGGTGCATGGAGAGATAGATGGATGGATAGATGATGGATGAATAAGTGAAAGAATGGATGAATGAGTGTCTGCTCGAAAATGTGGACAGATATATGGAAGAGTGGAGGGAATTCCCTGGTGGTCCAGTGGTTAAGAATCTGCCTTCCAATGCAGGGGACGTGGGTTCAATCCCTGATCAGGGAACTAAGATCCCATATGCTCTGGGGCAACTAAGCCCTCTCACAGCAACTAAGATCCGACACAGCCAAATAAATAGATATTAAAAAAAAAAGAGTGGATGGTTGGATGAAAGGTTGAGGAGATGGATGGATGGGGAAGAAAAATGAGCTACATTTTTCCAAAAGGAACTTCTTTTGCAGACAGCCAACTCTCCAAGTTCCAATGAAACAATTTATTGTCAAAGCGCAGTGGTGCCAATGGCAGTGTCCCCACTGAGGGGACCAGCCCAACCCCCATCTGTGAATCGGGGGTCTTCTCCGCCCAAAACCCCAGGGGCTGGCGGGAGACAATAGCTGAAGGGAGGGACAGTCGAAAGGAGGGAGTTCACAGTATCTGGGGCCTAACTTCCGGGTTCCCTGAGGCTGATCTAGACCGATGATGAGCAGTTTCACCTGAAGAAGTGGCAGGAATGCACATTTGAGGGATCTTTTGAGAAGCTTATCTGTGATTCTACAGCAGGCCTTCAGTCACATAGCTCCTTTTTTTTTTTTTTTTTTTTCTCTTTCAAACTCCAGGCTGAAAGTTCTATAAGACAATAGAAATGGCTGTCAGTGTCATTCATTCAAAGGGTACCCTTTAAGACCCTACGAAGCAGCAGCAGTGTGATAGCAGCTTTCCATCAATACTTTCTAGGGATGGGCAACACCACCACAAACAAGAGGACCAAGGAGGCTTTGCTGGAGGAGAGTTGTGAAGACACGACAGATTAAACACACGCTTCCCCCCAAGAGGGGACAAGGGGTATGCAGAAAACAGGAGATATGATAAGGGAGGTGGTCAGGAGGCACCTCACTGGGGCGATCTGGGGAGGCCTCGGGGTCTGATGGGCGGTGATGTGAAGGAGCTGGTCGTGGCAAAAACAAAGGGGACAATGGTCACAGGCTGTGGGGATGGTGCATGCCAAGGTCCTGAGGTGGGACTGATCTCCGCGTGGGCTGGAATCTGAGGGGAGGACGGGCAGTCAGGCCTAGGCAGAGCCAAGAGGATCCCCAAGTTACTCCAAGGTCCCCAGGCTCCTTAAGGAGCATCTCCTCACTAACTTCCTAACCGAGGGACAACCCTGCTGCTGAGTGAGTGGTCCTCGGAGACTGAGCAGACCGGACACTACAGTCCTGAAAGGGGCCGTTAGGTTTGCTTTTAAATTTCCACCATATGGGTTGGACGGGGAGGTACTATAAGACAGGCCAGCATCGACAGGAAGACCGGATGGCCCACTCGGTAAATATGGGTAGGGCATCTGTGAGCCAGGCCAGCGACGTGCGCGGGGAACGCAGAGATGCAGAGACAGACTCGACCTGGTCCTCACAGAGCTCATCGCCAGCAGGTGACTATGACAAGTGCCCATGCTCCAGGGGATCCCAGACAGAGGACAGACGCAGAGCCCTGGAGAAGGTGGACTAGAAGGAACTTAGCAACTGCCCGGAGCGGGAGAGAGGGGTGTGGGAGGAGCCAGAGGTCTCTCAGACAGCTGTGGGGGTGGGGACAGAGACTGGGTGGGGAGGGGGGTTCGGTCAAGCTGGGTGGAGGAGGTCATGCCTTCATTTTTGGAGAGTGTCTGTGGTTAAGGTGGACAGTGTGCTAGGTTCCTGAACAAACAACCTGGTATTTCTGGAGCGCTCTGTGCCCATCCCATCACACGGCATCAGTGGAGACAGCCATGGGAGCCAGGGACAGGGTTGAGACCCCCCCCGGTTCTTCCTGCTGGAACCCACCTAGGGTACCACCTGGAGGTCCAAGGGGTCGTAGGCGGACGCCCGCAGGTCCTGCAGCAGGGCTTCCAGCTCGTTCCTCAGTGTGGAGTAGGGCGGCTTCTCCTCGTACTGGAGGGCCATCACCACCTTCAGGTACTCCTGCAGGGTCTCTGCGGCCAAGACACGGGGGAGGCCTGAGGGGAGCAGCCCCCCAACCCAGAGCCTGGGGGGCCGTGCCCAGAGGGTCTCAGCCATGGTGCTCCTTTGCTCAGTGCTTCCTCTGTGCCCGGCACTGCTGCAGCCACTTAGATTTTAGTTTTTTTAAAACATTAAACATGAGCACCGGGAAAGTGGTACCAAGAGCAATAGCGTGTCTGTCGCCTAGCGTCACTGATAGGGACAGAATAGGACAGTGTAGGGAAACAACAGCCAGTCAAGATGGCAGTGGTCAGGCTCTCTCGCCCGGCTCCCTCTCACTGCCGTCCCACGGTCCGCTTGCTCTGGTCCACATTGTGTAAATAGTGACTCTGCGTGGTTATGGAACAGTTGAGATCGTTTACAGCACTGCGCAGGAGAATCATGCCTACAGAAGCTCCACCTGAAAAGCCCTTGCCACGCAGTGGGGTGATGTCAACCATTAGAGAAGAATAAAGCCTGTCTGCCTTTCTGCTGCAAACAAAGCGTGTCTGCAGCTCCTCGAATCTTCTTCCAGCTTCCTATCTGGTGCCTGGCTTGCAGCTGGCCTACCCTGGGCTCAACTATGGCAAGACAGACAGTTAGTCAGGACAATGTAGAAGCCCCAGTAGGGGACTATAGATAGAGAGGAAACCTAGGCAGCTTTTGGAGACCACTTTAAGTTGATGCTGCCTCAAGAAAGCTACTGGGGCTTCCCGGTGGTGCAGTGGTAAAAGAATCCGCCTGCCAACGCAGGGGGCACAGGAGATGTGAGTTCGATCCCTGGGTTAGGAAGATCCCCTGGAGGAGGAAATGGCAACCCACTCCAGTACTCTCGCCTGAGAAATCCCATGGACAGAGGAGCCTGGCGGGCTACAGTCCGTGGGGTCGCAGAGTTGGACACAACTGATCAGGCATACACACACACACACAGCCCGCTTAATTCTGGGGCAGAGCCCACTTGCCTGCTGGCTTGCACCTCTCACGAGCATCCTGTATTAATAAATCTACATCGTGCCCATCATTTTGCCTCTTCTGAGCTGAGACAAAAAGAATCTGAGCCTCGGTAAGTCCAGGCATCAGGTGAGTGATTCCAATTAAAAGACAGTGGGGTCAAGGCCTAATCTGAGGTGCACGGATTTATCATCAGCTATCAACTCACACCAACCTTGTTTCAGCAAAACCCCTACTGCTTCCCCCTCCTGTATTGTTTTAAAGCAAATCCCAGCTGATTATATGATTTTATCTCTATTTGGTGCATATCTCTGAAATGGGGGCCAACAAGCTTTTACTGTGAAGTGCAGGAGAGTAAATATTTTTGGCTCAGAACGCAGGGAGCCTGTGAGGGGAGGACCAAACTCGGCTGTTCTCCCACAAAAGGCCCAAAGAGGGAGGCCGGGAAGCCAGTGCACCAAGACTGCTTTACTGATGGACGCTGCAGCTTGAACCTCACAGGGTTCATGTGTCACGAAATGATGTTCTTTTGATGTTTTTTCAAAAGATACAAATGAAATTATAAACAAAACAGAAACAGATGTATAATTAGAAAGGCATTTTGTCATATGAAATATGTATTTCGAATTATAACCCGTTACTCACATACATATATATGACTATAAATATGTATCACGGAAGCTAGTATCTCATTAAGCATTTCCTTCCGCAAGGCACTCATACTTTTTCTGTCTTTTAAGTTTTGCTTATCTGTTTGTTTATTTTTGGCTGTCTCGGGGCTCCTTTGCTGTACTTGGGCTTTCTCTAGTTGCGGCGAGTGGGAGCCTGCTCTCTAGCTGTGGCGCCTGGCCGTCTCACTGCAGTGGCTCCTCTCGTTGCAGAGCACAAGGTCTAGGGTGATTTCAGCAGCTAGGGCTCCCAGGCTCTAGAACGCAGGCTCAGTAGTTGTGGCACAGGGGCTTAGTTGCCCCTTGGCATGTGGAATCTTCTCAGCTCAGGAATCGAACCCACGTCTCCTGCACTGGCAGGTGGATTCTTAACTACTGGACCACCAGGGAAGTCCTTTAATTTTTAAAAAAAACCACCTGACCCTCCATCCCTGAGAATTGCTGTTAACATTGGCTTCACATCCTCTGCAATGCTTTCTTCGCAGATTTTCTTCTCTGATGAGACCTTTTAATAATGAAAATGGGATCTGACCATGTGTGGTTTATATATATATATTTGTACGTATTTGGCTGCAAGGGGTCCTACAGTTGTGGCACGTGGGATCTTTGAGCTTCGCTGCGGCATGCAGAATCTTTAGTTGCAGCATGTGGGATCCAGTTCCCTGACCAGGGATCGGACCCGGATCCTCTGCATTGGGAGCCCAGAGTCCTAACCACTGGACCACCAGGGAAGTCCCTGTCTTTTTCACTTTTAAAATCCCCATTAAATGGATTTCATGACTGACTAATGAGTCACAACTGCAGTTTCAGCTGACATTAAGTGTATTTTACCACAATTTAAAAAATATCCATAAAATTCTATAAGTATTGACACAGAAAATCTCCAAGGAATCTTCTTAGATGAAAAAGTAAGTCAGAGACAAATATAGGCGATATGACTCTTAAAAAAAACCACACATTATGTGTATGTGGTTACGTGTGTCTGTGTGCATTGCTGTTGTTACTGTTCAGACACACTTCTGAATCTGGGCGGGGGGAAAATTTTTGTTTCTACGAGGGGCACAGATACACATGTGATTTGGAAAACTCGAGGGAAATAGAGGGGTGTGAGGACAGGCACCCCCCGGATGGGCCCGAGCCCTGGTCCCTCCGCGGCCCCCGCCTGCTCCCTCCCTTGGGACATACCTGAGGGGGTGATCCAGCGACTGCACTGTCCCACGAGGCCCTCCGGGTTGTCAAGAAACCTGACGGGACAGAGGCACGCGTGAAAGGCCTTTCAGGGAAGGACAGTCACCTTCGGAAACAGGAGGTCTGGTAGACCTGCCCTAGTTTTCCTTATTCTCATTAGTTGTGATCTAGAACAGGGGTCCCCAGACTTCGGGACCTAATAATGCCTGATGATCCAAGGTGGGGGTGATGTCGTAATCATAGAAATAAAATGCACAATACATGTGAGGCGCTTGAGTCATCCTGAAACCATCCTCCCGCCCTCCAGCAGTCTGTGAAAGACTGTCTTCCACGAAACCAGTCCCCGGCGCCTGAAAGGTTGGGGACCGCGGCTCGAGAGAGTCACCGTGGACACTGGATGAGTGAATTCTAAACAAGGCGTTTAGGGGAAGCGCAGCGTAAGTACTTGCAGGCTTCCAACTGCAACATTTTTACCAACTTATCAATACATCACCTGGTTTCACCTGTGTGTGTGCCTGTGCGCACGCTCAGTCGCTTCAGTCGAGTCCGACTCTTTGTGACCCCACGCACCATAGCCCACCAGGCTCCTCTGTCAATGGGATTCTCCAGGCAAGAATACTGGAGTGGGTTGCCATGCCCTCCTCCAGGGGATCTTCCTGACCCAGGGATCAAACTCAAGTCTCCTGAGTTCCAGGTGAATTCTTTACCATCTGAGCCGCCAGGGAAGAAAATGTTCATATTGCAACATGCCCCCTTGTGGGCCCCCAGGTCAGCTGACAGGCTGGGCTGGGGGGTCTAGAATGAGTCCCGCATCACCACTGACATTTCCCTGAGAAGCGTCTTCATGTTCCCGGCCCTCTCTCTGTGGCTGTGGTTGGGATCTGGGGTTCTGGAAGGAACTGTTACTTATTCTCTCAGGGTCTCCTCGTAAGAGCAGCTCAGTCTCATCGCTAACACAGCAGAGTGCGTCAAGGAGCAGTTCAGACTTCAGCCACACTAAACACGTCACCGATTGGGCTGTGTCCTCCGACTACCTGTGTCATAATCCTGAGACCCATTGTTTTCACCTAGCTTCATTGCAAAAAACACAAAGTTACTGGAAAACTAGAAAATAAGTACAAAAAGAAAAGAAGAAAACAGGGCAATGGGCTTGTGTTACGGCAGGTACTGAGGCTGCCTTCAAATGCAGAGGTTGCCTGCAGAAGCCTGGTTGCTGAGGGCTGCTCTCTCTGTTTCCCCCTTCTGCAGAGATGTTAGGGCGTATTAGCACCCAGGTGGGACCTCCTCACTCACCTTCTAGAGTCACTTCACCTGTCACCATTGCCAGGAGACCTGCCCCTTTAATCTAAAAGATCAGGCTTGCCCACACCCTGATGCCCAGGGCTCTGAGCTGACTGCCCCACCCTCTGACCTCTGACATGCTTTGTGTTTCACTATCTGTTCACAGCCTCTCCCATTAGCACCTGAGTTCCTTGAGGGCAGGGGTGTCTGTCTTAGTTTTCTGTATCCCCAGGCCCTAGAAGAGCCTAGTGCAGGGAAGTGCTCAGTGAGTATCTGGTGAGTGGAGGGTGGCTGCATCCAAACGCCGCCAATCCCCTGAGATGAGCCTCTCACACTTGGGAGGTACCAGCTTCCAGGTGAAAGGGCCTCCTCGGGAGTCAAAGGGCCTGGGAGCGCCTCTCATCAGCTGTTGACCCAGGCCGATCACCTAAGATCTCTGTGCTTCAGATCGGGAGAGCACTGGCCTCAGAGTTGACACAGGGAATCGGTGGGCACATTGCCTGGGGCAGAAAAGCATACAGCAATGTCAGCCGTGAACAGGTCGTTACGGGCAGGCCAATGTGACAGGTGTCCCTTCCTCGGAAGTGAACAAGCGGGAGACCCGATGCGGTGGGGGGTGAGGGAAGGGCTCCCTGGGGAGTGACGACTAAGCTGAAACATGACGGAGGATGAGATCTGGGGTGGGGTACCACTTATGGTGGGGTACCACACATATGGGTGAGTGTTCGATTGGCAAAAATCAAACACAATGTGTTTTTCAAGGACACAGCTACATCTAAAATTACTTGAGAAGCACTGAGCTTCTTTAGCAATGTAAAAAGTTAAAGAAATAAAGCATTAAGTGAAAGAAGGAGAATGAGATTTAGAGCACAAGACCATTTATGCAAGTCAAACGCACTCATCACGTTTAAAAAAAAAAAAAACTGTTGTTTAAGGACACAGATGTGCCTATACCTTATTTAAAAGCAATAGTCAGAAACAGTATACTCGACAGACATGTAACTGGGGTTAAACTGGAAGTATTGAGTGAAGAAAGCCAGAAACGGGTGAGATTCGAAGCAGAGTAACATTTATGCGAGTCACATACAGTGCCAGGAGCGTCATGCAATTTTAAGATACAAATACATTTAAGCAAGCGTATCAGTAGGACACATATATATTCAGTATGTATGAGTGGGTATCCATGGTTGAGTAAAGGAAGATGGGATAATAAAGGGGGCAAAGTGAGAGGCTCAACATGAACCATCGACACAGCATGCTTGGAACTGAGAAGACAGACAGACTCGATGCTGTTCACTGGAGAGTTTTCTCTCTTTCCACTCTCCCAGGGCTTCTGCAGACAGCTCCTGAGACACTGCTGAACTCTGAGTCTCCGTTTGAACTTCAAGTTTGCACTTCAGATGTGATACCCAACCATCTCCTGAATGGCTCCTCTTGGGGTAGCTCTCCTGCCCCAAGCCTACCCCACAGCTTGAATCCCGAGCTCTGGACCTGCAGAGCTGCCCTGGGTCTAGTTGTCTACTGTCCACACACGCAGCAGCACCTCCCTTTACAGCCAACAGCCCCTCTGTCTTTGGTGCTGAACCGCGCACCCACCCACACGTACCCCCACTGCCCTCTGTCCTTGGTGCTGAACCACACCACCCAACACTTCGGGTTTTATCTCATTGTCCTTGGTGCTGAACATCTAAAACAGAACTAGCAAGATCTGGTGGTTTCACATGCAGAAGAGAGGGAAGTGTGGACACCAGAGGCCAGTGTTGCCAGATACTGAGGCAAAGCCCAGGCCCAACTGCTGAGGTTGCCCGTGTGTCCCTGTGGGAGTGAATGAATCATGGTGTCCTGCACACCGTGAGCATTTTCTACAGGCCAGGCTCTGTGCTGAGTGCTGTGCACCCAACTCCCTCAAATCCTTCCACCCTGAGGTGGGCGCTAATAGGATCCTTGACACTGGAGGACACTGACGCTTGTGGAGGTTAAGCTGCACCTCACAGCCTGCAGTGGTGGGTGGGATGGGGACGGAGTCTGAAGTGATGAGCCAGAGTCTGACCCCAGGCAGTGTGGCTCCAGAGCCCATGCTCTGGTCCGCTGGAATTGACGCAGAGCACGTGCCTGAGAACTGCAGAGGCCCGAGGCTGCCTCCCCCTCTTTTCTGTCCCTTCTTGGGTTCTGAGCTTCTGCCCCACCTGCAGGGGTGCTGGACCAGCACTGGGCTCTGCTGACCCCTAGACTCACTTCTGTTTCAGCTTCACGATCTCCTCGGTGTTGGGAAGGCAGTTTGTCCATGGCAGGGTCCCATAGAGCCACTTCAGCAAACAGTAGCCCAGGGTCTGGAGGTCACTGCGGCGGGAGGGCCCTGGGGAGGAGGGAAGGAACGTGGCCACTCAGGCAGACGTTCTGACACGCCCACCCTCATCGTTTCTCTCTCTCACCAACTCAAGCATGTGCTCACACACGCAACCATCCACATATACTGGCTCTCAACTGTTCATCCACTTTTCACTTGCCTACTCTCACTCTTTCATGAGTCAATTACTCATTCACTCCGTTGGTCATCTCTTCATCCCTGGTTTCACTAGCTCACTCCCCTCACCTACCTGTCCTTCATTCATGAACCTATTTGTTCCGTGAATCCTCAGAGCCTCAGGTGACAAGCCCCTTCCCCCATTCTTTTTTCGTATTTATTTATTTAGCCTCACTGGCTCTTAACTGGCACGTGGGATCTTTGATCTTCATTGCAGCGTGTGAACTCTTTAGTTGCAGCATGTGGGATCTAGTTCCCTGACCAGGGATGGAACCTGGGGCCCCTGCATTGGGAGCGTAGAGTCTTTGCCGCTGGACAACCAGGGAAGGCCTCCTTCCCATAGTCTTAAATTCCAGACAAGAGTTTGGTTGGGTCCCAGCCCTTGACAGTCCTTGACAGTCCAGTGGAGAGATGTAACAAGGCATGAAGGTACCTAGAAGGATGGCCACTGACCTCAGCCTCACTTGGTAGGGAAGGACAAACAAAGCAGACAGCGGGGTTTGGTTTTCTTACACTTCCTCAATCACATGATTTAAACACTTCACATAAGCATTCGACAAACACTGCGAGCTGACTGTGTCGGACCCTCTGCCACCTGGTGCTGGGGGCACATGCACCATCCCGTCCCTGGGGGACTTAGTGTAATGGGAGGATGCGGGCAGGGACTTGGATGGCCATGGTTTCAAGGGGTTTGGGCGAGAGAGGCCAAGACCTCCTCAAGGCATCTCCTCAAAGTGTGCTCTTCTCTCCCCGTGCACCTGCCCGGGATAATCTCACTCCTGGGCTTCAACTGACAACTTCTGAAATAGCGCTGACATCTGGGTCTCTGTCTAGACCTCACTGGTGTGCTGCAGAGATGGATAGTCAATGGTTTACAACTGGTGTTCAGCAGCCCCTCCTGGATGACGTCAGAGCCCCTCTCGCCTTCTAAGTCCACACAGGTCCTGAACTCGAGCCTGGGGACTCGCAGGGCTTCCTGGTAGTCCACCGATCACTGGTGTCAGTGCTGCCCCACAACGCCTGATGCGCGGGGATGCTGTCCGTGGTTCTGACCCCCACCATGGCTCCCCGCCTCAGCCTGACTCCTGCGTTTGGCCACCTGCTGTCCATGGCTGTGACAATCGGGAGCTGCCCTCGTCTGAGCAGCATGTCTCCAAGCTCCTGAACCCCTTCTCTGGCCTCTTACCGCATCCCTTGTGCAGGTCCATGCTAATGAACTCAAGGTGCCCCTCATGTGGGCTCCTGCTGCCTTCGGTGTAGGCCACGTGTCTGCCACCCGGTGAATAGCGGAAGGTGAAGCCGTAGCCTGCCAGGGTCACCTGTGTGCACGTGGGAGAAGGCATACAGTTTGAAGATTAGGAATCTGTATTCTGGAGTCAGAGATTTCAACTGTGGGTGCAATTTGAAACAACTCAATGCCAAACAGTACAGGAGGATGTGGAAAGAACCCAAACCAGTCATTCCTATCACTGCTCAGTCCCAGTTCCCAGAAGTAACCACTAATAGCTTTCTTGTATGTTCACCTTCTTTAAATAATCAGCAAACGCATGTGGATAAGGAGGATGCACTGTACTTCCTGTTGGGCACACAGCTTTCTGCACTTTAACAGTGTATTAACTGCAGAGCCAGACAGACCAGACTCCAGTGCCAGCTTGGCCCATTAGTGCCCATACAACTCTGGAGAAATTATGAAACTCTTTGTGCTTTGATTTCTCTATTGGTCAAATGAAGATAATCATAGTCCTTACCTTGCAGGGCTGTGAGGAGGCTTAACTGAGTTTAAAACACAAAGTACTTAGCCACCAGACACTCAGTCAGCCACATCGGCTTTCTAATGGCTACCTCTTATTCTGCTGAATGGAGAGGGGACACCTGTTGGCTTTGTCCATGCGAGACCTACATTCTTCTGGTCAGTTTGTGATGGTTACTTTTGTGCGTCAACCTGACTGGGCCACACGGTGCCTAGACAAGTCGCCAAAGGTTAATCTGGGTATGTCTGTGAGGGTGTGACTGGAGTGGATGGTAGACTGCCCTCTCTAGTGTGTGGGCCTCATCTCATCAGTTGAAGAACAGAACACAAAGGCTTAAGTGAAAGGGAATGCCCCTTGCCTGTCCACTTGAGCTGAACACCAGCATTTTCCTGCCTTTGGGTTTGAACAGAAATACCAACTCTTCTCAGGTCTCAAGTCTGCCACCTTTCAGACTGGAACTCACACAGGTTTCTTCGGGCCTTTGGACTCTGACCAGAAGCACACCATTAGCTCTCCTGTTCTCCAGCTTGCCAACTGCAGATCTAGGGACTCTGAGCTTTTTGAATTTGAGTCAAATTCTTATAGTCTCCCTCTCTCTCTGTATATATACATAGATACATATATATGTGTATGTATACACACACACACACACACATACACATTCTGTTGGTTCTGTTTCTTTTTTTCTTTTTGGCCTCCTGCTATGTGGGATCTTAGTCCTCTGACCAGGGATCAAACCCATGACCCCTGTATTGGAAGCTCAGAGTCTTAACCACTGGACTAACAGAGAAGTCCTAGCTTTGCCTAATATGGTTCTAGGATTTTTCTCTGAGACCACCCCTCTCCAACTCAGTCCAAGTGACTGAGGTGGGGCTCACCCAATCTATCTCCACTGGGGTGGCTAAATGGAGGGGACTTAAGCCTCATTTGCTGGTGGTTGTCATCATAGCAAAGAGGGACTGCCTGATAATGAGCAATGCAAACACAAGAGCCCAGAGACGAAGATCCAGTTTCCTAATGACAGGCTCTGAATTTTTAGAATCAGCCACACCTGAAGCCAGTGAAGTCCTGGATTTTTTCACTCCAAGAAGCAATAAATAGTACCTCCCTGTTTTTAAACTAACCCCCTCCTTTTTTTTTTTTTGGCTTAAGGCATGTTACATTTGGTTTCTATCATTAGAAAGAGTAATTATGATTTACTGTAAATACTAATCAGTACGCTATCAGGAGTATATATTGAGGTTTTCCCATTTTACTGTCGGAATCAGTTTTGTCAGGAACACTTTGTACGTGTATCTTTCTTTTCCTCTTATTTTTGGCTGCATCAGGTCTCAGCTGCGGCACTCGATATCCTCATCGCGGTATGAGGGATCTTTCGTTTGGGGCTTCTCTCTTGTGTGGTGCATGGGCTCAGTTGGCCTGAGGCACGTGCGATCTCTGCTCCCTGCCGGGGACTGAACCTGTGTCCCCTGCATTGGAAGGCGGATTCTTAACCACTGGACTACCAGGGAAGTCCTTGTAATATATCTTTCAATATATGGAATGGATAAATTCCTCACAGAGGAACCGGTAGATCAAAAAACCTATGCAGTTAGCTCCATCAATCTTGCGCAACCAAATGACAGTTGGTGGGCTCTGCTACCCAGGCCCGCTGCTACCTCCCACCCCGACAACTGGCAGGGGAGAGGCCCTCTTCTGTGCACTGACTGCCTGTGGAAATGGTGACCAATTAGTGTGAAATGCATGTTTAGCAAATGTTAGGTACTGTATTTGAACCAATAAATGTGAATCCTGCAAAAAGCAAAACAAAAATCCATATACATTTAAAATTTTGACTGCTATAAGAAATTACCTTCCAAAAAGTTTGCCCAAGTACCCTTCCAATAAGTAAAGAATTCCTGTTTCCTCACATACTTATCAGCAAGAGATATTATTTTTCTTTTAATTTTGTCCACCCGAAAGGTAAAAAGTAGTAGTTATTTTAAGTTTAATTTCCATGATTACTAGAATCTAATAATAATTGCAGGAGGTTGAGCATTTTTTCATACATTTAACTGACTTGTGGATTCCTTTTTCTATGAACTGCTTTTCCTATCCTTTGTCCATTTTTCTACTAAGTGGCTTCTCTCTCCTCATTTACTCGAAGAAGCACTTTATACATGATGGATAGCAATTCTTTGCAATAAGCGTTGTGAAATAAAGGCAGGTTTTAAGACAGGCGAGCCCGGGAGCCCAGAGAGCCCCCAGGGAGGGCGAGGATCTGGCAGTTACCTGGCACAGGTTCTCTGGATTCACAAAGATATTCTCAGCTGTCACGTTGCCATGGACGTACTCATTCTCGTGGAGGAACTCCAGGGCATCCAGCTAGGGGAGGAAAGCAAGTGTTTCTGTGAGAAGCGCTGACAACACAAACAGGCTCTGATGCGAAGCCCTGGAAGGAAACCCCACTGTTGGGCCTGGGGTCACGAGGTCCTGCTTGTCAGGGGCTTGGTAACACTGGTAGATTGCCTGTGTGTGCGCTCAGTTGCTTCAGTCATTTCCAACTCTTTCCACCCAGGACTGTAGCCTCCTCTGTCTGTGGGGTTTCCCAGGCAAGAATACTGGAGTGTGCTGCCATGCCCTCCTCCAGGGGATCTTCCCAACCAGAGACTGAACCCGTGTCTCCTGAGTCTCCTGCGTTGGCAGGCGGACTCTATACCCACTGAGCCACCTGGGAAGCCCCGGTGGTGGATTGAGCCTGACTAATTCTGAGTGAAGCATCTGGATGCCCGCTGTGACAGCACACCTAAGAATGTCTTAGAAGACATTAGGGTTTTGAAAAATTCCGTATTAAAGCTGATATTTCATTTCCCATCAATCTCTTGTATCTATTGGGTTGGCCAAAAGTTTGTTTGTCCTCAAGCTGGTACAGGAAAACCCGAATTAACTTTTTGACCAACCCATTATTTCTTAGTTGATCAAAATCTCTGGAGGGGAAACAGTTGGTTACTTATTGGTTACTTATTGACCCTTGCAAAAAAAAACCAACTCACACTCATATATACCAAAGAGGTTTCCTTATTTGTTCAAAGAAGCAGAAATACATTTAGTTGAGCACTTTGTATTTTTATTTCTAGCCCTGACTTTTCCACTGAGCTCTGATTGCATATATTGAACCCCCAGGTGCTCGCGGTATCTTGACTGCAACCCCCTTGACTCCAAGGCTTAACTGCCCACCCCATTCTGCTGCTTCCACAAACACTCCGTCCCCACAGCCCAGCTCCTCCTCAGGCCTGGTCCTCTCTCCTGCCCACCTCACTCAGCCTCCACTGTACCCTCCCCAGCCATCCCCACGTGGCCCACGGGGTCCTTCTACACCCAGAACTGACGCTGCCCCTCCCCTGTCCTCAGTCCTCACGTGGGTTCCCGGTGCCCTCGGGACAGGGGTCCCCGCCCCTCAGCTTGGTGTTCAAGGCCCTGGGTCCTCAGGTCACTGCTGAGCCTCCACACCAACCGCAGCTCCTGCCTTTCACCCTTGACACATCACACGGCAAACACTGCATGTCATACCTTTGGGACCCATCCCGCCAGCTGTTTATTTATATTTCTCATTTAATTTATTTTTATTTATCTTTGGCTGCCCTGGGTCTTCACCACTGTATGAGGGCTTTCTCTACTTGTGGCAGCCGAGGGCTACTCCTTGCTGCAGTGCCCAGGCTTCTCACTGCGGTAGCTTCTCTTGTTGAGGCGCACAGGCTCTACAGCGTGGGCTCAGTAGCTGCGGTGCACGGGCTTAGCTGCCCTGCATGGCATCTGGGATCTTCCCGGACCAGGATCGAACTCACGTCCCCCGCGCTGGCAGACAGCGTCTTAGCCACTGTGCTACCAGGGGAGTCACTGTGTGTGTATCTGGCTGTTCCGGGTCTCACATGTGGCAAATGGGATCTTCGTTGTCACATGCGGGGTCTTTAGTTGCGGCATGCGAACTCTTAGTTGCAATATGTGGGATCTAGTTCCTGGAGCAGGGATTGAACCCGGGGGGGCCCCTGCGTTGGGAGGGAGGAGCCTTAGCCACTGGACCACCAGGGAAGTCCCCCCTCCAGCAGTTTAAGTTAGGTCCTCTTCTCCGTCACAGCATGGGGACACTTCTCTCCAGAGCACTTTTCACTACTGGTGCAACTGTGGCTTAAACTCACCCTGTCCCAGCAAACATAGAAACCATGTCTGTGCTGCCCCGCACTGCACTCCCAGGCCCTGGGACGGTATCTGACACTCAGCAGGGACAGCACAAATATTTCATGGAAGGATGGATGGAGGAAGGAATGAATGACAGATGTCCTGTGCGCTCTCCCCCACACGAGCCTTTGCCTAAGCTACTTCCTTGGGCTAGAACGCTCTCCCCATGCATTTCCACTCCCATTCTACCCAGCACCTTGCTATTCTCCACTCTTGGCTTAGAAATAAACTCCACCAGGAAGCACAACCAAACCCCTCAATTTAAGCTGGGACCCTTCCTCAAACTCCCACAGCCTCCTGAACATCCCTCATGGCAATACTTATCACTCTGGTTCTAATGGTCTGGGGTTCAGCTGTGCCAGTCACCCTGCATGCCCCAGTGCCCAGCAGGGGCAGATGCGGTCTGAATGTGTCAAAGGGCAAACAGACTGATAAACTAGGACCCGGGGCAGCATGCCCTGGATGGGAGCCTGAGACCCTCCAGTACCTACCAGCCGGCAGGCCATCTGGAACACAGACCTCACCGACATCACGTGCTTTGGGAAGTCATCCAGGATCGACTGAAGGCTCCTCCCCAGGGTGGGAAACACCAAGAACCTGGAAGACACGGGCGTCCCAGGAGGTGGGAGAGAGGACCGGGGCGGGGACAGAGTATCATTCACCAAGGAGGGACTCTGGCTGGGGACTACCAGGTCCCAGTCCAGGGTGAGATGAAGGGTTGGATGGGTGGGGGATAGGTCTGGCTCAAAGCTGCGGGAGGAAGGAAGCGACTAACTGGCCAGTGGCTCTAGGGTCCCAGCCACACCTGGGCATGAGACAGAGAGACAGGAAGCAGCCAGCAAAGCGAGTGCCAGGTGAAGTGACTCACCTGTACTTGTCCTGGTGAACGCCGAAACCGATGCAGGTGGGGATGGCCAGCTGGGGGATTGAGTACAGCTTCTTCCACTTGTTCACTGCGGGAGGTAGGGGCCAGAGAGATCAGGGCCCACCTGGCCCCACACCCACAGCAGACCACAGCCCATTCTGAGACTTGAAGCAGAATGCACCTGAGTCCCGGCCAGACCCTGGGTCTCCTGGTTAGAGACATTGTTTCTCTGGGTGGGTGAGGGCTAGGGGGGAATGATGGCGGGTGTGAAGGTGGTTTTGAGAAAGCACTGACAAGTCTGGAGTGAATGGAGTGGGAAGAGTGACCGTGTAACCCATGAATTCTCACACAGAGCTAATGAGATCGGGAAAAGTGTAAACTGGTCACTGTGTCACTAGATGTCTGACCACCTTTCAGGATCTCAGCTGGATGGTAGACATGGAGCAGTGTGCGGATGAAAGTTTAATAACTGGGTTGTTCAGGAAAAAAAATAGCCCTGATTTATGTTTGTGGACTTTCGTGGTGTAAATGTTTCCCAGTACAGCCAGTTACAAGCTACCAATGTGGTATCACCGAAGATAGAGAGTTGGGGTGAGAGGCAGTAGCATGCCCTTATATGGTATTTCCAACACACGGATACAGTGAATGGAAGCAACTTCAAGGGATAGATAATAGGGACTTCCCTGGTGGTCCAGTGGTTAGGGCTCCGTGCTTTCACTGCCAGGGTCCAGTTCAATTCCCGGTCAGGGAACTAAGATCCTACATGCCACACAGTCTGGCCAAAAAAAAGCACAGATTATAGATGACAGGTAATGGAAAATGTAGACAAATAATAAGGAAGTGATAAGCTTCGAGTGCTTATTACCCTTGCTCCTCTCTTTTTTACATTTTATTTCTGGCTGTGTGGGATCTTGGTTGCTGTGAGGTCTTTGCTCTAGTTGTGGCGAGCTGGGGCTCCTGTCTGATGTGGAGCACAGGCTCTACGGTGCGGGCTTCAGTAGTTGCGGTTCCCGGGCTGTAGAGCACAGGCTCAGCAGTGGTGGTGCATGGGCTTAGATGCTCTGCAGCATGGGGGATCCTCCTGGGTCAGGGATCAAACCTGTGTCTCCTGCATTGGCAGGCGGATTCTTTACCACTGAGTCACCAGGGAAGCCCACTCTTGTTCTTAACCTGATTGTAAATTGATATAATTAATTATTTATTTGGCTGTGCCAGGTCTTAGTTGCGGCATGGGAATTCTGAGTTGAAGTGCAGCATTCAAACTCTTAGATGTGGCCTGCGGGATCTAGCTTCCTGGCCTGTGGGATCTAGCTTCCTGACCAGGGACTGAACCTGGGAGTGGTCTTCACCTCTGGACCACCAGGGAAGTCTCTGGTACAGTTAGTTTATGACGGCTGTGTTTTAATAACTGGCTTACAGTATTTTTGAAAACGTAATACTCGGCTCTCAAGAGCTGGGACGATGAGCCAGCCTCAGGCCATGTCTGTTGTCTGTCCCCCGAGGCCCGAAGGGTGATGGGAGCAAACCCGGGCCTTGAATTTCACCCCCACCCTTCCCAAACCTTCAGATTATAGAGCCAGTTGTTCTGACCAAGCTGGTACCGCCAAACTCACCCCACCTGCCCACTTCCCTGAGGAATACCTTGCAAAGGCTTGGCAGCCCGCTGGAAGAAGTTCTGTTCATTGAACAAGCGCCCATCCTTGGCATCCTAGTGGGGGAGGGGAGGGGAAAAGGCTGTCACACTGGAATCTCACAGGCAAGGGCTCCCAGATCATCACTGGCCGTGGGTCATCCCAGGGTAATGCCAGCAACACCCTAGGTTGCTTCATGTGACCACGTATCAGAGACTTTGAGTTACTGCTTAGGTTCTTTTTCTTTTACGACAGGATCCACAAGTTTTCCCTAGATACAGGCCCTTCAGCTAAACACTACATTTTTGCAGTCTCCCTTGCAGCGAGGAATGGCCACACAATCAAGTTCTGGCCAATGGGGATGTGAGCAGAAGAGAGATGGGCAACTTTCAGGTTATGCTCTTAAAGGGCTAGGGCAGGCTCTCCCTTCTCTTCTCCTGTTCCAGCTGGCTGGAATGCAGATGAGATGGCAGGAGCTGGAGCAGCCATTTCAGCCCATGAGATGATTATAGGTTGAAGTTTGGAACAACAAGAGAGAAGGAAACTAACCCTTTGTTTATGGAACCACCATGTCAGCCCTGGGCCACAGCCCCAGACTTTTAAGTGAAAGAGCAATAAAATATTATTTTTGTGTAAGCCATTACTAACATTGGGTCACTTTTCCCAAGCAGTCAACCCAAATACTTTAATTAAATACAACTAGTAAAGCTGGGTTCTTAAGAGCACAGGATCAAAGAGAGCTGAATTCAAATCCCAGCTCTGACATTCATTCATTCTTTCTATAAAGCACCTATTATGTGCCTAGTATTCTTTTGGGTATTGGTGATACAGCAGTGAACAAAGCAACTTGCCCACTGGTGCCCCTGGGCAAGTGACCAAGATTTTATTTTCTCATCTGTTAAATGGGGGCACACGGTGACTATCCTAAAGGTTTGATTATGAACCAGGGCTGGGCACAGAACAAGCTCTCAGCAAGTAGGTGCTATTACTCATCTGTGAGTCTGGCTCCGGAGCCCTCACTCCAAATCACTCACAGGCCCTCCATCTAGATCCAAGGGAGGGCACCTGAACTAGCTGTCCCAGTTTTTGGGTGCTTGTGAAGATCACACGGCCAGAAAACATCCGAGTCAGGTCTTGGGGACCTGACTGCAGCCTCTGGGGGCTCCGTGTCGGAGAGCCCGAGGCCAGAGGAAGGTGTGCCCCGCCCAAGGCCCCACTGCTCCCTGCTGGCCAAGGCTGTGCTCTTTGGCCCGTCCAGCCCAGCCCAGCCCAGCCCTCCCCTCCGCTCCCCTCAGGGCTGCCCACCCCACCTGGGCCCACTCACTAGTTTAAGTGAGAATCTTTGTTTCTGGGGACTTGACTCGCTGCCAGTGGTGGAGTCAGACTCAGCTGTGGATGGACAAAATGAGCGAGGTTATCATCTGCAGGGAAGATGAGGGTCACTGTCCTCCGAGTAATGAGCAGCAGTTGTGGTTAATGAGTTCCCACGGGGTCAAGAGACCCGAACCTTCTCATTTTCAAACAGCTTCTTTCTTTCTACCTCTTTCTCTAATACACAGCTGTGCACACTTGTGGGTTCCCCTAGCGAATCACTGAGCCTGGGGGGTGGTCCTGAAGCCCCTGACTCAGCCGCTGTATGCATGTGTCTGCATATACGGGTGTGTGGCTGAACCACACTGACTCCATCTTGTCAGGGCCATCTTAGGCCCACTCTTCTGCCCCCTCCCCTTTCTTAGCCACTGAGCTTTTGCTTATGAGGAGTGTACCCAAACCAGCTGCGTTACTCATTAACTTTAACTCTTGCCTTCCTCTGAAAACTGGAAGAACACCTTCTGCTGACACAGATGGTTAATGGTTCATGAGGAATAATGGTCATGAGATCCCTGGGGGAGGAACGCCCTGGTTCCTGTTGGCCTAGACGTGCTTCTCCCTCAGTAGCCGGATTCTATCTTTAGCTTCGTCCCTTTTAAATCCCTCTGCACCCCTCTGGCAAAACACAGCGCAGTTGCAAATGCTTCTGGATTGCTGACCACTGAATCCTATCCATATGTAAGTTACCCACGATAATCTTCATAACTGTACTTTATGTTCCTTGTTTTTTTTGGCGGTGCTGGGTCTCAGTTGCCACACTCACACTCGCTAGTTGTGGTGTGTGGGCTCGGAAGTTGCAGGCTTAGCTGCCCCGCAGCACGTGGGAACTTATGCGATCTTAGTTCCCAGACCAGAGATTGAACCCGCATCCCCTGCATTGGAAGGTGGCTATCTTAACCACTGGACCCATAGGAAAGTCCCTCCACTTCGTTTTTCTCTTTTTTAAATCTCAAGGTTCCTTCTCAGGTCAGGGGATACTATTCATTATTCCTGTCTTTTACCACTATATAAGCTCCCTCCCCTTGGGGGAGGGCCCCTGCAGCAGCCTTCAGCCCCTCAGGGATCCCCTGAGCTCCAAGTGCCAGGGCGGCCGGTATGCAAAGGCTGATGGCGGGCGGCGGGGGGGGGGGGGGGGGGGGGCGGTATGGGATAGGAAGGCCCAGTGGTGGTGGCCTAGCACAGAACCATACTGAAGGACCACTTCTGCTCCAAAGCCCAGAGCTCCAGCTGAGGCCCCCCTACCCGTTTCTCCCGCTGCGTCCCCACTTCCTTCCCTTCCCATCTTTAGGTGTCGATCTCCCCTGGGGCACTTCCTCATAAACATTCTTCGAGCTCGGCCCTTTGTGCTTAATTACAGACCCTGCAAGGCTTCTGTCCTGTGCCAGGTGTGCACTTTGCACACATTGTTTCCTTTACGGCTCATGACAGCCCAGGGAAGGTCTGTGTGCTCAGTCGCTCAGTCGCCTCGGACTCTTCTGCGACCCCATGGACTGTGGCCCGCCAGGCTCCTCTGTCCATGGGGTTTTTTAGGCAAGGATACTGGAGCGGGTTGCCATTTCCTCCTCCAGGGGATCTTTCTGGCCCAGGGATCAAACAAGAATCTACTACCATAAAATTATGGTGGTTGTCATTAGCTATATTAAATATATATATAGGCTGCATTGGGTCTTAGTTTCAGTATGCAGGCTCAGCTGCTCTGTGGCATGTGCGATCTTAGTGCCAGGGATAGAACCCACGTCCCATCCATTGGAAGCGCAGTTTTAACCAGTGGACCAATGGGGACGTTCTCATTCTTTTTTTTAAAAAAAGAAACAGAAAAATTTTATCCAAGCCAAATTTGAGGATTACAACCTGGGAAGAGTATCTCAGAAAGCTCTGAGAAATGTTCCGTGTTCCCACTTCACGGATGAGACCAGACAGCTGAAGCTTAGAGAGGCCACGTGACACGGGAGGCTCTGTGCCAGGCAGATCTGGGCTCAAGCCCAGGCCCTCTGTCAGCTCTGTGTGACTTGGTGTCACCCAGGCTCACCCCCTGGGCCTCTCTGCTCCACGTCAGTAAAGCAGGAGCAATGAAGCTCACCCCGGAGAGTGGATGCGATGGTTCAGAGGGCAGGAACAACAGTGGTGCCACTGAGCAGGAATCGCAGCCAGCTTCCTTTCTTCCTGGCTGTGCTGCATGGCTTGTGAGATCTTAGTTCCCCGACCAGGGACTGAACCTGGGCCCTCAGCAGTGAGAGTGCAGAGTCCTAACCACTGGGCCGCCAGGGAATCCCTCAGTGTCACTTTTTTTTTTTTTTTAATGTTTATTTATTTGGCTATGCCAGGTCTTAGCTGCAGCACATGGGATCTAGTTCTCTGACCAGGGATGGAACCCTGGCCCCCTGCCTTGGGAGTCTTAGCCACTGGACCACCAAGGAAGTCCCAGCTTCACCCTTCATATGAGCCACTCAATGACCCTCTTCCCAGCCTCAGAGCCCGGCACCAGTCTGGGCATGCCGGGAGCACTCAATATGTGGCAGCTTTTAATATCATCAGCTGAGGGCCCACAGCTGGTAAGTGGCAGAGCGGCCTTGGCCGAGACACAGCTCATTCTGGAGTTTGTGAACTGAACTATCGCCCAGGGTCCCAGGGGCCCTGTGCATCATCCTTTTTTCTCGTCTTCCCCACCCTTCCTAACCACCCAGGCTGCGGTCGTCTAAGACACTGAAATAAAGGGCAGGGAGGTGGTAAAGTGACTGAGAAGCCACGCTTGCCCACAAGAAGCTCCGGCTGGAGCAGGGCGGGAACCAGGGCTTACTGAGTCAAGGCCGAAGGTGACCTGAGCTTGGCCTTTAGGAGGGAAACTTAGGAAGGTGCTGGATCTCGGGGGAAAGGGGGTCCTCCTCACCTGTGAGGAGGGGGCTGGGAGAATCTTCGAGGGGCAACCAGGAAATGGCCGGGGCACCTCGTAGGCATAATAGCAGGATCTGTCTCACAGAGTCACCTCGAGGTCTGAGGGTAAGTACCACTCAATCAACCACTCGATGAAAGCGTTATCCTACGTGCCCAACACTTGGAAGCAGGTAGGAGAGCTGGCAATTTAAATACATTTTCCCTGCACTGCTCTGCAGATTACAAAGGGCTTTTCTCCTCCACTCTTCTAACCATCCCTCCCGCCGACAGCTGGAGAGCCAGCTGGGAAACTCCCATTACAGACAGGAGCGAGCAGAGACCCAGGAAGGGCAGTGGACATGGCCGAGGCCCCTGGAGAGCCTGGATGTAAACCCCTGGAGCTCCAGATGCTGTGACCTGGGAGACCCCTGATGGATGTATGGAAGGTCCCTACATGTGCCAAAGGCAGACAAGAGTGTGGCAGGCAGGCAGGTGAGAGCCTCCGATCGCCAAGAGACAGGTGACCTTGAACTTGGAGCAAGAATGCCATGCTGGCATCCATCATAACCACAATAACTGAGAATTCCCTGGTGGTCCAGTGGCTAGGACTCGGTATTTCCACTGTGAGGGCCTGGATTCAATCCCTGGTTGTGGAACTAAGATCTTGAAAGCCTCTCAGTGTGGCCAAAACCCCCAATCCCACCCCACCAAAACAAAAACAAAAAAAAAACCCAGAATGACAACAGGCAGCACTCATATGCTGCTTGCTGTCTGCATTATTCTACTCATTTAACTCTCCAACGACAACCCTGTGAGGTCAATATTAAAGCTCTCCATTTTGCAGGTGAGCCAGGTTGGGAATCTGCCTTCCAATGCAGGGGACGCAGGTTCGATACCTGGGTGGGGAACCGGGATTCCACATGCCGTGGGGCAACTAAGCCCGTGTGCACGACTAAGACCTGACGCAGCCAAGTGAGTGAGTGAGTGAAAGTCGCTCAGTCGTGTCCGACTCTTTGCGACCCCATGGACTGTAGCCCGCCAGGCTCCTTTGTCCATGGAGTTCACCAGGCAAGAATACTGGAGTGGGCAGCCATTCCCTTCTCCAGGGGATCTGCCCGACCCAGGGATTAAACCCATGTCTCCTGCATTGCAGGCAGATTCTTTACTGACTGAGCCACCAGGGAAGCCCAAGTAAATAAACAAATGTGTGTGTTTTTTTTTTTTAAAGAACAGGGATTCCACCTGAGGATTACTAGCCGACGGTCTCTCCGTCTTTGGAAGGTACTCTGGGACAGCCTGACTCAGTGGTTCTCAACGGTGGGCGGTTCTGCCCCCACAGTGGGCATCTGTCAATGTCTGGGGACAGTTCCAGTTGTCATGAGGAGGACAGGGGACTACTGCTCCTGGCAGCTGGTGGGTAAAGGCCGAGGATGCTGCTAGACACCCTATTGTGCACAGGACAGTCCCCACAGTGAATGCCAAGGGTGCTGAGGCTTAGAAACCCTGGCCTAATTTATAAGAGGGTAAACGGCATACTTAAAACGAGCTCTAAGGGACCCCGGGGGGAACCCATGGAAAAGAGAGGCAACAATTCCCCCCAAAGCAGCTGAAACTGAGGACCAGGGAGAGGCTCAGGCATGCTGCTGGGAGAAACACACGGGTGTGTTAAGGGGCTGCAAGTGGAGGTTCTAGAACCACACACTTTGCAGGTGTGAGTAAATTAAGGGCCTTGTGCTGTGGGGCTGTCCCGGAGGATCCAGGGGGGCCCCGGTGTAATCAAGGGCTTTCCAGGTGGCACTAGTGGGTAAAGACCCCGCTGGCCAATGCAGGAGATGTGGGTCCAATCCCTGGGTCGGGAAGATCCCCTGGAGGAGGAGATGGCAACCCACTCCAGTATCCTTGCCTGGAGAATCCCATGGACAGAAGAGCCTGGCGGGCTATAGTCCATGGGGTCTCAGAGTCGGACACGACTGAAGCAACTTAGCACGCACACACACAGGGTAATCACAAGGGTCCTTAGAGGGAGGCAGGGGGAGATCTGACCAAGAGGAGGAGAGGGCGATGTGATGGCAGAAGCAGAGGCTGGGGTGATGTTGCGCTTTGAGGATGAAGAGGCCACAAGCCGAGGAATGCAGGCAGCCTCCAGGAGCTGAACAGGCAAGGAAACAGATTCTCCCCTGGAGCCTCTGGCAGGACCAGCCCTGCCCACATCTTTTTATTTTTTTGGCCACGCCGCAAGGCATGCAGGATCTTAGTTCCCCAACCAGAGACTGAACCTCTGCCCCCGACAATGGAAGCCTGGAGTCTTAACCCCTGGACCACCAGAGAAGTCCCTCTGCCCATGTCTTAACTTTAGCCCCGTGAGACCGATTTCAGACTTGGGACCTCCACAACCAGAAGAGAATAAATGTGTGCTGTCTTCAGCCATTAAGATTGTGGTGATTTGTGATGGCGGCCACAGGAAGGAACTACAAGGCGTGTACAGGCACAGAGCCGGAGGGTGGGCCTGAACTTGAATCCTAGCTGCTTCTAGGGAGCAGCTCTCCACACACACCGCAGTGAGCAGCTGCAGAAACGGATGTAGAAGCCTCTAGACTGGTCCTCCCAAATTGTGCCAGGGAGACCAGGGAGGGTGATGTTACAATTCAGTGTTTGACAAAGAGAGAGTGCCATCTCACAGGGCTGTTACGGGAGTAAGACGGGAGTAAGACGAGTTGGTGAGTTAACAGACATAAAGGACTTAGCAGGGGGCACCCAGAGGAGGCCGGGAGTGGCGGCTGCTGTAATACAAATCACCATTCTGGTTGCTGCTGTTGTTTTACTGTCAGTTTTCAACTACGTCCTCCCGACTGGTGCAGACTGGCTGAAGCCAGGGGCACCGTCCTGGGGTAACACCGCCCTGAAGCACATCCACACGCAGCCCCCCGCCCCACTGTGCCCACGCCAGCACCTGGGCCTGGCACCAGGTGGGTATCTGCAGAAGAATGATGACACTGGCAGGCTGGGAAGGGGTTTGCTCTTTTCATCAAACAACCCGAGCCACGAAGGTGAAGACACGCGGCCCAGAGCCTGACCTTCCACTGCGGGTGCTGGGGTGAGGGCATGGGTGGCTTCCGCCTTCAGACGCCTCCTGCCTTGTGTGCCTTTCTCCCTCTTCCCTCCCCGCCCCCTGGGGCTCTCCCCATCTTTCTCCCTCCAGCCGAGTTTGCCAATCTTGGTTACTGTTGAGCGGCACCACTAACAGACACCTGTGGCTGGGCTTGTCCTTCCTGAGGTTCATTACCCTGACCCCACACAGATCGCGCTCTGCACCCAGCGTCCCTCTCCTCCTACACTTTCTGTAGCAGCCTGCATTTCAGAAAGAAGGTCATGGGCTGATAACTTCAGGGACACCACGCCCGGCTGCTGAGCTGCCTGATGTTAGCTGCAGTCGTTTTGAAATTTTGCAAAGAAAGAAAAACAAAAAGGTAAGATCTTCACTGGGATATAAAACCTCTCCCTATTCACCAGAGAGGGGAGCGCAGTTCTTGAAGTGCTTGCCTGCTGTGATAAAGCTAATTCTTCTATTTCCTTCAAACCCTGTCTCTGTAATTTTTTTTATCCAGCATCGATGGACAGAGGGGGGTCAAGATTTTGGTAACACTCCCTCTATCCTCATCTCACTCCTTCTCATTCAGATTCCCTCCTCTTCCCTCCCTCTCTCCCCGTCTTGTGGTGTAATGCTTATGAAGCCAGAACACCTAGGTTCAAGTCCCAGTTCTGCCACTTTGAGGCCATGTGACCTTGGGTGAGTGGCTTCCCCTCTCTGTGCTCCAGTGGTAGGATGAGGTAACATGAGTGTCTCCCCCTAGCATGGCTAGGAGCAATAAGTGGCCCAGAACAGTGTCCGGCAGGGAGTGCAAGCTCCCGAGTGTCCCTTCACGCTCCCCTCTCTCTCGCCCGTGCCTTCTGTCCCTCCACGCCTAACTCTGCCTCTGCCTGACAAGATCCCTTTACAGTTTTCCAAGCTCACTGCCTCTGTCCCTTCTCGTGCTTTGGGGTCAACAGCCCCAGGAGGCGGGCAGGACACTCTCACTTTTCCAACGGGGACGCTGAGGGACAGCTGCTTGCCCAGGCTCACTGGGTGCACCAGAGCCGAGTCACGGCTCTATCCGGGTCTGTCTCCAACGCCCAGGCTCTATGGCAGGACAACCAACCTGAGGCTCAGAACTGCCTGCACGAGTGTCTGCCTGGCACTTCCAAGTCCAAGGTTTCCTCTCCAAATCCAAATTTCTGGCTTTTCCTGACAACTTGGAAGCTCTCTGGAGCCAGGGCTAGTCATTAACACCTCTGGATTTCATTTTCCTCATCGAGAAAACAGGGATGATGACCATACTGACATCATGAAGCTGTTGTGAGAATTAAACTGATTAATGTGAAGCAAACATATGTCCATGTGAAAACCTATACACACACATGTTCACAGCAGCATTATTCATCACGGCCCAAAGTGGACACACTTAAAACCAACCGATAAATAGAACCAGATGTGACACAGACACATCTTATTCAGCCATAAAACAGAAGGCAGTTCTGACAAAGGCGACAGTGTGGGATGGACCTTGAAAACATCGTGCTGAGGAGAAGTCAGACACAAAAGGCCACCCAGTGTATCACTTCATTTGCCCGAATTGTCCAGAACAGGCAAATCCATAGAGACATAAAGTAGATTAGTGGCTGCCAGGGGATGAGAGTGACTGTTAGAGGTACAGGGTTTCCTTTTGGGGTGACAGAAACATTTTGGAACTAGATGGCAGTGATGGTTGCACACCATCGTGAATCTGCTAAAACCCACTAAATTGTAGACTTTAAAATGGTGAATTTTATGTTATATGAATTTTATCTCAATTTTTTAAAAAGGCAAAAAAAAAATCTCACAAAACCACATAAAGTTCTTACTTAGACAGGGTCTGGGTCTGGAGTATGTACATGGTAAATGTCAGGTTAAGACTAATATTTCCAGCGCAGTTATTTTTTTCTTCATTGAAACAAGGCGTCGGACTGCATTTTTTTGTTTACATGCTGCTGCTGCTGCTAAGTCGCTTCAATCGTGTCTGACCCTGTGTGACCCCATAGACGGCAGCCCACCAGGCTCCCCCTGGGATTCTCCAGGCAAGAACACTGGAGTCGGTTGCCATTTCCTTCTCCAATGGACTGCAGCGCACCAGGCTCCTCCGTCCATGGGGGTTTGTTTACCTACTGACAGTTTTTAAGCTCGGCCCTGCTTCTTCCCCTTCTGCTGATAAAGCCTGGAGCTCCCTCTTTTGCTAATGGTGGAAATTCAAACCGCACGAAGCTCTGGCCCATGTAGACTCCTCACCCCCACCTCACCTCTTAACCACAACAAAAACCTGTGCTGGGTGCTTGTCCTTGTTCTTGTAGAGCTGTTCCCTGCCCCGACCTCGTATCATAATGCGAGCAATAAACCCTCATATTCTCATTCACTGATTCCGACCAACGTTCGGGGGCAGGGTCCATCCTATCTCTGGTGGCAGAGATGGGCTTCTCAGGTGGTGCTAGTGGTAAAGAATCCGCCTGTCAGGGCAGGAGACATAAGAGACGCAAGTTCAATCCCTGGGTCAGAAAGACCCCTTGGAGGAGGGCATGGCAACCCACTCCAGTATTCTTGCCTGGAGAAGCCCATGGACAGAGGAGGTCGGTGGGCTACATTCCATAGGGTTGCAAAGAGTCAGACACAACTGAAGCGACTTAGCATGCATGCATCCATCCTATCTCTGCAGGGCGGACAGAACAGTCATCAGTGTCCTTATCTCCCAGCCACACTGGGCTTGCACTCCCGTGTGAGGACAGGAGCAGCCTCTACACAGGGCACAAGCTCTGTGGTTGGCCATAGTCCCCACCACTCCCAGTCGCCTGACTCCCCGCCTCCTGCTCTTACCTACTCTACCTGCCGGGTAGCTGCAGGCACCTACGCTGTAGGTGACTACGTCTGCAGTCCCAAATCTACGAGAAAGCTGCCTTGAGGCAGGTCTGCTGCTGGGATACACTTTCATCTCTGTTCTCAGAAAGGGGTTCTCTCCCCTCTGCCTGGGCTCCAAGACGGCCCACCCAGCCCAGCACCTGCCCGCCTGTGCACACAGCGTACCTTCATAGAGAATGCCCTGGTCATCCCTGGTCTGCAGGCATCTCAGCTTCCAGTGCTGCCCACTCTTGTCTGTCAGCACCGTCCCCACTGGCAAAGCCTCCAGTGAGGCGGTCATCCGGCTTCGCTTCAGGGTCTGAGGGCTCTGTCTGGTTGTCTGAGGGCTGCTACGGGGAGTTGGGGATCTGCTCAGGTGCCCTGCAGGAGGATGGTCAGAATAAAGCAAAGGCAGCCATGGGGATGGCAGGGAGCTGTGAGCAGGGAGGGGAGAGGTCAGCTCCAGCCATGGAGAGATGGACTGCAAGGGCAGCCTGTAGGCAGGGCGGCGGGGGAGGATGCTGGGAGGAGGGTCCAGCGAGGGGGATGCAGGCCTGAGCAGAGGCATGATGCCCCACTGGCAGATGACCCTCCTCTCCCCTCACCGAGAGTCAAGCCAGGTTGAGTAAAACTCTCACCTTTGGGTTTCCCACTGGTACTCAAGGTGTCTTCAGATCCAGAACTCTTGCCTTCTGAGGGGAGGGGTAAGGAGGGGGAGGCAGCATAGCTGCACCATTTCACTTTCTTGGAAGATGTTTCAGAACTGGTGTTCGTCTTTCTCCTTGAGCCTAGAGAGGCAGCCCGAATGCAGACTGCAGTTACAAAGGTCCTTTCCAGGAACCATTAGACCAGAAACCCTGAGATCAAATTCAACCACTCTTTTCCCTTTGACCCTCACAGCCAACTTCTACTTCCATCACCTGAATCATCTAAGCAAACTCTCCCTCTTAGTTATTCTCTTCATGGGTCGGAACCCCTTTTATATCCTAGAGCACTGTGTGGTCTCCTTTACATAATCTCTTCAGATCTATCTTCCAACTCACTATTCTCCCTTAAGCTGTGTCTAGTCCACAGCCTAAACCATACTATGAGTTTCTGATTGCCATAATGTTATTTATTTGGTTGTGCTGGGTCTTAGTTGCAAGAAGGGATCTAGTTCCCTGATCAGGGAGTGAACCTAGGCCCCCTGTGCTGGGAACACAGAGTCTTAGCCACTGGACCACAAGGAAGTCCCAATATTTATTTTTATTATCATAGATTTTATTTGGTTCTTTAAAATTCTGCCTAATCAATTCTAACTAGTTTTTGTTCCTTCATTATCAATAAGATTTCTCTGCACCCAAATCTGTGCCAGGCATGGTCCTGGGTGCTGTGCAAACAACAGGGTTACAAACCACAATCAACGGAGCTTACAAACCAGGATAAACTCCTCTCCTTCCAGAGCTCAAAGCTGCACAGTAATATAAATGAGTAAAACAATATATTTAGGGCTTCCTTGGTGGCTCAGTCGGTAAAGAATCTGCCTGTGATGCAGGAGACTGTCTGAAGTGCAGGAGATGCAGGTTCGGTCCCTGGGTTAGGAAGAGCCTCTGGAGAAAGAAATGAAGCAGCAGGAAAGTCCCCTGACTTTGTTTTAATAGGATCCTTTGGACTGCCACTTGAAGAGAACCGCAGGTGATGGAGAAGCAGGGACAGCAGGGAGAAAAAAGCTTCTACGACAATACTGGTGTGGGTGAGATGGACCAGGGTGGTGGGAGGAAGTGGTCTGATTCGGCCGTGATTTTTAAAGGGAGAGCTGATGAGATCTGCTGGAGGGCTGCAGCTGTGGGGTGGGATAGAAAGAGAACTGGAGGATGACTCTAAGGTCTGAGAAATTGGACAAACTGAGTTGCTGTTACCTTGATGGAGAAATCTCTGGAAGGGGCAGACGGGGCAGCAGGCCTATCAAGAAGTTGGTTCTGGGCACGTGGAGACATATATGGGACATCCAATAGATGTCAAGCGGGCAGTCTGATTTATATGGATATAGATTTCAGGGGAGGAGTCAAGCTGGAGACAGAAATGAGTCAATGTCTAGTTTAGAGTCGTGAGTCTGCTAAAGATACCTGAGTAGAGAGAGACTGAGTAGAGAGAGTGAGCCTGAGCTCTGGGCTTTAGTATCCACACGGGGTCTGGCCAGCTGCAAAGGCGTCTGTGGCCTCTTCCTAGATGCACGCGCACACACACATCACCCCTCCTCCAGGGAGAAGCACGAAGGCCCGGTTCTTACCTTGGGAGGATGATGTAAACGGTTTGACAAAGGACTGGGACCCCTCATGCTTCTCTGCAGGCAAAGGTTTTCCGCAGTAGGGGCAGAATTTGAATGTTGCTTCAATACCTTTGCCACAGTCTGGACAGATCATGCTACAAAACAGAATGGTGGGGGGGACAGGAAGCTGAAAAACTTAATCTATTGCTGTCGAGTAGTCACCTGAGTTCCTCATGGTGACAAGAATGCAGAAGGAAGAAAAGTTATCATACCTGGAATACCCTCTCAGAAAGTAGCCTTTTTTTTTTTTCCTGGCCACACCCTGTGGCATGCTGGATCTTAGTTCCCTGACCGGGGCTCGAACCTGTGCTCCCTGCAGTGGAAGCACAGCATCATAACAACTGGACCACCAGGGAATTCCCACAAAATGGCCACTTCTAAAATGAGTTCCTGCCCTCTGCGTCCAGTCTCTCCCCAAGGGCCCAGGGCAGGTGCAAAGTAGAACAAATGCAGAGTGAAAATACAGAGCTCACAAAAGGTACAAGAACGCCCTGAGGTCAATAAAATTGGGCAGGAGAACTGCTCCAATCATGGAAGCATGGAGGGTCTTCAACTGTAATTGTGACGCTCACCTCTTGAACCACGTGATGGGGATGGGAGAGATGGTTAGTGCTCACCAGAGAGCCACATACTCCCTCTGCAATTCCCAGAGTTCCTTACAGTGAGATTAGGGCCACATGACTAGTTCTGGCCAATGCAGTGTGAGCAGAAGTCATTTTCCGGCCAAGGTAGTTAGGGGCCCCAGTACCTCCTCTGCCAGCCTTCCTCTGCAGGGATGGCCCTGAGGCAGCAGAGGTACGAGATGAAGGGCAGCTGCCCGGTCCACACTGCAAGCCTGTGATTGGCAAATAAACTTTCCTTCTACAAACCACCAGGATTTCAGGGTTTATTTGTTACTGCAGCATAGTCCACCGTATCCTAACTTAGTCAGATAATGGATGGTCACTATGATACACTCTAAGCCTTGTGTATTTCTGGAGTATTTCCTAATACTTTAAACAAAAATCAAAGCCAAAATCACATACAGCGCTTGTGACAAATGAGGACACAGCGTATATTCACTAGCTTGGGCAGCCACAACTCACTCCCACAGACTAGATGGTTTAAACAACAGGAATGTATTTTCTCACAAATTTGGAGGCCAGAAGCCTGACATCGAGGTATGAGCGTTTGGTCTCTTCGGAGGCCTCTCCTTGGCGTGCTGACGGCCACCTTCTCACTGTGTCCTCACGTGCTTGTCCCTCTGTCTGTGTTCTAATCTCCTCCTCTTATAAGGATACTGATCATATTGGATTAGGGCCTACCTTAGTCTGTTTAAATGGCTATGATCAATATTATAATAATATAATAATCGTAATAAATATAATAAATATTGCAGACATGGGACTTCCCTGGTGGTCCAGTGGTTAAGAATCTGCCTTGCAATGAAGGGGATGTGGGTTTGATCCCTGGTTGGGGAACTATGATCCCACATGCCATGGAGCAACCAAGCTTGAGCACTGCAACTAGTGAGCCTATGAATCACACTAGAGAATCTGCATGCCTCAACTAAGACCCAACACTGCCAACAAAACTAAACAAAACAAAAAAGCCCATAGCCTGGTGGCTTACAAACAATAGAAACTTACTTCTTACAGTTCTAGAGACTGGGAAGCCCAACATCAAGGTGCCACTGTGGTTGGGTCCTGATAAAGGCCCTCTTCTGGGCTACAGACTGACAACTTCACCCTGTGTCCTTATATGGAGGAAGGGGCTGGGAAGCTCTCTGGGTCTCTTATAAGGGCAGTAATTCCATTTATGAGAGCTCCACCTTCTCCAGGACTTCCCTGGTGGCTCAGATGGTAAAGCGTCTGCCTACAATGTGAGAGACCCAGGTTCAATCCCTGGGGTGGGAAGATCCTCTGGAGAAGGAAATGGCACCCCACTCCAGTACTCTTGCCTGGAAAATCCCATGGACAGAGGAGCGTGGTAGGCTACAGTCCACGGGGTCGCAAAGAGTCGGACACGACTGAGCGACTTCACTTTCACTTTCCACCTTCATGGCCTACCTACCTCCCAAAGGCCCCACTTCCTAAAACCATCACGTTGGGCATTTCAACATATGAACTTTGGGAGGACACAAACATTTAGGCCATAGCAGGCCAACCCTAAAGATCTCATTTTAATTGCCTCTTTAAAGGCCCTATTTACAAATATGGACACATTCTGAAATACTCAGGTTGAGGGTTTCCGTGAACGAATTTTTGTGGGACACAACTCAGGTCATGAGAGCAGGATGAAACTAGTTCATAAGACAAGTAGAGAAACTCAACAGGGATAACAGTACAACAGGCATTTTCAATGAATATATTTTAAACAGCAAAAGGAAAAAAAGCAAAATTATTTTATTTGTTCTTAGTGTACAGTCCGGGTTATTAGCTGGGATATCAAAATCAAAGTTAAAATAAACTTTTGCTCATGACTTCATTTAACCTTGCAAGACAAAGGTTTTTTTCTTTTTACTTTTATTTACCTTTGACAAATAACTGTCTATATTTAAAGTGTAAAACTTGTGTGTATAAGTATATGCCTGTGTGTGTGCTCAGTTGTGTCCAACTCTTTGTGAGTCCATAGACTGCAGCCCACCAGGCTCCTCTCCCCATGGGATTTCCCAGACAAGAATACTGGAGTGGGCTGCCATCTCCTCCTCCAGGGGATCTTCCCGACCCAGGGACTGAACCCACCCCAGGGACTGAACCTGTGTCTCTTGGGTCTTATGCACTGACAGGCAAATTTTTACCCGCTGAGCTATCAGAGAAGCCTATATATATATATATGAGAAGGCAATGGCACCCCACTCCAGTACTCTTGCTTGGAAAATCCCATGGACAGAGGAGCCTGGTAGGCTGCAATCCATGGGGTCGCTAAGAGTCGGACACGACTGAGCGACTTCACTTTCACTTTTCACTTTCATGCATTGGAGAAGGAAATGGCAGCCCACTCCAGTGTTCTTGCCTGGAGAATCCCAGGGACGGGGGAGCCTGGTGGGCTGCCGTCTATGGGGTCGCACAGCGTCGGACACGACTGAAGCGACTTAGCATAGCATATATATACATATATGACAAATTGAGATTAAAACAGTGATCATAGTTCAGGCATAAAAAACTACAATTGGGTGGTCACTGAGGGTCTGTGAGAACTCGAACTTTCTGTGACTGCTGCCTAACCCAAGGACACAAACCGTGTTTGAAACATCTGCTACCTGGCATCTTGTGTGTCAGGGTTGTTTCCCCTGTAACCAAACAACCATTTTGGATCCCAACTAATTCTTGCTTAACAAGCACCCTTACTTCTTGCCAGCTCCAATTGTAATTCTTGATAAACAACTCATGTAACTAACTGTGGCCTTGCAGTTTTTGCCTTTAGAAGCCTCCTCCACTTGTAGTCCAACAGAACACAATTCAAGTTGCTTCTTTTTATTATTTTACCAAAATACGAATATATGTATACCTTTTTAAAATAAAAGTGTTTATTGAATTTTTCACAACATTGTTTCTGTTTTACGTTTTGTGTTTTTTGGCAGCCAGGCACATGCGATCTTAGTTCCCCAATAAGGAATTGAACGTGCACCCCCTGCACTGGAAGGCGAACTCTTAACCACTTGACCACCAGGGAAGTCCTGATGTATTTATTAGGATGTTCTCAAGTGCTTCTTGAATCTGGGTCTCCTGGGCTGCAGTCCTAACAAACCTCAAATAAATGCCTATTTTAATCAGGTCCCCATTTCTGAAATTTTGGTTATCAGTATATATTATGAAATAATTACCATAATAAAACTAATTCAAATATCCACCACCTCTCATAATTCCAACTTGTGTGTATGTGTGTGTGTGGTGAGGAAACTTGCAATCTACTCTCTTGGCAAATTTCAAGTATACACTCACATTATTATTTGGAGAAGGCAATGGCACCCCACTCCAGTGCTCTTGCCTGGAAAATCCCATGGACGGAGGAGCCTGGTAGGCTGAGTCCATGAGGTCGCTAAGAGTTGGACAACTGAGCGACTTCACTTTCACTTTTCACTTTCATGCATTGGAGAAGGAAATGGCAACCCACTCCAGTGTTCTTGCTTGGAGAATCCCAGGGACGGGGGAGCCTGGTGGGCTGCCATCTATGGGGTCGTACAGAGTCAGACACGACTGAAGCAACTTAGCAGCAGCTGATGCACATTATTATTTACTATAGTTTCCATGTTATACATTAGGTCTCCAGAACTTAATCATCTTACAATAGGAAGTCTGTACCCTCTGATCAATATCCCTTTTCCCCCACAGCTTCTGGCAAGCACTATTCCACTCTGTTACCACGAGTTTGATATTTCTTTTTAGATTCCACATATATGTGGGATCATGGAGTACTTATCCTTCTGTGCCTGGCTCAATCCAATTAAAACGTTTTCCTTTATTCACTTTAAAGGCTGGTCTCTGTTGCAATTGCAAGGAGAGGAGTCCTTACAGTCCCAGGCTTTAGTCCCAGGCTGCCTGGATTTGAATTCCAGATGTGCTCTTTGCTGGGCCTGTTACTTAGCCTCTCTATGCCTCAGTCTTCTCAATGGTGAAATGGGGCTTTTAACAGTTTCTATTTGACAGAGCGGCTTCCTGGGTGGCTTAGTGGTAAAGAATTTGCCTGCCAATGCAGGAGATACATGAGACGCGGGTTTGTTCCCAGAGTTGGGAATATCCCTGGAGGAGGAAACAGTAACCCGCTCCAGCATTCTTGCCTGGAAAATTCCATGGACAGAGGAGCGTGGCAGGTTGAAGTCCATGGGATTGCAAAGAGTCAGACACAACTGAGCCTGCTCACATTTGAAAATGGTTGGAGGCATAAGTGGAATACATTTCTATCAACTGCAAAGAACAGGAAAGTCCTTTACGTTACTGGTTATCATCTTCCATTTGTTAATATTTCGATTCCTCCCTTTCCTCTTTCTCTATCTTAAGCTCTGAGCCTCTCAGATCTCTCTAGTTCCTCTTGGGGCAGACTCATGAAACTCCAGTGTTTGCCCTTGAAACCACTGCCATGCCCATGATAACTTTCCTCCTGGGAATGAAGTCTGAGAGAAGCAACACACAAGAGATGGAAGAGGAATAGGCTGCTGGTGGGGAATAGGCTTTCAGGGGCATGTGTCCGAGGGGATGGTACCTTTATGGGGTCACGATCTGGCCCTCAGATTCACTGGGCTGGAAACTCCATCTTAACTGTGTCCTGGAAATGAATAAACGTGGAGAGGCTGACTCAGGCTTGCTGTACGTGGGAGTAAAAAATAATGATTGATGTTTATTGAGAATTGGCTATGCAACCAACACATGCTAAGTTCATTCATTTATTCAATTTTTCACTGAACTCCTACAGCAGCAAAGGAAACCAACAGCTCCTGACCTGACAAAGCTCATTCTAGTGGGGGAACACAAGCTTAATAAACGAATAAGTAAGAAACTTTAAAAAGTCACAAAAGGAAAGAGCTATAGTAAACTCTCAATAAATATGTATAGAAGAAAGGAATCCGAGGGCTGAAGTCACCATTTCAATGTCATCTGGCTAGCTCAGGACTCAAAACCAAGGCTCCAACACTCAAGTCAGTCTTTATCATTCATTCATACATTTTCTTTATTGATTTGTTCAATATTTACTGAACATATGGAGTGTGTTAAGTATTGTATCCCTCCTGGCAGGTCCTGAAACGCAGCACAGCAAAAGAGCTAACGGCTAGACTCCACCTTCGGGCAGGAGGAGTAACAGTGAAATGATTTGCCTCGGCCCCTCCCTTTGCAGGGACCACGGATGACGTAGTACCAAGGCGGGGCTTCCGTCACACTCTCCATTAGCTTTGCCCGTCTCCGTTGTATCCACGCCCACCACCGAGACCGGACAGCTGCAGCTGACAGGTTATCTCGGAGGCCAGAAGATTCTCTCATCCTGACCCGCGATCCCCGCTCCCGAGGGCTCAGTCTCCCACAAAGGGTCGCGCTGACGTCACAGGCACCACGACCGAACTGTGGCTAGGCCCCTACTCCGCCTCGTCTTCCCCTCACCTCTGGATTTGGCGAGCTGAGTGGGCAGACAGATATTTGCAGCCAGACTCTCTTGACCCTCCAGGGGAACTGGGACTCACCTTCTCAGTTGCCCTGCGGAAACTTCCGCTAGGGCGGGAGGCGCTGCGCGCGCATCCTCTCGCCAGAGGGAGGACTGCGCCCGCGCAGCCTATGCCGACTTCCCGACTGCCTGTGGACTGTGACTGCCTGGGAACTCCATTTCCCAGGCACCTTTGCGGCAGGCCAGTCCGCTGACTCAAGGCTGGGGGATGGATTATTCCCTCATCGCCCAACCCTATTCCACCTTTAGTGGAACGCTTTCTGGTTCTATTGCGCATTCCGAGGCATTTTCCCGCCAATCAGAGGTCACAGTCTCATTTCTCCCGCCTCAACTCCTCCTCTTACCATCGCGCGTCCCCTCAGGAATTGTTTCCTCCTAAATGTGTTTCCATGGTGACACTCTGTCTCCTTCAGAAATGGAAAACCCTCTCAATCTTCTCGAAAAGGCAGAAGACTGATTTGGTTGCCCATCAAAACCTTGTCTACAATACCCAAATGCCACCTGGGGCCGATTGTTTTTCTAGTCTATTTCCCAGCGTGCTCAGCGGGCCGGCTAAAGACAAGGGGCTGTGGAGATGGGAAGACAAGGGAAGGCCTTCGCACAGCCCTCTGGGAAACAGTCCTGGCTCTGGCGCAGAGGCTCTTGGGTGAAGTAGTCGTGAAGATATTCGCCCGGCACCGGAAGTGGATACGAGGAGGCGCGTGAGAGCAGTTGCGTCTCCGCCTCCCGCCTGGCTCCCGTCGTGTCTGTTAATCCAGTGGATTGCAGTCTCGAGGTGAGGATATACCGGGGCTGGGCTCACTGAAGACTCTGGAGCCTTGTGGGCAAGGTCCTTCCCGAGGGATGACGGAATGCTTCTGGGGCGATTTCGGCTCTGGGCGCGTCGCTTTGGGCTGTGGTTATCTAGGTGGAGCCTCGAACGCTGGTTCGGAGTAAAGGATCAGGATCTTGCTAACGTGCTTCCCTGGTAGCACAGTTGATAAAGAATCCGCTTACAATGCAGGAGACCCAGGTTCGATCCCTGGGTGGGGAAGATCCCCTGGAGAAGGGAATGGCAACCCACTCCAGTATTCTTGTCTGGAAAATCCCATGGACAGAGAACCCTGGCAGGTTTCAGTCCTTGGGGTCGCGAAGAATCGGACGCGACTAAACCACCACCGCATCTTGCTAAAGTGCTTTCCAACGCTAACCGGCCGCCCTGAGAGGAACGATTCTATTTCATTTTATTCGGATGATAAAACGGATACTGAAGGAGGTGGTGAGTTGCCTGAAGTCTTTGGCAGAGCTGGGCAGGATCTTGGGGGATGAATGAATGAGAGTTCTTTAGGAATTCAAGATATTTAGAGTTCTTTAGGAATTCAAGATATTTACCATTCATTTGAGCGCTATCTGTGTGCCAGGTGCTGTTCTCACATTTTCTCTTGTAATCTCCGCAGCAGCTACCCCGTCATCAGAATTTTCTAGACTTTAGAAAGTTAATAGTGTGCGTATTTCTTAACTGGGGCTTCCCAGGCGGCTCAAGGCTTCTCAGTGAGTGGTTCAGCGGTAAAGAATCTGCCTGCCAATTCAGGAGACGTAGGAGACGCGAGTTCTATCCCTGGGTAGGGAAGATCCCCTGGAGGAGGGCATGGCAAGCCACTGCGGTATTCTTGCTTGGGGAATCTCATGGACAGAGGAGCCTGGCAGGCTACAGTCCCTAGGGTTGCAGAGTCAGACGCGACTGAGCACGGGGGCACGCAGGTGGCTCAGTGGTGAAGAACCCGCCTGCGGATGCAAGAGATGCGAGTTTAATCCCTGGGTGGGGAAGGAGGAAGAAATGGTAACCCGCTCCAGGATTCTTTTCTGGGAAACCCCATGGACAGAGAAGCCTGGCGGGCTACAGTCCATCTAGTCGCAAACCAAACAACAGTATTTCATAATTAAGCCACACCCCCAGTGATATTTGGGGCAATTCTTGGAAATTGAATATTTCTGCTGGAAAAGGCGTTAATCACACTGAAGGAGAATAAAGACTATGCATAGCCTGTGGCGATTTGGGTTCAGTTTGACTACCAATTTATGAATGAAGTTCTGGTTCTAAGCCTTTTGTTTTTAGAATTGTAGATAAGAGATTGTGGGTTGCTATTTTTCTGCTTTATTTTGTACATGTAGAAAGTGACACACAAAAAGGGTGAATGATGTGGCCGTGGTCCCACACCAGGAAGAGGCAGGACTCCCTGGCTCCAGGGCCTAAGACTTTCCAGTCTGGTAATGATTTGCCTTAAGTTACTATGACAGAGTGGGTGACCTTGAGCTTCACCTCAGGGCTCCAGTTTCTTCCCTCCCAGGTCTAAGAGTTTATGAGATGTGGACAGAATGGGATTTGGAAACTGTCCATAGAGTTCTCAAATTCAGATGTCTGAGGGCCAGGCCGATAAGGAAATGAAGAGAAGAGTCTGGGTGAGGACTGTGCGGCCTCTCAGAGGGATCATCCCATCTAAGGGGTGGAGAGCTCGAAATGGCTTCCAACAAACTAGCTCTGTGGGAATGCAGACCCCATGTGGCCAAATCCTAGGATTTTTCAGAAACTGGAAATTGAATTTTTAGGTGAAATCTCCCAGCTTTTGAGTTTGGGATTACTTAGAAGAATTTTCTGTCAAAGCATTCTGTGCCGGGGCTTTCCTTGTGTCTCACTGGTAAAGAATCTGCCTGCTAATGTAGGCGACCTGGGTTCGATCCCTGGTCTGGGAAGAGCTCACATGCCATGAAGCGGCTGAGTCTGTGTGCCACAACTACTACTGAGCCTGCCCTCTAGAGTCTATGAGCCAAAACTGCTGAGGCCTGCATGCCCTAGAGCCCGTTCTCCATAACAAGGGAAGCCACTGCAATGAGAAGCCCGCACACCACAGCACAGAGTAGACCCTGCTTGCCATAACTACAAAAAGCCTGCACAACGATGAGGACCCAGTGCAACCCAAAATAAAAATTTTTAAAGAAAAACAAACCAAACATTCTATGCCAACTCAGGCCAGATAAAACATCTGCGGATCAGACATAGAACAGACCTGTGGTTGCCAATTGGGAGGGGGACTGAGGGAGGGATGGATTGGGAGTTTGGGATTAGCAGATGCAAACTACTATATATAAGATGGATAAGAAGATCCTACTGTATAGCACAGGGAACTATATTCAGTATCCTATAATAATGGAAAAAATATGAAAAAGAATATACATATATACATATAACTGAATCACTGCTGTATACCAGAAACTAACACAACATTGTAAATTAACTATACTTAAAAAATTTTTTTTAAATCTGTAGATTGACTTACACTCACAAGTCAAGTCTTAACCTCTTTGTGAGGAAAATCCTTGTTGTGTAAAACATTAGCTCTTATTATAGGCCTGAGGTTTCTCTGGTGGCTCAGCGGTAAAGAATCTGCTTGAGATGCAGGAGACCCAGGTTCGATCCCTGGGTCGGAAAGATCCCCTGGAGAAGGGCATGGCAACCCACTCCAGTATTCTTGCCTGGAGAATCCCCATGGACAGAGGAGCCTGGCAGGTGACAGTCCATGGGGTTGAAAAGAGCTGGACATGACTGAGCAACTTTCACTTCACTTCACTTCTTAGGCCTATCACATTCCATTATCTGCAGTCACAAAATCTAGAAGCTCTGAAAACCAGATATTTTTTCCATGAATTTGATGCCTGAACCTGACTAGAAATGCTGTGATTTATTACTTTTAATTATCCTAGCTAGAGTGGATATTTTTACCTCCACTCTTGGAATATTGAAGTGTTCAGTTATGAAATGCTCCCCTTATTCCTCTCCCCTCCCCCCTGTACTGGGATTTTAATGAACTACGCCATGTATGGTGGATTACCTTTTTATTATCTGAAAATTTCTGAATTAAAGCATACTTGGCCCAGAAGCTTAAGAATTATGGACCTGTGGTGTGGCTTCATGACGTGGAATGCTTTCAACACCCATAGATATACGCCACTTAAGGAAGTACATAGAGGCCACACCAGTGTACAGTGTTTTGCCTGTTATGAGTTGAGAATGACCCAGTGGGCAGTGACCGTATATATATTTTTTTTTTAAGTGAAGTAAATAGAATGGTAAACATCCTAGTCCACCCTACTTTGTAAGATGAAGTATTGTTTCACGAAGCTTTTGTTCAGTTATGTATGCAAATGAGAAGTCATAGTATATATTATCTATATTACTGTGGGTCATGGTTTAAAAAAAAAGTTGAAATCATGCTGTTGTAGAAATAGCACAGTCTTGGAGACTTGCCTGAACTCTAGTCTTAGAGATGATACAAGTCCCTACTGTGTGTCAGGCACTGTGCCCACAGTGGTGAGCAAGACAGAAGGTTCCAGCAAGGTGAGAGATCTGAACGTCCACATCTCCCACGTGGATATTTACGGACTGTACTTAACCCTGACAAGTGCTAAGGGGGGCTGTGTAGGCTCTGCAGCACTGGGGCTGGGTGCTTTTAGTAAATAGAATTGTGTGATTCCTGCAGGGAGACGCACGTCCTCACTCTTCCTACTTCCGGACGTTTTGGGAGCTCCTCCAGCATGGCCAGAGAGTCAGCTCTAGGAGGAAGGCACACTTTCTCCCAGTTTCCTAGTCCTTTCTGCCGCCCTGCCAGCTAGGATTGTGGAGGGGAAGGAGGGGGAGCTTAAATGAGGAACTGGTTGTTGGGTCCCCATCAGCTACAACTGAGGTGAGTCAAGTGTCCCTCTCATCCCAACCTGTCATCCCCAGAGGCTGCACATCTGGCCTGCCTTGTTCCAGCTCACTGTCTTATGATGCCCGCCCCCTGCCCCCAATCAGTCTCAAAGGAAAGCTCTCACACCATCACTGTCTTGCCCAGTACCCTTCCAGAAATCCTTATTGCCCCCTGGATAAAATCCAGGTTTCTCAGCCCATCCCTGCATGGCTTGGGTCCTGCCCTCCTCTTTCCTCTTCTTCCATTTCCCCCACACAAGCTGTACTACTCCCTTCTTGGCCTTGTGTGAAAATATTACTCCATACTTTCCAGCTTCCTGCCTTTGATCAGGCTCCTCCCTCTGCTAGAATATACTGCAGCCACTATCTCCAGCTGGTAAATCTTCCATAGCCTTCAAGACTCAGTTTATTCTCCCCACCTTTCCTGGGCAGCATTAGCTCCTCCCTGCTCTGGTCTCCCAGGTCACCCCTGCCTCCTCCACTGTAACACAGATCCATCAGTTTGGGGTGTCTCTGCCCATATCTGTCAGTCCCATCAGACTGTGCACTCCACAGGGACAGGTACTAATTGGGACTCATCTCTGGGTCCCTAGGGACATTACTAGTCTGGCACACAGAAAGCCTTGAGGTGTTTGTTGAATGAATGAATGAAAATGGAAATGAAACAGAAACAGACCCACAGACATAGAGAACCAACTTGTGGTTGCAGAGAGGGGAGGGGGTAGGGGAGGGATGGATTGGGAGTTTGAGATGAGCAGAGGCAAACTGTAGAATGGGTAAACAGGGTCCTACTGTATAACTTGGGGAGCTATTCAATATCTTGTGATAAACTGTAATGGAAAAGAATATGGAAAATAATGTATATACAACTGAATCACTTTTCTGTACAGCAGAAAATAACACGTTGTAAATCAACTATGCTTGAATTTTTAAAATAAAAAAAAATTTTTTTAACTTAAAATCTTGAACACTGAAAAAAGCAAAAGTCAAGGTAGGTAGGTGGATGTTAGGATGAGGCAGACCTGCCTCTGTGACCTTGAGGGGATAGCACGTCGCCTTTTCTAGACTCCTTGTCCTTGCCTGGAAAATATGAGATCTCACATCTGAAGCGTCTCACAAGATGATTTTTGCCAGAGGCCTGGCATGTGGCGGATGAGGCTACTGAGGTGAGCCATTGGCGTCCCGCTGCATTCCAGGAAATTGCGACCCTCAAGGACATAGCCATGGACTTCACCTCAGAGAACTGGGAGCAGCTGGGGCAGGGGCAGGGAGACCTGTTCTGGGACATGGCGTTGGACAACTACTGGAACCTCTTCCTGCTGAGTGAGTGCCACCCCTGCCCTGGGAGTCACCGCCCTGCTCAGGATCACCCATGGCTCTCTGTCACCCATGGGGTGATCTCCTGGCTCCTGAGCGCCTCAGATCACTGTGCTTAGTTGCCTGATTCTGCGACATCAGTAGTGCCTGGTGACCTTTTTGGTTGTCACCACTTGGGAGAAGTGGAGGGTGTACTCCTAGAATCCAGTGGGTGGAGCCCAGGGGTGCTGCCACACACTCCAGAATTTCAGGGACTATCCAACCCCACATGTCAGTACTGCCTGGGAAGAGAAACCTGTGCTTGCCCTCTAGCTCCATCAGCACTTTCCTCTTCCTCATGGTAGAGGAATTCCTCCAGCTGACACTTCAGGGGCTTCACTCCTTTAAGACAAACTGCAACCCCTTGAGCACTCACTGCCTCTCCCCTGCCTGGCTTGCTCACCGCTCATTTTATGGTCTGTCTCCCTCTGCCGTAGTTTCTGCAGCAGGAACTCATGCTGCTCCCTGGTGGAGCCCCTGTGTCTGGAACAGACAGTACTGGCTTTGAGGGCTCAATGAATAGAAGAGGGAGCAGCGGGAGTCAGTGTGTTAAGAACTAGGTCTTGTGCCAGGCCAGCACTTAGAATGCTCTCCTCTAGTCCTCCAGACACTCATCTGTGTGTATTTATTAGCAGTGTATTCCCTTCCTGTAGCTACTTTTACAGATGCCACAAGTGTGGCTGAAAACAACATACACTGACTCTGACAGTTCTGGAGATGGGTCTGACTGGGCTAAAATCTGGGCATGGGCATAGTTGGTTCCTTCTGGGGGCCGTTGGGGAGAATCTCTTTCCTTGTCCTCTTCAAGCTAAAAGCCAGATGAAACCTACTTGCTGTGCTCACGGCTTCTCATCTCTGAAGTCAGCAGTGGCTGTCTCCCCACTGTAGCATGTATCCCCTGGGATTACAACTCTGTTCCCGCCCTTGAGGAAGTTTGCAGAGGGTAGGAAGCAGATTGGTCTTCGGGACCCCCTACACACTCCCATCATGGGGCCCATCTTATGGAGGCCTCTGGTATGTCCAGTCCATGGGAGAATGAGTGAATCACAGATGACTGAGGAGGTACATGACTCTCCCTGGCAACTCTTTTATCTCTCAAGAGCTGTTACAGATCCTTTGTGTCCCCAGCCCCAGTGGTCACATCTCTGATCACCCTGGATTGTGACCGGGTCCCTCTCCTCCACTGGGCCAGGAACCCTGCAGAGCTGGATCAGGTGCTGAATAATCATCAGGACACCCAGGAAGTTCCTGCTTAGCAGCCCGATGGCCCCCCATCCTGATGTCATCTGGTTGGTGACAGTGCCTTTCTCTCCTTACAGACCCCCCTGGACCCAACCTGACCTTCCATCCAGATGGTGGGGAAAAGCTGGAGGCCCTGGTGAAAGAAAGCCCAGAGTCAACAGACACTGGTGAGTGGGCAGCCAGGCCCCCCCAGGGGAGGGTGGAGGGAGCTCACGGGGTGTGGTCCTTTGTAGGCCCTCTGTCTTTAGGACCTCCATCCCGCCCACTAGGTCTGCTGACACATCTCCACCCCCTGCCTCTCGGCTTCACTCTGCCATGCAGTGGCTTCAGGCTGGGGAGCCTCGCCCTGCATACCTTTTCTCCGTGTACCTCTGTGTTCAGCACATGGCTGTTTTGGTGCCCTTCCTCTGTCCCCTCTGCATCCTTCCAGACTCAGCAGGGCTCAGCATTCCATTCTCTGAGTTAGTCTCTCCTCCTTTCTGTCTTGTGCCCCTTGAGCACTGTGGACCTCCCGGTCTGCCTATTTCACCTGCCTTCAGGCAGGCCCATCCTTCCTTCTGGCCCAGCAGATGGCCTGTCTGTCAGTGACTCAAGCCTGGGCCTAAACACAGCTAAGAGCATTCACTCTGCCCTCTCCCAGGCCACAGTTTCTCTGGGGGATCAGTCAGGCAGTCAGGATTCCCGGGTGTGCTGGTTGAGACATCCCTGAAGGGAGAGTCAGGAGCCCTCTCTGGGGTGCCAGCAGCTTTTCTCATTGTTAGACTGACGGTTCACATGAGGAGAAGGGCCCCTGAACCAGAGGCCATGGTGTGGGGGCTGCATGGCTCAGTCTCAGCCTGCACCCTAGCCGTCAGCAGGCAACTCTTTTTGGTTCACCTCTCGTGAGCGTGGACCTTCTGTAGCCTCCTGTTGAGCACACAGGTGTTTCACATGGACCTAGGCACCATGCGTTTCCCTTTCTGCCACCTTGACATCCAGGCTGACTGCAAGCTTGTGTAGCCACATCCAAATAAGTCCTCCTGTGGTGACATGGTATTATGTTGTCATCATTTATACCTCTTTTCCCCGAGTGCACTTCTCTAGGAAGTATGCCTTAGCTGATGGGGCTGATGATGGCAAGTATCCCTCTGGAACCTCCATGGCTGCCCAGCACCACACCCACCCCCCCTTTTTTAAAAATGTCTATTAGGCTGTGCTGGGTCTTAGTTATGTCAAGGTCTCTGTTGTAGCACATGGAGTCTAGTTCCTTGGTCAGGGATTGAACTGGGGTCCCCTGCCTTGGGAGCATGAGTCTTAGCCACTGGGTCACTAAGCAAGTCCCCCAGCTCCCCCTCCTAATACCTCTTGAAATGGGCTCTTTTTCCTGTGATGCCAGTACCCACTGGATCACCATGCTGGCCCTGCCTCCTTCATTCTCTTCCCAGCCAACATCAGGATGCATCAGATGACTCAGGATGCATCACCTGCTCTCCTTCTTGTTTACTCTTAGCCTGCAGCTCCTGTCTTTAACTCCTAGGGAACAGGAGACATTTGCACTTGCCCTCTCTTTCAGGCATAGCTGAGACTTCTCCTCTGCCTCAGGACTTCTTGGAAGCAGGACTCTTCCAAGAGATTACTGAGACTTTTTCCAAGGATGATCTCTGGAACTCCCATTTGGGAGAAGCCTCCATAGGCCAAACCTGGTTAGATAGTTTGCTAGGAGATTCAGAAAGTCTTCTGAGGTCTGATATTATCAGTCTGGAAAGTCCCACAGAATGCAAAAGCCACAAATTCAAGAGCCATGAACTCAAGATAGACCTCAGTCCTGAGTCCCACCTTTCCCCAGGAGCGGGTTCCATGACACTTGATCTCCCTGAAAAGAGCCTGGCACCAGCTAAGTCTCAGGAATGTGGGAATGACTTTGGGTGCTACTCAGACCACAGCCAGCACGATACCATCCAGGGAGGGGAGAAACCATATGAGTGCAGTGAGTGTGGGAAGAGCTTCAGCCAGAGTTACCATATGATCCAGCACTGGATTCTTCACAACAGGGAGCAGCATCCCACAGTGCTTCAAGAGTATGAGAAAGATGTCAACCAGCGTTCCTGCCTTTCCATGCAACCAGTGACTCACACAGGCTACAAATCCTATGTGTATAACAAGTTTGGGGAAACTTTTAGTGAGAATACACACCTTCTGTGTCATCAGAAAGTTCACACTGAAGAAGAACCATGGGAGAGTCAAGATGGTGACTGTCCAGCAGATCACAACTCACAGCCTTTTGAGTGTCATAAACCACCCCCAGGTAAAACCTACAATTGTAAAGAATGTGGCCAGAGTTTTAGCCAAACCTTTCATCTCTCTGTGCATCAGAAGACCCATACTCAGAAATGCTATGAATGTGCCAAATGCAAGGCAACCTTCAACTCCAACAGATACCTCCTCCAACATCAGAAAATTCATGCTGCAAAAATGATCCCTGAGGATCAGGAGTGCGGGAAGGCCTGCAAGCAGAGCTCCTTTCTTGTCCAACAGCAGTCTGTTCACACTGCAGAGAAGCCTTATAAGTGTGATGAGTGTGAGAAAACCTTTAGCCATAGCCTGGCCCTAAAGATCCACCAGAGGGTTCACAGTGGAGAGAAGAATTACAAATGCAACGAATGTGGGAAAGCCTTTTACCGGAACAGTCACCTTAGTGAACACCAGAGGGTTCACACGGGTTACAGGCCCCACAAATGTCACAAATGTGTCAAGAGTTTCAGCCGGCCCTCCCACCTGATTCGACACCTGTCCATGCACGCTACAGAAAAGCTCTACAGCTGTGCCAAATGCAAGAAGACCTTCAGCCACAATGAACACCTTGTTCAGCACCAGAAAATCCATGCTGTGGAAACCCCCTAACGAATGTCAGGAGTGTGGTGAGCAACTTGTTTGCCGCTCAACCCTAATTTGCCACCAGAGCATTCACAATAGAGAAAAAGGACTCAGTGAGAGCCAGGAGATCTTATATGAGAAACCCGAGCACAGAGAGCATCCAAGGATCTGTGGGAAGCGCTTTAAGTGTAACAAATGCGAGAAAACCTTCCACTGCAGAAAATACCTGACTCAGCACAAGTTGATTCATGCCAGGGTGAAGCCCTTTGAGTGTAACCACTGTGGGAAAGCCTTTGGGCAAAGTTCACATCTCATCTGGCACCAGAAGATCCACTCTAGATTGAGATCATACAGATGTGGGGACTGTGGGAAGGCCTTTATCTACAGGACCTCCCTCATCAAACATCAGTCCCTCCACGTGATCGAGCACCCCTTTAAATGTAACGAATGTGGAAGGATCTTCAGCCAAAGTGCATGTCTCTTAGAACATCAGTTAATCCACACTACGAAGAAGCCCTTGATACCTAACAAGTGTGACAGTCTTGGCCCACAGTAACCACCTTATTCAGCATCAGGGAACTCAGGCCGGAAAGAGGCCCTTTGAGCAGAATGAATGTGGGGAAATTATCCAGGAGAGCTCATGCTTTTCTAAGCACCAGGGAGTTTACACAGATGAGAAGCCCTATATGTGTGGTGACTGTGGGAGAACCTTCAGCCTGCGTGCTCAGCTCGTTTACCACTAGAGAGTTCACACCGGAGAAAAGCCTTATATTTGTCAGGAATGTGGGAAAACCTTCAGCCAGAGCTCGTGCTTCTCTAAGCATCAGAGAATTCACAAAGGTGAAAAGTCTTATAAATGTGACAGTGGTGGGAAAGCTTTCATTCGGGGCACTCCGCTCATCCAACACCAGAGGATTCATACTGGAGAGAAGCCTTACGTTTGTCAGGAGTGCGGGGAAGCCTTCCAGCAGGGCTCATGCCTTTCTAAGCATCAGAGAGTTCATACCAGGGAGAAGCTTTATGTGTGTGCTAAATGTGGGAAAGCCTTTGCGCAGAAAACAAATCTGATGCAGCATGAGACAACTCACACAGGGGAGAAGCCTTATGCTTGTGGTGTGTGTGGGAGAGCCTTTCGCCTTAGGGCCCATCTCAGTCAGCACCAGAGAATTCACACCCAGGAGAAATCATATCAGTGTCAACATTGTCAGAAAGCCTTGTGCTGTTGCTCAGGTCTCAGCCGACAGCAGTGAGTTCACACCCCAAAGTAGCAGGTAGCAATCCTCCCCATGACCCCTGGGTAGCAGCAGGCTCCCAGACATCTGAGAATGTTCCTCCGAGGCCCAGAGTTGAAACCATCCCAGTGTAAGCCCCTCCCTGCCGTGAGTAATTAATCTCTCTGGTGATAAATTTTGATTAGAAAATTTACACACGTTTCATTAAAACAATGAAAACTGGAGCTTTGGAAGTCAGATAGACTGGACCCTGTTTACTGACTTCAATCCCAGTTCTGCCATCTGCCAGGTGATCTACAGAGAGTCATGGAACCTCTCAGGGATTCAGTATCCTCATCTGTAAGATGGGCACAATCCTAGTTACTACCTCAAAAGACTACTGTGAACATAAATAGATGCAAAACACTTAGAACCAAGTACCTATCAGATAGTGAGTACTCACCAAGTGTGAGCTACAAATACGCATCAGATATAACAAATACACTCTTTTACATTAAAACAAAGAGATGATTCAGTAACCCTCTATTTGTATTCAATTGCAGTTACTGTTACTAATATTACTCATGGCTTTAATTTTCAAAGTTTTCCTTCAGTATACCCTTGGTTTAATTGTTTGCAAAATATCAGCACTTTGTTCTTTATTGAAACGAAAAAAAAGTCTAGCCTTTTCCTTCCCTTCATCTCAGGTCTGTCCTAGTACTTTCTTAACTAACCCACAAAAAGCCAAGAAGAATCTGTAACATCTAACATCTCACAGAAAGAACTTTCCACTCCTAGTTTCCCAAACGTCTCACTCAAAAGGATCCCTCCCACATCCACATGCTACCCCTTCCCATAGTCTCCCATTTCAAATGGTTGGTTAAATGACGAGACCAAATTTATCATGAAAGTTAAAGCTGTAAACAGCTGGATTCAGTTATGAAAGCTGCAGTGGATTATCATTGTCTCCACATGGTTCACACGATCTATGCAGAAGATGTGCTTGGTGCAAAAATAGTGATGCACAGAAATGACTTCTGGAATGTTCCTCCTCCATCATTTGTCCAACCTGGCCACTCACAAGCACTTTACTATAGGCTCCAAGTTGGGGAACACCAATACTTTAAAGTGCTGCCCTTGCCTTGAAGCTTCTGGAATCGGGGAAATGAATGGCCTCATTTCATAGAGGAGTGCTATTCGTTGCCAGGTGATTCCTTGGAGTTAGAGCCCTTGCATTCACTGCTCACCATGGCCAGGCCTGTTCTACAACTGAGTCTCACTTCAGGGAACCACGTGACCAGCTCTTTTGATGGCACCTCCTCAGCTCTGAGCTTTTGTGTTCCACTTGCTACATGATCCAGTCACCTGTTACCTGAAGCACAAACAATCTTACAAAGATACTGGACTCTGGCACTTTTAATATTCTTTCATATTTTTCTTTCTTTTTTTTAAATATAAATTTATTTATTTTTGGTGCTAAAAAATGTTCAAGAGTCTATGCTCTGGGCCCCTGGGATATTTAAAACCTTGCACCTTGAGTTGCACCAGTTGGTTTGTTGAAAATGGGAACTTAGCAGCTGACCACACCACAGTGGGGAGTGTACTGGTTTTCAAATGGCTGAAAACGCCCAACTTCTGCCTTATTTGTATCTGAGCAAGGGGCCTGATATATACCCAAGGGTGGGGTAGGGGTGGGAACTCAAATTGCTAAGTGTATTCAAGCAAGAGTTTTGACACCAAAGGTAGAAGTCAGAGGCCCTGTGGAAAGTTGGCAGCCATTTGTGTGTGTGTGTGTGTGTGTGTGTGTGTGTGTGTGTGTGTGTGCTATCTGTGTAACTAATGATCTGTGTTCTGTGGACCAGGGTAGAAACGCCTACCCTCATGTTTGAGTGTTTGTTCTCTGATTAAAAGTTTTTTAATTTCTAAGGGTTGATTGCTTTTCTCAGCTCAGTGCCACACACCCAGCCAGGGGCTGGGCATGTACAGTCACTAACTGTCAAGTGCTCACAGTTCTGGGAGGGGAGGGCTCCTGATGGTGAAAACCATCCCATGATGAGATGGTTAATTCTGTTTTTCCAAAGCCCGGGAGGGTCAAGGACAACTAGGGAGCCACTCATTTTCAGTTGTTCGTCAGCACATCATCAGCCAGCAATTTTCCATCCTCATTAGTTCTGCCTAATCAAGGAGGAAGTGTGGACTGCATGTTGTTTATTTTTCTAGTTAAAAGATACAGTTGGGCTCAGGCAAGAGTTGTTGCTAGAATTTAACATTATTTTGCTCTCCTGGTACTTATTTTACTTTCCTTCTCCCCCTTTATCCTCTACTGATGAGAGATACCAGTTTCCCACTCCTGGAAAGGTAGTAAGTCCTCTTGAAAAATAAATCAATTTTAAGTTTTTTTTTTTTTTTTAAGCTGATCTGAAGGAAAATGTATGGCACACATCTGCAGCTAAAAAATTTGATGGCAGTGTATCACTGAGGTTGGGGAATATTCAGCTAAAGCCTTGCATCCTGCCAATGGATAAACTAGATTATGCTATGGCAGTCCAGTTGCCAGATCTGATCACTGTGTGTCAGATCACAGCAACTGTTCATTCCCCTCACTAGTGCTTCATGTTCACTGTGGGTTGGCAGGGGTCGGGCTGTATCTGCTCTATCCACCTTAAGTGGCTGAAAGTACCTTTAACACCGCCTCACTCCAGGACTCCAAACTCTGCCCTTTGGGTGGGCATTGCTGTCCATTGAAAATGTGCAAATTTCCATTCATGGCAAGTGATACTGATCATTCAATCATAGTTGTGGTTGAAAGTTTTTAAGGACATAGACTGAAATTAGTAGAATCTTCAGACAGGCAGTGGCATCTTAGGAGGATGGAAGTTAGCCATTCTGCATAAACCAAGGAGGTGGCATGTGGATACCTAACACTGAGAAGTTACTGGTCTGGGAAAATCATACCTATTAATAGAAACAGTGGTTTCAAGGAGCTGGGGGAAAAGGCAATTTTACAAAATGCCCACTTAGTAATGGGCAAAGGATCTGAATATAGATTTCCTCAAAGAAGATGCACAAATGGCCAAGAAGCACATGAAAGATGTTGAACATCATTAGCAAGATGCACATCCAAACCACAATGAGATGCTACCCACTAGGATGGCTATAACTAAGGGAAAAAAAAAGTCAATTCCCTGGTGGTTGAGTGGTTAGGACATGGCACTAACACTGCCCTGGTCCCAGGGTTCAATCCAGGTTGGGGAACTAAGATCTCAAAAGCTGCGTGGTACAGTTAAAAAAAAAAAAGCGATTATTAAATGAAGATTTCCTTTTTTTGGAGGGGGGGTCTTATAGCATTTAATTGCTTGGTTTTGAAACTTATGGGTAGACTTACCTCTCTGTTGGTAAAGAAAGTCCCAACAAGATAGAAACGAATTGTTCCCTTTGTATCAGAAGCTGTATAAAAGCAAATCCCTGCTGAGTCAGAAGACATCCTTATTTGGTAAATATCAGCTGTTACAGAGAAACAGAAAGTACTGATAAACTCACCAGGAAAATAGCATCACAAGGCTTGGGCCATTCCATTCCTGAGAGATTATTTACACCTGGTATGACAAAGTGAAAGTGTTAGTCACTCAGTTCAGTTCAGTCACTCAGTCGGGTCCGACTCCTTGCGACCCCATGGACTGCAGCACGCCAGGCTTCTCTGTCCATCAGCAACTCCCGGAGTAACATGAGTTACTCAAGTTACGCAAACTCATGTCCACTGAGTCAGTGATGCCATCCAACCATCTCATCCTCTGTCGTCCCCTTCTCCTGCCTTCAATCTTTCCCAGAATCAGGGTCTTTCCAAATGAGTCAGCTCTTCGCATCAGGTGGCCAAAATATTGGAGTTTCAGTTTCAACATCTGTCCTTCCAATGAATATTCAGGACTGATTTCCTTTAGGATGGACTGGTTAGATCTCTGCAGTCCAAGGGACTCTCAAGAGTCTTCTCCAACACCACAGTTCAAAAGCACCAATTCTTTGGTGCTCAGCTTTCTTTGAAGTCCAACTCTCATATCCATACATGACTATTGGAAAAACAATAGCCTTGACTAGATGGACCTTTAGGGGTAAAGTAATGTCTCTGCTTTTTAATATGCTGTCTAGGTTGGGCATAACTTTTCTCCCAAGGAGTAAGCGTCTTTTAATTTCAGGGCTGCAATCACCATCTACAGGGATTTTGGAGCCCCTTCAAATAAAGTCTGTCACTGTTTTCACTGTTTCTCCATCTATTTCCCATGAAGTGATGGGACCAGATGCCATGATCTTCGTTTTCTGAATGTTGAGCTTTAAGCCAACTTTTTCACTCTTCTCTTTCACTTTCATCAAGAGCCTCAAGTTCTTCATTTTCTGCCATAACGGTGGTGTCATCAGCATATCTGAGATTATTGATATTTCTCCCAGCAATCTTGATTCCAGCTTGTGCTTCTTCCAGCCCAGCGTTTCTCATTATGCACTCTGCATATATATAAGTTAAATAAGCAGGGTGACAATATACAGCCTTGATGTACTCCTTTCCCAATTTGGAACCAGTCTGTTGTTCCATGTCCAGTTCTAACTGTTGCTTCCTAACCTGCATACAGATTTCTCAAGAGGCAGGTCAGGTGGTCTGGTACTCCCATCTGTTTAAGAATTTTCCACAGTTTATTGAGATCCACACAGTCAAAGGCTTTGGCGTAGTCAATAAAGGAGAAATGGATGTTTTTCTGGAACTCCCTTGCTTTTTCTATGATCCAATGGATGTTGGCAATTTGATCTCTGGTTCCTCTGCCTTTTCTAAATCCAGCTTGAACATCTGGAAGTTCACAGTTCACGTACTGTTGAAGCCTGGCTTGGAGAATTTTGAGCATTACTTTGCTAATGTACGAGATGAGTACAATTGTACTGTAGTTTGAGCACTCTTTAACATTGCCTTTCTTTAGGATTGGAATGAAAACTGACCTTTTCCAGTCCTGTGGCCACTGCTGAGTTTTCCAAATTTGCTGGCATATTGAGTGCAGCACTTTCACAGCATCATCTTTTAGGATTTGAAATAGCTCAGCTGGAATTCCATTGCTCCCACTAGCTTTGTTCATAGTGGTGCTTCCTAAGGCCCACTTGACTTCATATTCCAGGATGTCTGGCTCTAGGTGTGTGAGCACACCATCATGATTATCTGGGTCATGAAGATCTTTTTTATACAGTTCTTCTGTGTATTCTTGCTATCTCTTCTTAATATCTTCTGCTTCTGTTAGGTCCATACCATTTTTGCCCTTTATTGAGCCCATCTTTGCATGAAATGTTCCCTTGGTATTTCTAATTTTCTTGAAGAGATCTCTAGTCTTTCCCATCCTATTGTTTTCCTCTATTTCTTTGCACTGATCACTGAGGAAGGCTTTCTTATCTCTCTTTGCTATTCTTTGGAACTCTGCATTCAGATGGGTATATCTTTCCTTTTCTCCTTTGCTCTTTGCTTCTCTTCTTTTCACAGCTATTTGTAAGGCCTCCTCAAACAGCCATTTTGCTTTTTTGCATTTCTTTTTCTTGGGGATGGTCTTGCTCCCTGCCTCCTGTACAATGTCACAAACCTCCATCCATAGTTCATCAGGCACTCTATCAGATCTAGTCCCTTAAATCTATTTCTCACTTCCACTGTATAATCATTATGGATTTGATTTAGGTCATACTTGAATGGTCTAGTGGTTTTCCCTACTTTCTTCAATTTAAGTCTGAATTTGGCAATAAGGAGTTCATGATCTGAGCCATAGTGCATTCTGTTGGCAAAACTCTATTAGCCTTTGTCCTGCTTCATTCTGTACTCCAAGACCAAATTTGCCTGTTACTCCAGGTGTGTCTTGACTTCCTACTTTTGCATTCCAGTCCCCAGTAATGAAAAGGACATCTTTTTTGGATGTTAGTGCTAGAAGGTCTTGTAGGTCTTCATAGAACCGCTCAACTTCAGCTTCTTCAGCATTACTGGTTGGGGCATAGACTTGGATTACCATGATATTGAATGGTTTGCCTTGGAAATGAACAGAGATCATTCTGTTGTTTTTGAGATTGCATCCAAGTACTGCATTTCAGACTTTTTTGTTAGTCACTCAGTGGTGTCCAACTCTGCAACCCCATGGACTGTAGCCCACCAGGCTCCTCTGTCCATAGAATTCTCCAGGCAAGAATACTGGAGAGGGTAGCCATTCCCTTTTCCAGGGGATCTTCCCCACCTAGGGGTCAAATTCAGGTCTCCTGAATTGCAGGAGGATTCTTTACTGTCTGAGCCTCCAGGGAAGCCCCCTTACCATGAAGAGTGAGATAAAAAGTAACACAAGCTTCAGTTTGGTATTATTGACTGTGTGGATCACAATAAACTGTGGAAAAATCTGAAAGAGATGGGAGTACCAGACCACCTGACCTGCCTCTTTAGAAACCTATATGTAGGTCAGCTTCATTTCTGGTTGTGCTGGGTCTTCGTTGCTGCATGCATTACTCTCTGTTTGCAGTGTGCAGGTTTTCTGTAGTGGCTGCTCTGGTTGTAGAGCACAGGATCTAGGGCACATGGGCTTCAGCAGTTGCAACTCCCAGGCCCTAGAGCACAGGCTCAGTAGTTACTGCACATGGACTTAGTTGCTCTGTGGCATGTAGAACCTTCCCAGACTAGGGATCAAACTCGTCTCTCCTACACGGAGGGGCAGATTTCTGTTTTTTAAACCACTGAATCACCAGGGAAGCCCTAAACTGTCTTTCTTGTTCGGGTAGTTTTGAGTTTTCTGTTACCTGAAACCCAGACATTTTGTAATTTTAAGTACAAATAAACTGGATCAGTCAGCAAGACAATGGCAAAGGCAAGATTCAAAATCAGGTTCTCTTAGACCTAAAATCCAATTATTCCGCACCAGTATGTTAGTAAAGGAGGGGTGAGTCTTTGAGAAGGGAGTGGACCGAAAGTGCTGAGAAAGTTCCATATGTTGTGGAGTATATTCTGATGAGTTATTTAAAGATGCCACACTGCTGACTTTAAGGATGAAGGGGCCACCAGCCAAGGAATCAGTGCCAGTGATTTCTAGAAATTGAAACTTTATACCATAAGACATACTAAATGCAGAAGGGATACAAATTTAATTGTTAAAAATCATAAAAGTACTAGAATAAAATACAGGAGAACCTTTTTCATAATCTTGGGCCTGAGGAAGGTCTTTCTTAGCATGACAGTTTATCCAAGAAATAGAAAAGAAAATAGAATTGAATACATAGAAGTTTTAAAACTCTATATAGCCAAATATACTATAAGCAACTCTAAGAGAAATAACAAACAAATTCCAAAGAATTAATATGTGTAATACATAGACTTGTTCCTATAAATTGATAAAAAAAAATGCAGCCTAATTAAAAATGCGCAAAATACACAAGGAAGCAATTTGAAGAAGACAAAATATCAATAAATGTATAAAAAGATCATTAATTTCCCTATCAGTAGGATGTTTTATTTATTAGATTAGAAATGTTAAAAATAATGAGACTAATATTGAGTATTTATGAACAACATGGAGGAACAAAGAAATATGCACTCACATACACTTTCAGGAGTCATGTAAATTGGTTCATTCTTTTCTGAGGATTATTTAGCAGTAACTATCAAAATTTTAAATATGGACATTCTGTGATCCCATAAGCTTACTTCTAGGAATTCATCTTATGGGGATAATTTGCACAAGTGTTAAATAATGTATGTCCAGTGATTAAAAAAAAAAAGTAAATAAAACAAATATCCATTAACAGCGGTTGGTTGAATAAATTCAAGAAACTCTAGTATGAAATACTATGCAGCTGTTAAAAATGGCAAATGATGACAGATATATACACATGTATATATATTAATTTTGTACAATATGTATATATATATTTTTGCATTGTCATGGGAAAATATTCACATTATATCAAGTTAAAAAGTTGTTTATAAAATCACATATTTGTGATTATACCAATAAATATTTTAGGCGTGCCATACCATGCTCATCACTTCAGTTGTATCTCTTTGCCACTCCATGGACTGAAGCCCAGCAGACTCCTCTGTCCATGGGATTTTCCCAGCAAGAATACTGGAGTGGGCTGCTATGCCCTCCTCCAAGGGATCTTCCCAACCCAGGAACCCACTCCAGTATTGCCTGGAAAATTCCATCAGAGGAGCCTGGTGGCCTATAGTCCAAGAAGTTGCAAAGAGTTGGACATGACTCTTGACTCTTGACATGACTGATGACTTGGACATGAATGACTAACATTTTCAGTTTTCATAATCTTCATAAGAACAGAAAGGGAGAAACAGCAGAAAACTGAGAGACATTAAAGATCCCAGATGAAGATGCATCTCATTTAGACCACCCCATATCTACCACCACCTGGAGACACTGAAAGGCTGAGAAATAGAGGGGAAGCCAGGGTTTTAGGGTGAAGCCCTTTAAATGATCAGAAGCTGTCCCAGCTGGTGATAAATGGTGCCATCCTCCTTCTAGGAAAATAAAGGAACCAACTCTCTCAATACATAGTGTTAGGGCTCCTCTCTGGGAGGAAGTTACAACTGCTGATGAAGGCTGAATGGAATCCAACAGCAGAATCACCAATCTGTTTCACTCGCAGGCTCTCTAGTCAGCATGAGTTCTCTGATCAGCGAGCTGCATGCTCCAAGAAATGGCTTTTTCAAAATCACCTCAGACATAGACGCCATGCATAGCATTAAGTCTCTGGTGTTCTGCCAGGTGTGATCCCCAGTTGAAATCCTCTCCACATTTGTTACATGCAGAGTGCTTGCCACCCCTGTGAACTTTCTGGTGTTAAATGAGGTGTGAGATCTGGGTATACGTTTTCCCACAGTTCTTACACTTGTAGGGCTTCTCCCCAGTGTGAATCCTCTGGTGTTGAATAAGGTGGATGCTCTGGTTGAAGGCTTTCCTGCATTCCTTACAGGCATAGGGCTTCTCACCAGTGTGAATCCTCTGGTGTTGAGTGAGGGATGAGCTGTGACTGAACGTTTTCTCACACTCCTTACACTTATAGGGTTTCTCGCCCGTGTGGATCTTCTGATGCTCGATAAGATGGGTGCTCCGGCTAAAGGCTTTCCCACACTCACAGCACTCATAAGGTTTCTCTCCAGTGTGAATCCTCTGGTGCTGAATGAGATGGGAGATCTGGGTGTATGCCTTCCTGCAAACTTTACACTCATAGGGCTTCTCCCCAGTGTGAATTCGCTGGTGGCGTGTAAGCGAGGAGTTCTGGCTGAAGGTTTTCCCGCATTTGTTACACCTGTAGGGCTTTTCACCAGTGTGAATTGTCTGGTGTTGAGTAAAGGAGGAGGTGTGACCAAAAGCCTTTCCACACTCATTACATATATAGGGTTTCTCCCCTATGTGAATACTCTGGTGCCTCATGAGGTGGGAGATCTGGGTGTAAGCCTTCCCGCAATCGTGACACTCATAGGGCTTCTCACCAGTATGAATTCTCTGATGCTGAATCAGCGATGAACTGTGGCTGAAGGCTTTGCCACACTCAGGGCACTCATAAGGTTTCTCTCCAGTGTGAACTCGCTGGTGCTGTGTCAGAGATGAGTTGTGGCTGAAAGTCTTCCCGCACTCGTTACACTTGTAGGGCTTCTCTCCTGTGTGGATTTTCTGGTGGCGGGTGAGGTGGGACACCTGGGAGTAGAACTTCCCACACTGGTGGCATTTATAGGGCTTCTCCCCTGTGTGGCATCGCTGGTGCTTGATGAGGGAGGAACTCTGGGTGAAGGCTTTCCCGCACTCCTTGCATTTGTAGGGTTTTTCTCCAGTGTGGATCCTCTGGTGCTCGGTGAGTGATGAGCTCTGGGTAAAGGTCTTGCCGCACTCGTTGCAGGCGTAGGGCTTCTCTCCTGTGTGGATCATGTGGTGCTGGATGAAATACGAGCTGTTGCTGAATGCCTTTCCGCAATCATTACACTTGTAGGGCTTCTCTCCAGTGTGAATTCTCTGGTGTAGAATGCAGTCAGAATGGTAGACGAAGGCTTTCCCACATTCCATGCAGTTAAATGGTTTCTTCTCTACAAGGGTCCTTTGGCATTTGAGGCTCTTTCTTGACCCAGTCCACTTCTGAGGCCTCTCTCCCCCAGGCGCTCTTTGCTTCCTGATGAAGGCTGAGGTCCTCTTGAAGCTTCTCCTAAGCTCATTGCAGCCAAGGCCCCTCTCCCCATGGGTATCTTCCTTGGGAGTAGCGAACAACCATCTCAAACACCTCTCCTGCTTGCCCTGGTCTTCCAGCTGACAGCCACGCGTCCAGGACTCCCCCAGCTTGGCGTCTCCAAGCACTGCCCTTAAAATTCCCTCCATCTTTGCCATTGGGGAAGCCACCTCTTCAGAAATATTCTTTTTTAGAAGCATCTCCTGATTAGTTGCAGAGCTTGTCTCCAAGTCTGAAAGAAATGGAAAATATCAACTTCATCTGTCCCAGGACAAAAGAAGCTGATTATTTAGATATGGCATTGTAATCTCAAAAAGACTTCCAAGTTCATATTGCTAGTTCAAAAGGCATGAGGTAGACTCATGTTGTGACACAGAAGGATGGACTCAGTATACTCTAAACACACAAAAAATTGAGTGGCAAAGCAGTTTATGTGCATAGTCATTTCTTAGCCATAATATTTAACACATTTTCACAAATCAATAAGAAAAAGAGAAATAGTCTAATGAAATAGTGAAGCAGGAATGTGAACAGGCATTCTACAGAAAAACAAGTGGCTGATATATTGTAAAAAGATGCTCAACATTAGTGGTAGTCTAAAAAGTCAAGTTGCTGCTGCTGCTGCTGCTGCTGGTAAGTCACTTTAGTCGTGTCTGACTCTGTACAACCCCACAGATGGCAGCCCACCAGGCTCTGCCGTCCCTGGGATTCTCCAGGCAAGAACACTGGAGTGGGTTGCCATTTCCTTCTCCAATGCATGAAAGTGAAAAGTGAAAGTGAAGTCGCTCGGTTGTGTCCGACTCTTAGCGACCCCATGGACTACAGCCTACCAGGCTCGTCCGTCCATGGGATTTTCCAGGCAAGAGTACTGGAGTGGGTTGCCATTGCCTTCTACGAAAAAGTCAAGTTACTCAGATGCCATTTGATACTTTTTAGATTGGAAAATATTAAAAAATATTCAGTGCTGGCAAATGAGGATGGTAGGAGCATTCTCATACCATCGCTGTAAAGAGTTAACACAGAAAGTCCACTGTACTCAGTTTTTATCTATCTCTGTAACCATGGCAACGACACTTGGCTAAGCTCTGAGCACTGAACTCCTGGGATGTTTACATAGCTACAAATTAATTATCTTTTTTGAAAGGTAAAAAATACCTTTCAAAATTTGGTGTGCTCGAAACCATGGGTCAAGATGTGCTAGGCTGTCAGCACTGTTCACTGTACGTGGAGGATTCATGATGTCCACCTGGCACCTGGTTTGTGGACCTCAACCTCACCATGGCTGGTTGTGTAGCAGGTATATGCTAATGTTGGGCTTCTCAGGTGGTGCCAGTGGTAAAGAACACACCTGCCAATGCAAGAGATGTAAGAGACACAGGTTTGATCCCTGGGTTGGGAAGATTCCCTGGGGGAGGGCACAGCAACCCACTCCAGTACCCTTGCCTGGAGAATCCCATGGACAGAGGAGACTGCTGGGCTACAATCCATAGAGTTGCAAAGAGTCAGACGTGGGCTGAAGCAACTTAGCATGCACACACATAGGCTAATGTTAGAGCATCTTTTCATGTGTTTGTTGAGCATTTGTGTGTCTTTGAAGAAAATGGCTATTGAGATCCTTGGCCCACTTTTTTCCTTGTATTTATTTATTTGGCTGCACCGGGTCTTAGCTGCAGTGCTCAGGATCTTTAACTGCAGCATGCAAACTCTTAGTTGTGGCACGTGAGATCTAGTTTCCTGATCAAGGAGGGAAGCTAGCCCATGCACTGGGAGTGTGGTGTCTTAGCCACTGGACCACCAGGGAAGCCATCCTATTTTTAACGAGATTGTCTTTTTATTATTGAGTTGTATGAATTATCAGCTGCTTGCCAGACATATAATTTACAAAATTTGTCTTGTGTTCTGTGGGTTGCCTTTTCTTTGCAGTGTCTTTGAAGCAAAAAAATTTAAATTTTGATGTCATCTGATTTATTTTTTCTTTCGCCGCTTGTTCCTTTGATGTCATATCTAAGAAACCAATGCCTAATCCAATGACATCATGATTATTTTCAAAATCCCACACTGCATTTAGTTGTTATATCTCTGGAGGTGATCCCACCACCATCCACCCATTTGGTGATTTTTCTGGAAGGATTTACATGACTCAACAAGTTGAACGCCCAGTTAAAGTTTCTACAGCAAAGTATATAACAAATATGTGTATGGGTAAAGGGCTTCCCAGGTGGCGCTAGTGGTGAAGAACCTGCCTGCTAATGCAGGAGACCTTAGAGACATGGGTTTGACCCCTGGGCCGGGAAGATCCCCTGGAGGAGGGCACAGCAATCCATGCCAGTATTCTTTCCTGGAGAATCCCATGGATTCTCCTACAGGAGCCAGGTAGGCTAGAGTCCATGGGGTTGCAAAGAGTCGGACATAACTGAAGTGACTTAGCACGCAAAGGCTAGAGAGATCACATGTGGGCTTCTGAGTCATCCTCTCTGCAAGAGTCACGTGAATGTGCTTTTCTCTACTGATGTGAACTTCAAAGACATATGGGAGATGATCTCATCCATGGAAACCCACTTGAGTCTCAAGAGTCCAGAGTTCTCTTAGTCCTCATAAGAAACTCAGTGAAGTGGGTACTGTTAGTATCCCACTTTACATATAAGCACCCAGAGCTTAAGTCACTTGCCCACAGTCACATGGCCTGTCAGTGGCAGAGCTCAGATTCGAACTCAGAGAGTCTGGCTCTAGGGCCCACAGTCTCACTGCCGCGTGAACCAGTGCAGTAATAGTAGCTCAAGCAAGCAGCCGTGAAAGCACCAAGAAGGGGCAGGTCACTCAGCCTGGAAGTCAGGGAAGGCCTCCTGGAAGAGGAGACCTGTATCCTTGAGGAACATGAAAGGGGTTTGCCAGGCAGACAAAGCAGGGAAGGGTGTTCCAGGCAGAGGGAACAGCATATGAAAAGACCCAAAGTGGGAACACATGTTCAAGTTCAGGGAGGGACAGGGGCTTTGGTGAGTGAGGTAGGGTGTAGGGTATCACCACAGGTGGATGGTGATGAGAGATGAGGCCAGAGACAGAACAGGCTGGACCATGTAGGGCCTCGAGTACCAGGTTTGGGCTAGGACTCTGACTCAGGGCACTGGGGAGTCACAGGAGGGCTGTGGGCAGGGGAGGGATGGGCTCTGGGGCTGTTTGTGAGATGAACCATAGGGTGTAAGACTAGAAGCTGGGAGGCCAGGGAGGAGGCTGGGGTGAGGGTCCAGGTAAGGGTCGCTGAGGCCTTGAGCCAGTGCTGTGGGAGAGGGGGAGCAGAACTGGGCAAAGAGAAGGGGCAGGAGGGATAGGACTGGAGCCTGATGTGATGATTGAAGGGGAGGGAGGGGGCAAGTCCTGGTCCCACAACAGGACGGACAGTGATGGAAACAGAGATGCTTCTGTTCCCTCCTCTGATGAGGTTGTGGGCTAGTAGGGGCAGAAATCTGCCTTCTTCCTGTCTCCTAACATGTCAGGCCAGGCACCACTTCTGGGTACCACAATGATAACCACTGGAGCCTAGTCTGAGCATGGGGTTTCCTGGGTGAGAAGCTCCAGGCTGCCCTCTACATGTTAACTCACTTATTCTTCCCAATTCCAGGTACTATCATTGATCCCATTTTGCAGATGAGGAAACTGAGGTACACAAGGGCTAAATGACTTGCCTGAAGGTCACAGGGCCAGGAAGTAGTGGAGTTTGGATTCAAATCCAGGGCCCGCAGTGACAGCCTGTATATTACATTCCCTCACTCTTGAATAACCATCACTGATCACAACAGATGGGGTGGGAAGATGTCTCACACCTGCTAGACACACTTACCCACCTGGACAGGTAACTTGCTGGGTTTCTCTCCTCTCCGTCCTGGGCTCTTCCCCTCGCTCCAGGCGGGAGATCACATCGGGTTTGGCCCCAGGAAACCCTGCTCCTGGAAAAGACACAAGACTTGGCCATGGAGGCCATGGTTACAGGGAGGCTTCAGGGCTGGGCTCCAGGCCCTGGGTCTACAGAGGAGATGCATACGTTGGATGCCTAATGATTGGATGATCTAATGGCCAACACAAAACTTAATTACTGAGTGCCTACTCCATTCCAGAGAGAGCCTGAGCCCCGACGTCACTGTTTAAGCTTCCAGCTCTGTGTTCAAGTTGAATGCAAAATACACACCACATTCTGAAGACTTGACATGGAGAAAAAAGAAAATGATCTCATTAATAATTAATTGGGTGTTATGATGTCAGCATATGCCCACATGATCATACTTTGGCTAGATTGGGTGTCACAAAACAGATAACTAAAATTCATCTCATCTGATTTTTTTTTTTTTTCAGACCTGCTGTCTTTGGGTTTCCCAGGTGGCTCAGTTGTAAAGAATCTTCCTGCCAATGCAGGAGATGCTGGTTTGATTCCTGAGTGGGGACATTCCTGGAGAAGGAAATGGCACACCACTCCAGTATTCTTGCCTGGATAATCCCATGGACAGAGGAGCCTGGTGGGCTATAGTCCATGGAGTCACAAAGAGTTGAACATAGCAACTAAACAAACAATTCCTCTCTTCCTGCAGTGGGGGGAAGTGAGTCCCCAGGGACCTCAGCACGTGACCTGATTTGGAACAAGGGGCTTTGCAGATGTAACTAATTAAGATGAGGTCCTAATGGATTAGGGTGGACCCTAATTCTAGTGACTTCGGTCCTTATAAGAATAGAGACACACAGACACATTGGGAGGGAAAAAGGCCAGGTGAAGATAGAGGCAGAGATTGGGGTAATGCGGGTACAGGGCAAATGAAACAGATGTTTCATTCTATGAAACAAACAGACTCATAGACATAGAGAACAGATTTGTGGTTGCCAAGGGTTGAGGGGGGGCGGGAGGGAAGGAATGGGAGTTTGGGATTAGCAGATGCAAACTATTACATATAGAATGGATAAACAACAAGGTCCTATTGTATAGCACAGGGAACTCTATTCAACATCCTGTGACAAACCAAAACGGAAAAGAATGTGAAAAAGGATATATATATGTATAACTGAGTCACTTTGGTGCATAGCAGAAATTAACATTGTAAATCAACTATATTAAAATAAAATTTTTTTAAAAAGAAGCAGAAGGCAGGGGCACTGGCTGAAGGGTCGGTGGGACAGGCAGAAGACTCGGGGCCTGGGTATGCTGGGATTCTGGGAGAAGCCATTGGAGAGACAGATGAATGGGCCACCCAGCAAGGGCCCGGGAGAGGAGCAGAGAGGACCCCAGTGAAGGAATGCCCACAGTTAAGCAGTGGGTGGGCATAGAGGCCATGAGAGGACGGCAGGAGGCAGAGCCTCACCCAAAGAGAGAAGGTTCTGGTAGTTCTCCAGCATCACGTCCCGATACAGCTCCCTCTGGCCAGGCCCCAGGCGGCCCCACTCCTCCAGGGTGAAGTCCACGGCCACGTCTTTGAAGGTCACTGATTCCTGCCAGGGCCAATATTACATCACAGAGGGGCATGTCTTTCTAGAATCCTGGGGTGGGACAAGTCATGGGTCAAGAGCCTACCACTTGCTCTCTGGCCTGAAATTCTGACTCGGCAGATTAGGGTGGCAAAAACCCGAACGAACTTTTTGGCCAACCGTATAGAACACGGTCCCCCCTCCCCCCCGTCTTTACCGCCATCTGGTGGAAAGTTGTTATACTACACCAATTATTTCTAGCATATGACAGTTGACTGCCATCTGCGTGTAAATTGCTATAATAAATATATCGATGTATGAGGGAGGATATGCAAATCATGCCATTGAGAGGAGGTGCCTTTGTGTAGTGCGTAACCTGCACACCTGTACATGACAACCCTGAGAAACACTTAAAAAACTACCAAGTCATTGTGTGCCAGAGCTATTCCTAAGTCACACTCCATCCTAGACTCCTACTCGGATCCCAACCCTCACTCCTGACTCCAATAATAAGGCTCAGGGGTGAAGCAAAGCCATCACTACCCACTTCACCTGGTAACCAAAAGACTGCTGAGCGTTAGATGACTGATTTTTAGACCTCATCTAACACCCTACCCAGTTCAGAGCATCCTGTGACCCACCCCGCACCTCCCAGTTTCAGAGAAATCCCATCATTGTATCTCTCCCAGTACTGAGAGAGGCAGGTCTTGAGGGCACACACACAGGCAGGGAGGCCCTCTAGGGCCCACAAAGTTATCTCCAGGAAGAGGGAGCCCAGACTCACCTGGCCCTTGCTCGTCAGGGTCCTGATGGCCATTGCAGGGTCCCAGGAATGCATCTCCAAAAGGAAGGACCAGGCCTGAGTCCACAAAGCTACTAGAGGAAGACAGAACAGAGAGGGTGTCAGTTCTGGCTTGGACAGACACTTTGTCAAAGACGCCTCGTGATAGAGGGGCCCCTGCTCTCCTGAGAGCCAAAGCAGAGGCTCAGGACAGGCTGCCTGAGGCCTCCATTCTGTAACCATCACCATTCACAATCAAGGGGTTCAGCCCACTGCACCCAAACAACAGCTCTCAGAGAAGTAGCTACAGTTATCCCCAGGTGAGGAAATCCAAGCCCAAGAGGCCAAGGTCATTGCTCAAGGTCACAGAAAGATCAAGTGTTGGAGGGAGAATCAAATCCAGAAGTCTGCTCACAGAGCTAATTCTTTTTTACAGATTTGCTGTGTTGGGTCTTAGTGGCATCTTGTGAGATCTTTCACTGTGGCACACGGACTCTTTGGTTGTGGCCCAACAGCTCAGTAGTTGTGGCATGCGGGCTTAGTTCCTCCACGGCATGTGAGATCTTAGTTCCCAGACCAGGGATCAAACCCGTGTCCCCTCCACTGCAAGGCGGATTCTTAACCTCTGGACCACCAGGGAAATCCCAACAACCCCTCCTTTTTGTCTTACAATTTTTATTTATCTTTTAAAAATTTTTTAATATTGGAGTAGAGTTGATTTGCAGTGCTGTGTCCGTTTCAGGTGTACAGCAAAGTGATTCACTTACACACACATATATATGTCCATTCTTTTTTTTTTTAGGTTATTTTCTCTTACAGGTTATCCCAGAATATTGAGTAGACTTCCTTGTGCTCTACTGTAGGTCCTTGTTGGTTATCTATCTTATACATAGAAGTGTCTTATAATTTTTAAATTGTAGTAAAACACATAGAAAATATACCATTTTAACCATTTGAATATATACAACTTGGTGGCAGTCACAATGCAGTCACAATGGTGTGCCACCGTCAGCGCTATCTAGTTCCAGGACACGTTCATCATCGCCCTGCAGGGAAACCTTGTGCTATTAACCAGTCGCCCTTGACTCTCTCTTCTCCCGTGCCAGCCTCCCCTACCCCCCATAATCGCTCATCTTTCTGTCTCAATGCATTTGCCTATTCTGGACATGTCACATAAATGGAGCCATCCACATATGACCTTTTGTGTCTGGCTTCTTTCACTCAGCACAGTGTGTTCAAACCTCATCCATGTTACAGCACACAATCAGTGCCTCATTCCTATTTCATTTTTAATTGGAGGATAATTACAATATTGTGATGGTTTCCCTTTTAAAAATTTTTTGCATTTGGACCATTTTTAAAGTCTTTATTGAATTTATTACAGTATCGCTTCTGTTTTATACTTGGTTTTTGGCCCCGAGGCATGTGGGATCTCAGCTCCCAGACCCCTGGCTTGAACCCGCGCCTCCTGCATCAGAAGGTGAAGTCCTAACCACTAGACTGCCTGGGAAGTCCCTCCTCATTCCTTTTAATGGCTGAGTAATATTCCATTGTATGGATGGACCTTACATTTTGCAGAGCTCCTTTTACCTGTCCCAAAATCCTGCTTCAGGATCCTGGACTCCTGCTTAAGATGTCATTTAAAGAAAGACTGCAGCTACTGAAACCAAGTTAAAGAATCCTCTACATAGAGAAGTTGGTGTTCAGGGACTTTCTTGGTGGTTCAGTTGTTAGGACTTGACACTTCCACTGCATGGGCTATGGATCTGATCCCTAATCAGGGAACTAGGATCCCATATGTTGCGTGGCACGGCCAAAAGAAAAAAGAAAGAGAGACAGAGAAGCTGGTGCTCAGACTGTGGTCCCCTTCATTCATTGATCAAACATGCTCTGTGCCCCATGTGAGTAACAGGATCCACTTAGGGTTTTAAGGGCAGAGAGATGAGTAAGCTGTGATTCTGCCCTGGAGGGACTTTCTGCCTGTGGGGAAAATAGGTGTGAGCAATAGACCAGGTGGTGGGCTGAATAATGGTCTCCAAACATATCTCCAGGATGAACTTTTAAAAAATATTTATTTATTTGGCTGCACTGGGTCTCAGTTGCGGCATGTGGACCCTTAGTTGCAGTATGTGAGATCTAGTTCCCCAACCAGGGATCAAACTTGGGCCCCCTGCGTTGGAAGATCAGAGTCTTAGCCACTAGATCACCAGAGAAGACCTAAGATGAACTTCTTCTTTTTTTTTAAACAGGATTTTAAAGATTTTTTTTTATGTGGACCATTTTAAAAAGTCTTTATGGAATTTGCCATAATACTGTTTCTGTTTCATGTTTTGGTCTTTTGGCTACGAGACATGTGGGATCTTAGCTGCCTGACCAGGTTGATCAAACCCACATCTCCCACATTGGAAGATGAAGTCTCAACCACCGGACCGTCAGGAAAGTCCCCCAGGATGAACTTTTGATGTGAGTAAGTCACGCATCTTGAGAAGGGAAGGCCATCCTGGATTATCTGGTTGGACCCTAAGCATGATCACAAGGGTTCCTATAGGAGGGAGGCAGAGGTCGATCTGACACGGAGGAGAAGGCGGTGGGACAGATGTAAAGAGGAGTGGAGTCAGAGAGACAAGGCACCATGCTTTGAAGCTGGAGGAAGGGGCCACTAGCCGAGGGATGCAGGCAGCCCCCGGAAGCTGGAAAAGGCAAGGAGATGGATTCTCCCCTGGAGACTCGGGCGGGGGGAGGCATGGCTCTGCTGACATCTTGATAGAAGCCCACTGAAACCGAGTTCAGACTTCTGGCCTCCAGAACTGTAGGAGAACACTACAGCTCTGTTGTTTTAAGCCAGTAAGTTTCTGGTAATTTGTTACAGCAGAAATGGGAAACTAACACAGTCCAGAAATAGACTCAGAGCCTCACAGGTGGCGAACAGCCACACGTACACACTTGGCTCCACAGGAACGCATGCACCTGAGGCCTGAAACCAGTGGGTGGGATTTTCATGAAGGTCTTACACAGTCTTAACTCTCTCCTCACAAGTCACTCATTACTGCAGAGTTTCCCCTTATCCACAATTTCGCTTTCTGTGATTTCAGTTACCTGAGGTCAAGTGTGGTCCAAAAACAGAGTGGAATATTCCATAAAGAAACAATTCATCAGTCTTAAATCACACACCATTCTGAGTATTGTGCAGTCCTGCTTTGTCCCACCTGGTGTGAATCATCTCCTTGTCCAGTGCATCCTGTCAGGTGTTCAGTCACTCAGTCATGTCTTAACTCTTTTGCGACTGCATGGACTGTAGCCCACCAGCCTCCTCTGTCCATGGGATTCTCCAAGCAAAAGTATTGGAATGGGTTGCTACTTCCTACTCCAGGAGATCTTTCTGACCCAGGGATCGAACCCATGTCTCCTGTGCTAGCAGGTGGATTCTTTACCACTGAGCCACCTGGGAAGCTCCATCCCGTGTGATAGCCACTTAGTTGTCTTGATTGACTCTTGAAGTATCACACTGCCTGTGTTCAAGTAGCCCTTATTTTCCTTAATAATGGCCCCAAAGCTGAAGAGTAGTCATGCTGATGCTGGCCACTTGAATACGCCAAAAAGAAGCTTGAAGTGAAAAGGTGAAAGTTTTCAACTTAATAAGGAAAGAAGAAAAAATCATGCTGCGGTTGCTAAGACCTACAGTAAGAATTAATCTTCTAACCGTGAAATTGTGAAGAAAGAAAAAGAAATTCAGGACTTCTTTGGCATCCAGTAGTTAGGACAATTCACTGCCATGGCCCTGGGTTCAATCCCTAGTCAAGGATTATCTTGCAAGTCACGTGGCACAGCCAAAAAAAAAAAAAATTCAACCTGCAAAGTTAGTCACAGTGCCTAAGTGCTTAGTTAAGATGCAAGAGGCATTAAATTTGTACAATGATATTTTTTGAGAGATGACATTCATAAAATTTTTATTACAGTGTATTGTTATAATATACTATTTTATTATTTTTAATTTCTTACTGTGCCTAATTTATCAATAAAACTTTATCATAGGTACAAATGCTTAGAAGAAAACATGGTGTGAAAATTAATAAAGGGGAACCTCATTTAAAGTGGGGCTTCCCTGGAGGTTCAGATGGTAAAGAATCTGCCGGTAATGCAGGAGACGCAGGTTCATTCTCTGGGTCAGGAAGATCCCCTGGAGAAGGGAATGGCTACCCACTCCAGTTTTCTTGCCTGGAGAATTCCAAGGACAGAGGAGACTGACAGGCTACAGTTGCAAAGAATTGGACATGACTTAGCGACTGACATGCATAAAACTGGAAAAGATGTACACTGCATCTCCTCCTTCAAGAAATTACTGCAGCAACTAGGCCAATGAGAAACCATAATCGCCTGGAACTCTCACTTTTCTCCAATGGACTTTTGTTAGAAACAACTCTTCCCGAATTCCTTGTTTTGTTTTTTCTTTATAAAATAAAGTTCCTCTCTCATTTGTTGGACTTCCCATGGCTTTTGCTCTAACCTTCTGTTCCAGAATTACAATTCTCTGTTATTCCTGAATAAGCCCATTTTGCTGGTAAAATAACTGGTTGTTTTATTCTTTAGTTAACAATGGCATATAGAGGGTTCAGTACTTTCCGAGATTTCAGCCATCCATTGGGGATCTTGGAATGTATCCTCCAAGGGGAAGGGGATCTACTGTAATTATAAAATGAAGATAATTTTTAAGCGGAGAAACTTGGCAGACACCACATTAGCCAAATGATCAAGACCAATGTGACTGATGATGGCCAAGCTGACATCACAGGCTGCTGGTCTGTTAAGGACACAGCATCATTCCTAAGGTATTCCTGCCAAAAGCATGTGACCTAAATCTAATCACGAGGGAACTTCAACATGTCTAAACTGAGGGACCATAGGAGAAGCACACAGTCTGTTATATATTCAGGATTGCCGAGATGAATGAAGGTCAAAAAAAGACTGAACTGTTACAGGTTAACGGAGACTAAACAGGAGCACGAATGCAGTGCATGATATGGGATTTTTCTTTTGCCGTTTAGGACATTAGGACAATTATCAAAATCTAAGGAAAGCTTGCAGAATAGCTAATCAATAGTATTGTATGGATGTTCACTCCTCGTGTGATCGTGATGCAATGGTTTTGGAGTAAACTGAAACTTTGTTTTTAGAAAAAACACAGAGACTTATGGGGGCCGGGGGCACACAGAGACAGAGAGAAGGGGGCAGACTCAGAGATAAAGAAGCAGAGACCTAGGGAGAGAGGGGGACAGAATGGGGATTAGGGTGATGGTGGGAGATTAGAGAGGGAAGATGAGACCCAAAGAGAGGGCAACAGACGCTCAGTATCAGGACAGGCACCGAGGGCGTGACCGTGCAGAGTAGGCTAGGGCTTTGGGGCTAGACATCCCTGGGCGTGAGCCCAGGTTGACCACTCATCAGCACTGGGTTCTGGGAGAAGCCACGGAATCTCCTTGGCTTCTTTCTTCACCTGCCAAGTGAAGAACTGGTACATTGTCCTTTTTAAGAAATCGCAACATTTCCGCACTCGGATAGACTGCTCGAAAACAGCAGGCGCCCAATTGCTGCGCGCTGAGTGGAAGGCTGTCGGCTCTGGGGCCGCCTCGCGAGCGGCAGGAGGGGGCGGGGCGTTGCCTACAGCGCCCTTCCCCTCCCACCCAAGCGGACTCTGGCCCGCCCCCTACGTGCTTGCCTGCCTGCTTGGGCCAGCCCACACCCAGCTGCTACCTCTCGGATCCGCCAGGTCGGAACTCACCTGGGCGCCCCTGGGTGGTGCACGGCGGCCAGGCCTTCCCGCCCTCCTTCGAGCCCCGGAGAGCGCCTGCGCGGTACCACAAGTCCCGGTACTTTAAACTCGGTTTCGCAAACTGGACCACATTTCCCGGAAACCATTGCGGCTCACGCTCCTCCAGGCCTCGGGTCTCTGAGAGCGCGGGAATGCTGGGAAATGGAGTCCAGAAATAGAAGGTCGGGAGAGAGAACAGGTGTAAATAGCTGCTTTGCAGCTCGTGAAATCATGGCATTTGGGAAATGCATGGCTCTGCTGGCACAGTGAGTGTTCCTATTATAGCCAGAGTCTTTCACTGTCCTCCACAGAAAGCGACGTCATAGGCAAGTTAACCCATCTAACTGAAATATCTCCTACTAAAGCAAAAGTCTTCAAGACACCAACTAACACTGCTGGTGAATGAATCGAGCCTGTTACTTAATTGTTCAATTTTCCTGGGCAACCGCCTTCCAGTTTGATTCAGTATCACTGCAGATGGGAGATTAAAAAATATCCTCTGCGTTGGGTTGTGAAGTTTGAATAGGTTGATATAAGTAATGCCAGTAGAATATGTGATGTAGATGGAAAACACCATCTATGTCAAGTTATTAATAGTTCCCATCTCTTGATCTTTGTATTTTCTGTTCCCTCTGCCCACAATATCCTTTCTCTTCTACTTTTGGAAAATTCCTACTTTTCTTGCAGGAAAAGCTCTTACAACCTCCTGTAGGAAACTTTCCTCTATTTCTATAAGTGAAAGTGGGATCACACTGCTTGCTTCTCAAAAGCCAATAAAGAGACTAGGCTGGTGGAGACGAAAATGTGCTTTATTTTGGATGCTGGCAACTTGGGGGGAACTCTGCATTCAAATGGGGGTATATCTTTCCTTTCCTCCTTTGCTTTTTGCTTCTCTTTTTTTCAAAGCTATTTGTAAGGCCTCCTCAGATAGCCATTTTGCTTTTTTTGCATTTCTTTTTCTTGGGGATGGTCTTGATCCCTGCCTCCTGTACAATGTCACTAACTTCCATCCATAGTTCATCAGGCACTCTATCAGATCTAGTCCCTTAAATCTATTTCTCACTTCCACTGTATAATCATAAGGGATTTGATTTAGGTCATACATGAATGGTCTAGTGGTTTCCCCCACTTTCTTCAATTTAAGTCTGAATTTGACAATAAGGAGTTCATGATCTGAGCCACAGTCAGCTCCTGGTCTTGTTTTTGCTGACGGTATAGAGCTTCTCCATCTTTGGCTGCAAAGAATATAATCAATCTGATTTTGGTGTTGGTCATCTGGTGATGTCCACGTGTAGAATCTTCTGTGTTGTTGGAAGAGGGTATTTGCTATGACCAGTGAGTTCTCTTGGCAAAATCTATTAGCCTTTGCCCTGCTTCATTCTGTACTCCAAGATAAAATTTGCCTGTTACTCCAGATGTTTCTTGACTTCCTACTTTTGCATTCCAGTCCCCTATAATGAAAAGGACATCTTTTTTGAGTGTTAGTTCTAAAAGGTCTTGTAGGTCTTCATAGAACTGTTCAACTTCAGCTTCTTCAGCATTACTGGTCAGGGCATAGACTTGGATAACCGTGATATTTAATGGTTTGGCTTGGAAATGAACAGAGATCATTCTGTTGCTGAGATTGCATCCAAGCACCGCATTTCGGATACTTTTGTTGACTATGATGGCTACTCCATTCCTTCTAAGGGATTCCTGCCCACAGTAGTAGATATAATGGCCATCTGAGTTAAATTCACCCATTCCAGTCCATCTTAGTTCACTGATTCCTAGAATGTCGATGTTCACTCCTGTCATCTCCTGTTTGACCACTTCCAATTTGCCTTGATTCATGGACCTAACATTCCAGATTCCTATGCAATATTGCTCTTCATGGCAAATAGATGGGGAGACAGTGGAAACAGTGGCTGACTTTATCTTTTGGGGCTCCAAAATCACTGCAGATGGTGATTGCAGCCATCAAATTAAAAGATGCTTACTCCTTGAAAGGAAATTTATGACCAACCTAGACAGCATATTAAAAAGTAGAGACATTACTTTGCCAACAAAGGTCCGTCTAGTCAAGGCTATGATTTTTCCAGTAGTCATGTATGGATGTGAGAGTTGGACTATAAAGAAAGCTGAGCACTGAAGAATTGATGCTTTTGAACTGTGGTGTTGGAGAAGGCTCTTGAGAGTCCCTTGGACTGCAAGGAGATCCAACCAGTCCATCCTAAAGGAGATCAGTCCTGGGTGTTCATTGGAAGGACTGATGCTGAAGCTGAAACTCCAATACTTTGGCCACCTGATGTGAAGAGCTGACTCACTGGAAAAGACCCTGAGCTGGGAAAGATTGAGGGCAGGATGAGAAGGTGACGACAGAGGATGAGATGGTTGGATGGCATCACTGACTCAATGGACATCAGTTTGGATAAACTCTGGGAGTTGGTGATGGACAGGGAGGCCTACAGTGCTGCGGTTCATGGGGTTGCAAAGAGTCAGACGTGACTGAGAGACTGAACTGAACTGAACTGAAATTGGGGAGATAGTGGTCACCCCCCAACACACAACCAGTGAACAAAGCTTTTATAGGCTGAGAGAGGGGGCTACATGCAGAAACAGAACAGTCAGCTCTGACAGTCATCTTGAAGTTGGTCATCGGTCGTCTGACTAGTGTCATCTTGATTATTTTAAGTACAATTAACCTTCAGTTCCAAAATTGATTTGTTACTATTTCCTTGAGCCCAATTCTCAGAATTGTGGCAGTTTATGTCACAGCTACAGTCTGGCCATCATGTAGATAACTTCTGCCATGTGATGGGGGTGGTATTTAAATATCTACAAGACAACTCATTGGATGTGGCTCAGAATATTAGCTATAACCCCTGAGAAGGAACTAAAGTTCCTTAACCATGCTTAAATACTAAACTCTTATTTAGTCTTGTTGGATTGTTTTTTTTCTTCTTCTGCATTTTCTCATTTTTCTGATGATGTTTATTCTTTGGTTGAAGTTTTTCCACAGGGCTGGGGTGGGGAAAGGCTGGCTGAGGACATGGGGGGAAGGACCATGGAGTCCTGCTCCATTTCATTACCATTTGGCCTAGCCAGAATTGGCAACTCCCACCCTTGGGTTCCCACTAACTTGATAGTATAATAATTGCTGTAATGTAATTATTAGGTAACTGTCTCTCCCATCCCAGACTGAGCTCTCCTGGAGCTCTCATCACACTATAATTTTTTTATCACGCTATAATTTATGAGCAATTTAAGTACCCATTTATTGTGCATTGCTCCATGAAATTCCCAGGAACTTAGGCAGTGGCTGGACCTGTAGTGTGAAGATATTTCTAAAAACCAAAACAACACTACTACCCAAGCAAAAAGCATTTTGAAGCCACCAGCTGAGGCTCTCCTCATCCCCCCAAGCTAAAACCTTTCCCGGGGTAGGCACTGGTCTGCCCACCAGCTTAAGAAGTGAGCATCTCCGAAGGGGCTGCAGTACCCCCAAAGCACAGGCCAGCGGTGCAGGTGAAGGAGATGGCGAGCGCGTCAGGAGCAATGTAGCCAAGGGAACCAGCATCTGCAGCCTCCTGAGAAGTATGCCTATGCTTGGAGAGGCTGGAAACAACTCTAAAACCCTCTCAATTGGAGATGGTTCTGTTTCAAAGGTCACCTCCTCTGTTATCTCTCTTCAAAACCGTCCCAGTCAAAGTGAGCTCTACTGTGCAGGTATTAAAACTGGTATCTTGGCAACAGGTGGCAAGCTTTTGACCTTTATGGTCACACCACAGTACTTCTCCTTTTGGATGCATTTTTTCCCCCCAAAGTAGGAATGGTTGCCCCCTTCAAGTCCTCATCGTAGGTTATCGATCACTCTTGAAAATCTAAATAACTTCCACTTTGAATTAGGGTAATTGGAATCGACAGATGAATGAGACATGGTCCCAACCTTGAGATGCACTCAGTCAGGTGTGCAGAGCTACACCAGCTGAGGCAGAGTCCTCCAGATACTGATGGAGACATTGAGGAATTTGTCACAGACTTTAATAAACTTCTTTTCCTTTCCCCTTACAAACCTCAAAACCAGCGCCCTACTGAAGCAGGAGTTTTCGGTTTCGCCTGTATGTAATAGCCCTGGTCAGAGAGACAAAGCCCACCGGTTAGAAAAAGAACTTCAGACCCCACCAGGTCTACTGACCACCCAAAACTTTCCCTCCAATCATTGGCTTTATTTGGCTCAGCCAGTGACATCATGAGTCTCTGGGCAGATTTCCAGGGTTCTCAGCCAATCAGTTACATGAGGAGGGAGGAGAGAAAAGTTGGGACTGGGAGAGAGGGTATGAAATGTGAAAACAGAAAGAAGGGAAAAAGACAGGAGGCTCTGGATTGAGGACCCAGAAAAGACAAAATGGGGCCCAGGGGTGGGGGAGAGCATGGGGCCACACCCACCAGCTCTCTCCTGGGCCCAGAGAGGAGAGAAAGAAATGGACAGAGAGATATGAAAGAAAGAAAAAAGAGATAGTGAGAGGTGCAGAGAGACAGGGAAACAGAGACAGAGGCATAAAGTGACTGCGGAGGAGATTCCCAAATGACACAGTGACTGATCCAGGGCAGTGCCATTCCTTGAGGGGCCCAGTGGGGGCATTTGGCGACCTCAGGAGAGGGCAGGGATGACTCACGAAGCCACGATGATACCGAAGGCCAAGACAGCAAGACACACGGAAATGATGCTGCCAGTCAGGCCAGGACTCCATTGGAATTCATTTTTCTTATGATACTGCAGGTCCATGCGGGGCTGCCCGTCGACTGGGGTGGAGGGGTGGGCGGTCGAGAGGGAGGGGAAACAGCCCGACCTCCAAGTCATCACCCTTCCTTGGGCATGCACCCACACCCACCTGCTCACTCCGCAACCTGGCTAGGGTCGGGCCTCTCTCTCCCTTCTCCCTGCTTAGTCCCTGCCCTTTCCTGGGTCTGACTTTTTCATTTATCCATTCCACATATTCTGTGTCCCAGGCACCTTTCTAGGCTTTTGGGATACTGCTGGAAATTCCTTTGGCAAAATCCTTGCTCTCATGGAGCAGTCAACATAGCACAGCACCAAATGCATCTCATTGGATGGGAGGTGGAGGTGGCAGAGAGGACTTGGTGAAAATGTTAGTCCCTCAGTTCTGACTCTTTGCAACCCCATGGACTGTAGTCTGTCAGGCTCCTCTGTCCATGGAATTCTCCAGGCAAGAATACTGGAGTGGGCTGCCATTCCCTTCTTCAGGGGATCTTCTTGACCCAGGGATTAAACCAGGTCTCCTGCATTGCAGGCAGATTCTTTACCATCTGAGCCACCAGGGAAACCCACAACTCCCAGGGAAGTGATCCTTTAGTTTGTGATCGGGGAGTTCTCTCTGAGGAGGGGAATTCTGAGACTTTATTGAAGTAAGGGAGAAAGAGGAGCAGTGAGAGAGTGGGAACAGCATGTGAAAAGGTTGAACATAACTATTCAACCTTGATGGATTTATAGCAGTTCACTGTATTACGCTTTGTACTATAAAGATACATATTTTTAAAGCCTCTGAATGAGTGAATTCAGCACGTCCTGCCATACTCCCCAAGTATGGCACTGGCTATAAATAAAATGCTTTTCTAGTACCTGCCATTTTGGCCTTAGAAGCATTGTAAAGTTACAGAGGGGTCTTCCAATTAGTAGGAGGAAAGTGAATTTCAGAATATGGAAGCAACTTCTGGGCCATACAGTAATCAAATGGCAAGGGAAGGGTTCAAGGTTGTATGTGGGAGACCTCAAAAGCCATATTCAGGAGTTCTCTCATGGTTGGGTGGCTAAGACTCTGCCTGCACTCCCAATACAGGGGGCGGTGTGTTCCATCCCTGATCAGAGAATTAGATCCCACATGCAGCAACTAAGACCTGGTACAGCCAAATAAATAAATAAACATCTTTTTAAAAAGCCGTATTACTGGGATGTGGCTGACTTCACCTCTCATGCACCTGTCCCATGCCTTCCCCTACTCCAGGAGCTTACTGAAACAGTACTTTTCTCTGATGCATTTGGGACTGATCATCTGACAATGTAAACAATCCAGGACTTCTTCTTTCAGCAAGCCTGAGCAAGAGGAAAGGGAGAAGTGGGATGAGGGGAGATACCAGAGGACTGGCAAAGGGTAGGAAGGCAGAAGGGGAAAGAAGACAGGGAGTCCCTTGGCCTTCCTGAATTTGGAGGTCCCATTTTGCTCAATGCACTGATGAGTCACATTAAAAATAATTTGTACATAATTACTCCAGTACTCTTGCCTGGAAAATCCCATGGACGAAGGAGCCTGGTGGGCTGAAGTCCATGGGGTGGCTAAGAGTCAGACACGACTGAGTGACTTCACTTTCACTTTTCACTTTCATGCATTGGAGAAGGAAATGGCAACCCACTCCAGTGTTCTTGCCTGGAGACTCCCAGGGATGGGGGAGCCTGGTGGGCTGCCATCTCTGGGGTTGCACAGAGTCGGACAGGACTGAAGTGACTTAGCAGCAGCACTGAAGGGTGGAATTAGTTGTGTAGTTGACTTAACATTCAGTTGGTAGACATGTGATTATGTTAAATTAATTTTAAATTAAATGCCTACCAAAAGAATGTGCTTTCTTCTCTGTTCCCACTCTGCTGCCCCCAGAGGCATAGGTTGGCTGCCTGCTCACTCATCTGTCTTCGCTGCTTCCTGACACACAGGAAGACTACATTTCCCAAGCTCCTTTGCAGTAGGTTGCACCCATGTGACTGAGTTCTGGCCAATGGAAGGTGGGCAGAGGGATGTATGTCACGCCCAGACCTAGTTATAAAAGGCACTGTGGGATTCTCTATTTACTCTCCCTTCTGGAGCTAGCTTAGTATCCATGATGTAGGTGCAGCCTGGATCCTTGAGCTACTTGGAATATCTGTTCAACTTTCAATGGAATTTTGGCAAAAGAGAAATAAACCCTTTTTCCGTTAAACCACTGAGATGTGGGGGTTTATTTTTCACTACAACATAGCCTATCCTAGCCTAAAATCTCCCCCACAAATCCTTTTTTGCAGGTTGCAATGACTTTCATAAGCCCTCAAAAGTTAGATACCCCTTCGTGCCATAGCTTTGGGGTGGAGGAAATACCAGATGGAGTAGGTATGATAGCAGGGCTTGATTTGGGGGGGACAAGGTCAAAAGGGGGTAAAGTGAAGTGAAAGTTGCTCAGTCGTGTCCAACTCTTTGTAACCCAATGAACTATACAGTCCATGGAATTCTCCAGGCCAGAATACTGGAGTGGGTAGCCTTTCCCTTCTTCAGGGGATCTTCCCAACCCAGGGATTGAACCCAGGTCTCCCACATTGCAGGTGCATTCTTTACCAGCTGAGCCACCAGGGAAGCCCCAAAGGGTAGGAGGGTAGCAAAGGGAAGAACAGACAATAAACCCAGGACTTACGGCAAATTTTGGGATCACAGGCTGCAAGAGAAAAGAACAGAGGTGACTTAGATTGGGCCAGCAATTTAAGAATTTAATGGGAAAGGACTGGGAGAGGGAGGAAGGAGTGAGATTGGAAAAGGAGAGAAGGGAATTTGGGGGAGAGGCAGAGAAGGCTGAGTCATAGGGGAGGTAAAGAGAGGAGTCTGGAAGACAAGGTGGGAGAAGGGAATCAAGTGATGATGAGGAAGGGGAGAAGGGGGCTTAGTGGAGAGAGATGCCACACCTTTTAATTCATATGATCTTAACACTTTCTTGAGTTCCTTGATTACCCTCTCCCTAAGAGTCACCAGCTCATCCAGCAGAGGCTCATCTGAGGAAAGAAGCAGATCCTTATATGATGGGAGGCACTCAGCAAGCCGCCTCACCTGCAGCTTCAAAGAGAACAGGTGATGGGAATTCCCTGCTGGTCCATTGGTTAGGACTCTGAACTTTCACTGCCGAGGGCAGGATTATCCCCAGTTGAGATGCAGCCGAAACAAACATTTGAAAGAAGAGAGGAGGGATGAGGAAACTCCTTTTCTAAGCAAGACTGTCTATTCCTCTGGATCCGCTGGGCAAATCTATGGCCTGGAGAACCTACGTCTACCTTCTGATCCACTGTGGGGACCCAGGCTAAACCATCCTGCCTTGGCCTCAGTTTCCTCATCTGGTAAGTAATAGAAGGGTGGACTCGAGCACCTCTCCTCTCCTTTTCCCTGACCTGCTCTCCTCTTTTCTTCTATTCTGTCTACACTCACACCTTCACGATTTCATCCAGCTGAATAGTTTTGTATATTACCTGGACACGCACTGTCCAATATGGCAGTCACTAGACACACATGAGGATTGAGCACTTGAAATGGGCTAGTCTGAATTGAGAGATGATGTTAGTATAAAACGTATGCTGGATTTCAAAGACAGGGTATGAAAAAAATAACTATGACGTCTCAATAGTTTTGTGTTGCTCTCATGTTCAAACGGTAATATTTTAGGTATTAGGTTAAATAAAATCTATTAAAGTTTATTTTACTTAAATTTTTAAATTACCCGTGTGACTATTTGTGCCTCACATATCTCCATTGGACAGCACTGTTCTAAATACACTGAGGCCTCCTGAGCTGGTGTCACTAACCTAGACCACTCACTGATATCCAGGGGCATATCTCCAACTACCCATTCAGGATCTCCACCTTCAATGTGTAACAGGCATCTTAAACTCAATGAATCTAAGACTGAATCTTGACATCCTCCTCCAAACCCACTTGCAACTCCATCTATGAAGACGATGTCTTTTCCATCTTCATTGAGGGAGCCATCATGTTTCTAGTTACCCAAGCCAAAATCCTTGGTGCTTTGACTCTTTTTTTCTTACATTTCATATGCAATTTGTCAACATGCATGTGAGCAAATCTTGTCTGTGAATATTCAAGAGAGGTCCAGAAATCCAACATTTCTTACCCCCTCCACCGCTGCCATCCTGGTGCCAGCCATCATCGTCTCTTGTCTGGGCCATTGATTGCTACAACCTTCCCACTGGTCCCCCAGCCTTCCCCATTGCCCTGCTAAATCTGTTCTCTGCAGACAGAGGGACCCCATTAAAAGCTCAGGCAGTTCACTAGCATCACGCTTCTGTTCAGAATCCTCCTATGTGACCCAGAGTAGAAGTCAAAAGTCCTTACCATTATAAGTCCCTACTAATTAATGGGTACCAATCTATGTATGCCCACCCCGTTACCTCTAGAATCTCATCTTCTACAGTTCTCCCTTGCTCTCTCTTCTCTCCACTCCAGCCTCCCTGGCCTCCTCGAGGTTCTGTGAATATGCCAATCATTGACCCATCTCAGGTATTACCGTGGTTATTCTTTCTGCCTTCAGCCTTCTACCCTAGACTTCTACCCCTTCATGGTTGCTTCCCCCTCTCCTCTACATCTTTTCTCACATGCTAATCTTTCAGTGACATCCTTCTTGGCTGCCTTATTTTTTAAAAAAACATCCTTTTATGTATTTATTTTTTTATTTTTGGCTGCACCACGCTGCATGTGGGATCTTAATTCCCAGACCAGGGATTGAACCCATGCCCCCTGCAGTGGAAGTGCGGAGTCTTAACCACTGGACCACCAGGGAAGTCCCCTGGCTGCCTGTTTTCACCTGCAAGCCGCGCCCCTATTCCCAGCACGCCCTATCCCCGGTCCCTGCTTTATTCTTTTCTCCATGGCATTTGGCCCCATTTGACATATTGTCTAGTAAAGGGTTAACTCAGAAGGCCTGAGTTGTCCAAATGTGCACATTCCACAAAAGCTTTGGCTCTCATCTGACTCCCTGCCTCCTGGGAGGTAACCTCTAAGTCCTTTGGAATATCCTGCCTGTCAAGTGTATCCTTCTTTACTTGGGAGCCTTGGGCCACACCATGTAGTCTGTGCTAACGATGTGATTCTTGGTGGTGGCTGTGGGCCACAAGGTAGCAGGTCGATCTCTGGGGGAGCTGGAGACAGAATAACTAAGATCAGCCACTTGGGTGCTCCATGCCTATGGAGCCGACCTCCAGTAATATTAGTTGGTAGAATCATTGACCCAGGCTCTTCAAAAATGTCATTGTTATAAAAGATAGCTGAATCAGAACAGATCCAGAGTTGAAAGAAAACTAGCGATGAATGGCATGATTCAGACAATTGGAAACATTTGAATGAAGATTACTTACTAGATAATAGTATGGAATTGTAATATAAATCTGTATACACTGTAATATAAATTCCAAGTTACATTCATTGTGCAAGAGAATGTCTTTCTTTGTTTTTAGAAGATTGCCTGCTAAAGAATTTAAAGTGTCACTAACTCTGAAATGGTTACACACACACACACACACAGACCAAATGTGGCAATAGGCTACCATGTAGTGAAATGTTAAGAATGGTGACTTCCCTGGTGGCTCAGACAGTAAAGTGTCTGCCTACAATGTGGGAGACCCAGGTTTGATCCCTGGGTCAGGAAGATCCTCTGGAGAAGGAAATGGCAACCCATTCCAGTACTCTTGCCTGGAAAATCCCATGGAGGAGGAGTCTGATAGGCTCCAGTCCACGGGGTCGCAAAGAGTTGGACACGAATGAGTGACTTTACTTTCACTTTCCAGTGGCTAAGACTTCCTGCTCCCAAAGCAGGGGGCCCTGCTTTGATCCTTGGGTTGGGGAACTAGATTCCACATGCTGCAACTAAGATCTGGCACAGCCAAATTAAAAATATTTAAAAAGAATGGTGTATAGGTGCTTATTGTATTATTCATACAACTTTTCTATTAGAAGTTCTTTGAAATATAAAAATCATTTTTTTTTTAAAGGTGAGAGCTTTAAAAATGACTGATGTTCAAGCCCCATCCCCTATATTCTGATTTAATTGGCCTGGGCTCCTAGACTGTTTTAAAAGTTTCCTAGGGGATTCCAGCCTACAGCCTGAGTTGAAACCTGCGGCTATAAGCTTTTTTGTGGAGGTCCGTCCAGACAGTCAATATTTTCAGCGTTAAGGGCCATATGGTCATTGTCCCTACTCAGCTCTGCCTTGGTGAGCAGGAGCAACATAAACAATACCTACATAAATGGGTGTGGCTGTGTTTCAATAAAACTTTATTTGCCAAAAAGAAAAAAAACAATGGGGCTGGCATGTTGCCTAACCCCTCTGAGTCTCAGTCTTCCCCTCCGTAAAGGGCAGGTCACAACAACGCCTACCTTGATGAACTGTCCTAGGCTTTTCTAGAACGCTGTCAGACACACAGTAAAGGCTATACATGCGATTGCTTTTATTTTTATATGAAGAGAAGGCCTAGTGGACCGGTGGAAAGGGAGGAGGGGCAAGGGAGCTGGGAAAAGGTTTTCCCTCTTAACTCCTACCTCTCAGAGAATTAGCCATTAAGTTGCTTGTTTGATTCTTGACAAAGGACGCCACTAGGTCCAGACGGTCTATCCCTGGGGACGAGAGGGGAGGAAATTCCCGTGGGTCCCTGGGAAAGCCAAGGGATCATCGACTCCATCTCCCTTCGGGACGGCCCCGTCCCCCCTCTGGAGGGCGTGGCCTCCCCGCCCAGCCTCGGGCTCGCCCACTGGTCCCTTTCTCCAAGGTCCAGGGCCCTCTCCCCGCCCCAGCACGCACCCACTCTGCCCACAAAGGCGTTTAGCGCGTAGTCCCGGAAGAAAGGCCCTTCCATGCCCCGCAGCACGACCTGAGCGCGGGCCTGCAGCTGCCCTTGTTGGAACCGGCTGGGGATGAGGGCGAGGCGCAGCTGCTTCAGGGCCTCCCGCACCGAGTTGTCACACTGCAGGCAGCCCCAGTCTCGGCGGGCGCTCAGGCCCAAGAGCAGCAGAAGGGCCCAGGCTAGAGGCATGGCGGGGCCTTTGTGACGTCACAGAGGGCACCCCGGTCGGCCCCGCCCCTCAGGCAGAGGAGCAGTCAGGGAGGCCCGGGGGAGTGCGCGCTGGGGCGGGTTGGCTGAGCACCTACTGTGTGCCAGGCGTGGAGCTGGGAGCTAAGGAGACAGTCTTCAAAACCCAGAAGTCTGTCCTGTGCTCTTGGATCTAACATTCATTCTTTCAACTTATGTGTACTGAGCACCTACTATATGCCAGGTGCTCCTCCAGAAATTAGGATTAGAGCTGAGAAAAGCAGGAGCTCCTTGTTCTCTTCAGCACTTACATTCTTTAATTCAACAGATATTTATTGAACACCTACTATGTGCCCGGCCCAGTTCTAGGCTCCTGATGGAGCTCGGAGACAGAGATAGTCTCTACTCACATAGTTTACCGTTAAAGAAATGTCAGTGGAAAGCCCACTATGTACTGGGCGCTGGAGACACACTGAAGGAGATGGACACAGTTCCTTTTAACGGGGTTTCTTCTAGCAGAGGTGGAAGGAGGTGCGGCTGGAAAAAGAAATGTAAAACCTAGTAAACAGATTAGTAAATAAGATCCTGACACAGCATTAAGTGCTGAGAAGCAAATAAACCCTGTGATATATGATGAGCTCCTGGTATGCTAGTGCCCCGAGGTCAGGGTTGTGTTCACTGCTCTTGTCTAATGTCTGGCACGCCCTAGGTGCTTGATAAATATTTAACAAATTCAGTGACGCCACAGAAGAGGAAAATGTACTTTGTTTTTGCCCTGGGTTTTTTTTTTTAATCTTCAAACCTAGAGAAAATTTGTAGGAGCAGCACAATAAATACTCGAATATACCTTATTAACACTCACATCCACTGTATATCTCTCTCTCCAAAATGAAGTAGGGCAAAGGCTAACAGTTTTGCAAACTTTAAGAGGGTCATAGTAAACACCATCTTCCAACAACACAAGAGACAACTCTACACATGGACATTACCAGATGGTAAATACTGAAATCAGAGGGATTGTATTCTTTGCAGCTGAAGTTAGAGAAGCTGTATACAGTCAGCAAAAACAAGACTGGGAGCTGACTGTGGCTTAGATCATGAACTCCTTATTGCAAAATTCTGACTTAAATTGAAGAAAGTAGGGAAAACCACTAGACCATTCAGGTATGACCTAAATCAAACCCCTTACAATTATACAGTGGAAGTGACAAATAGATTCAAGGGATTACATATGATAGAGTGCCTGAAGAACTACTAACATTATAGTGTTCATGACATTGTACAGGAGGCAGTGACCAAGATCATCCCCAAGAAAAAGAAATGCAAAAAGGCAAAATGGTTGTCTGAGGAGGCCTTACAAATAGCTGAGAAAAGAAGAGGCGCTAAAAGCAAAGGAGAAAAGGAAAGATATACCCATCTGAATGCGGAGTCCCAAAGAACAGCAAGGAGAGATAAGAAAGCCTTCCTCAGTGATCAATGCAAAGAAATAGAGGAAAACAATAGAATAGGAAAGACTAGAGATCTGTTCAAGAAAATATAACATGTAGAGATTAATTAAGTGTTAGTTTCAATTAAAAATGGACAAAGGATTTGAATAGATATTTCTCCAAAGAAGATATAAGAATGGCAAATAAGCACTTGAAAAGATGCTCAACGTCACTGAGCATTAGGAGAATGCAAATCAAAACCACAGTGAGAGGACCTTCCTGGTGGTGCAGTGGATAAGAATCCTCCTGCCAATGCAGGGGACGCGGGTTCGGTCCCTGGTCCAGGAAGATCCCGCGTGCCAAGGAGCAGCTAAGCTTGTGCACCACAACCACTGATCCTGTGTTCTGGAGCCTGTGAACTGCAACTGCTGAGCCCACGTGTTGCAACTACTGAAGCCCGTGTACTTCTAGAGCCTCTGATCTGCAACAAGAGAAGCCGCCAGAATGAGAAGCCCAGGTACCACAACTACAGAGTAGCCCCCACTCTCCAGAACTAAAGAAAGCCCGAGTATGGCAGCAAAGACCTAGCACAGCCAAGCATAAATAAATAAAAGAAATAATTAAAAAATAAAATAAAAAAACAATGAGCTACCACCTCACACCAATTAAGATGGCTACCATCTAAAAAACAGAAAATGACAAGTCTTGGTAAAGATGTGGAGAAATGGAAGCCTTGTGGACTGTCATTGGGAATGTAAAATGGCACCACTGCAACGGAAAACAGTATGGATGTTTCTCAAATAATTAAAAATAAAATTACTATATGACCCAGAAATTCGACTTCTGGGTATTTATCCAAAAGAATTGAAAAGAGACTGAAAAAGATCTTTGTACACCATCTTCATAGCACCATTATTCACAAAAACTGAAATGTGGAAGCAACCCATCGACTAACAAATGGGTAAACAAAATGCGGTATACACATGCAACGGGATATTATTCAGTCAAAAAGGAAGGAAATTCTGATATATGTGACCGCACAGATAAACCTTGGTGGTCACTATGCTAAGTGGAATAAAGCCGGTCACAAAAGACACATACTGCATAAATCTGCTTATACAAGGTACCTAGAATACCTAGAGTAAATTCACACTCAGGATATTTAACATTGGTTTGATTGGTTTAACCATATTCGGACTTTCCTAAATGCCTCGTGACACTTTGCTGCTTCACCTCCTCTGAGAAGTCCTCCCACATTACTCCTGCCTGTAAAGCATGTCTCCTTCTGTTCTCCTCTATTTTCGGGATCAGCCTACACCCTGAAAGGGCCAGGTTGTAAATATTTTAGGATTTGTGATCCATAGTTCTCTTGCTACTGTAATAGGAAAGCAGCCACAGACAATATGGAAATGAAAAGGTGTGTGCCAATAAAACTTTATTTATAGACACTGAAATTCGAATTGCATGGTTTTCACATGTCACAAAATATTATTCAGACTTTTTAAACCTTTCAGTTCAGTTCAGTTGCTCAGTCGTGTCCAACTCTTTGTGACCCCATGGACCGCAGCACACCAGACCTCCCTGTCCATCACGAACTCCCAGAGTTTACTCACACTCTTGTCCATTGAGTCGGTGATGCCATCCAACCATCTCATCCTCTGTCATCCCCTTCTCCTCCTGCCCTCAATCTTTCCCAGCATCAGGGTCTTTTTCCAATGAGTCAACTTTTCACATCAGGTGGCCAAAGTATTGGAGTTTCAGCTTCAATATCAATCCTTCCAATTAATATTCAGGACTGATTTCCTTTAGAATGGACTGGTTGGATCTCCTTGCAGTCTGAGGGACTCGCAAGAGTCTTCTCCAACACCACATTTCAAAAGCATCAATTCTTCTGTGCTCAGCTTTCTTTATAGTCCAACTCTCACATCCATACATGACTAACCTTTAGAGATGTAAAAACTATTTTTAGCTGAAGAGTCATGGTGGTTTGCCATTAACTCTAACTCATTATCCTGTTAGTTTCTGCCATAACATTAATTATCATTATTTTTTGTCTTTCTTTTATATCATCTGATGAGCCCCTTGAGGCCAAGAACCATGTGTATCTTCTTTACCAGCATGTCCCCAACCCCTAGGAGGGAACCTGTAATCTATTCAAACTTAGATTTAAAAAAAATGGAACCTTAATTCAGTTATCTAAACCTTTTAAATGTGTTTGGAAAAATATTTCAGTATGGGAATCTACCTCTTCAACTGTAAATGTAATGAAGTCGAAATAGAGCTCAAGTGTTTTTAATGAAAAAACTAGTGTCCACATTAACCTGGGCTGTCCTGAGAACACTTTAAAGGCTCAGTACAATAATAGGTAAACTAGTTCAATAATTTTTATATTGGTTGCAAGTTGAAGTGATAATATTTTGGATCTATTGAGCTAAAGAAAACACTATAATTAGTGTCACCTGTTTCTTTTTACCTTTTATTTTGGCCAGCAGAAAGTTTGAAATCACATGTGGGGCTTGAATTATGTTTGAATTAGACATCGCTGGTCTAGCACATAGATGGTGCCAATAGGTATCATTTGAATTGAATTAGATGTGATTCTAAGTCTAACTGAATTATCTGGGGTTAATGGGAAGAATTCTCCAAGCCAGGCTTCAGCAAGCAGTATGTGAACCATGAACTTCCAGATGTTCAAGCTGGATTTAGAAAAGGCAGAGGAACCAGAGATCAAATTGCCAACATCTGCTGGATCATCGAAAAAGCAAGAGAGTTCCAGAAAAACATCTATTTCTGCTTTATTGACTATGCCAAAGCATTTGACTGTGTGGATCACAATAAACTGTGGAAAATTCTGAAAGAGATGGGAATACCAGACCACCTGACCTGCCTCTTGAGAAATCTGTATGCAGGTCAGGAAGCAACAGTTAGAACTGGACATGGAACAACAGACTGGTTCCAAATAGAAAAAGGAGTACATCAAGGCTATATATCGTCACCCTGCTTATTTAACTTATATGCAGAGTACATCATGAGAAATGCTGGGCTGGATGAAGCACAAGCTGGAATCAAGATATGCTGATGACACCACCCTTATGGCAGAAAGTGAAGAAGAACTAAAGAGGCTCTTGATGAAAGTGAAAGAGGAGAGTGAAAAAGTTGGCTTAAAGCTCCAACATTCAGAAAACTAAGATCATGGCATCTGGGCCCATCACTTCATGGCAAATAGATGGGGAAACAGTGGAAACAGTGACAGACTAATTTTTGGGGCTCCAAAATCACTGCAGATGGTGACTGTAGTCATGAAATTAAAAGACGCTTGCTCCTTGGAAGGAAAGTTATGACCAACCTAGACAGCATATAAAAAGCAGAGACATTATTTTGCCAATAAAGGTCCATCTAGTCAAAGCTATGGTTTTTCCAGTGGTCATGCATGGGTGTGAGAGTTGGACTATAAAGAAAACTGAGCGCCGAAGAATTGATGTTTTTGAACTGTGGTGTTGGAGAAGACTCTTGAGAGTCCCTTGGACTGCAAGGAGATCCAACCAGTCCATCCTAAAGGAAATCAGTCCTGGGTGTTCATTGGAAGGACTGATTTGAAGCTGAAACTCCAATAGTTTGGCCACCTGATGCGAAGAGCTGACTCATTTGAAAAGACCTTGATGTTGGGAAAGACTGAAGGCAGGAGGAGAAGGGGATGACAGAGAATGAGATGGTTGGATGGCATCACCGACTCAATGGACAAGAGTGTGAGTAAACTCTGGGAGTTGGTGATGGACAGGTCCTGCGGTCCATGGGGTCGCAAAGAGTCGGACACGACTGAGTGACTGAACTGAACTGAATGGGAAGAAAAATAATGACTCAAGGTGTAATGGGGAGATTGGACCACAAGGGGGTGCTCTCACCCCAGTGAAATTCTCTTTTCCACCTGAGAAATCTCAACTCTTGGCTTCCTGCCGCCCTCGCCTACCTTTCCCAGAATTAGCCACTTAAAATTACAGCTAATGCTGTGCAGATCAAACTTTGAGACATGAATCGAGATATGCTCTTCTCCGTCCTTTCCTTTTTCCCTATTACCATGCCTCAGGCAGGCAGGGAAGCAAGGGGCTATTTGCCCTAAGAAAAGGAGTTATCAGAAGGGGACGGAAAACAAAGGTGGGGAAACAACTGCAAATTCCTCTGCTTCTAAGCCCCAAAGCCTCAGGTCCAGGTAGGAGGCAGGAAGAATCAGGGAGCAGAACCGGTTTGGTTTCTCTGATGATGTAGCCACGCTAAAGAGCCATTTGGTAGAATTTGGTTAAATTGATTATCTGCAGGTGTCACAGTCTGGCAATCCCACTGGTTTTAGAGAAGAGGCTGAAGTAGTTCTCACACTCGTCCATCAGGGAAAAAGGTGTTCAACCCAGCGGTGTTTCTAGTGGTCGGGGGAGGGGGGGTCAAAGGCAAGTTGGTGTTCATCACTGGGGAGGAGGAGGTGTCTATGGGTGTCCAGAACGGAGGGTTCTGTGGGTGGGAAGCAACCGACTAGGCTGTGCTCACACACCAGGAATACATCTGAGTGAAAAATAGTTAACAACCCAGTGCTGTTTATATAAATGTAAAATGCATGTGTCCTAAGCAAAAATACACAATGCGTAAGAGCACCTGCAAAGAAAAGAACCGCAATAAACATGATGAAATAGTGACTCTGGCTGGGAAGGAAAAGAGAGCAGGTGGTGAGGACAAACTGGAGTAAATGAATAAGAAATAAATAAAACACTGGCTTTTGTGTGAACCAGGCAGTTAAGGGTCCTTCTGGGGTCAGACTGCCCGTTTTAATTAATTAGTTAAAATTAAGCTCTGCCACTTAATCACTGGGAGCCCTCCATGAAATTAGGTAATTCTCTCTGTGCCTCAACTGCCTCATCCATAAAATGGGATAACAAGAGTCCTGAAGTTATAGGGTTCTCCCAAGAATGAACAACATAAAATATGAGAAAGCTGAATGTCGAAGAATTGATGCCTTTGAATTGTGCTGGAGAAGACTCTTCAGAGTCCCTTGGACTGCAAGGAGATCAAACCAGTCCATCCTAAAGGAAATCAACCCTGAATATTCATTGGAAGGACTGATGAGGAAACTGAAGCTCCAATACTCTGACCACCTGATGTGAAGAGCAGACTCATTGAAAAAGACCCTGATGTTGGGAAAGATTGAAGGCAAAAGGAGAAGGAGGTGACAGAGGACGAGATGGTTAGAGAGCTTCACTGACTCAATGGACATGAATTTGAGCAAACTCGGGGAGATAGTGGAGGACAGAGGAGCCTGGCAGGCTACAGTTCATGGGGTCCAAAGAATCGGACACAACTTAGCAACTGAGCTACAACAATATAGAGAGTTTACAATAGTACATAGCAAGTGCTATCTAACAGCTAGTAGTTTTTATACGTTTTAGGAACTGAAGATTATTTACTTAATCTTATACACCTGAAGTTATTAGAAATGGAAAGGAAAGGGAGGCCTTTTGAGCTGGGGCAGGGGAGAGAGTTGTGAGAGAGAGAAAACAAGATTTGCATGTGAGCGTGGAGACTTCTGAGTATGGCAGGGGTGAAGGGGCATGTAAGATGCTTGTATTAGTCAGAGTGGGCTGGATTATGCTTCCGTAACAAATAGGCTGAATATCTCAGTGGCTTAAAACCACAAACTTATTTTTTTGTGATGCCATTTTGGTTGGCTGGTCAGAACTCTGGCAGAGGGGAAAAAAGAAGAGAACCCACAGTTCTTAAATGCTTTCACTCTCAAATGACACCTGCTTGTTGGCCAAATGAGTCACAAGGCCACATCACACTTTACCAGAGGGAGGAAGAATGATCTTTCAGGGGTCCAGAAGGATTGAGGGTTGGGATATGTGTGAGCAGCTTGAATGATCGGCTTGAAACCTTCTTTAAACTTAGGGACCTGAGAGCTGAGAAAACTTACCCTGAAAGTCGAGGGCTGGCTTAGAGAGAAGACAAGCCTGTCAGAAAAGTTCTCTAATGCCATTATGGTGGGGTAGTGTAATAGTCACCTACCGCTGTGTAACAAAGTACCCCCCAGAAGGAGAGGATGGGACAAACTGAGAGAGTAGCACGGAAACATACGTTACCATGTACAAAATAGCCAATGGGAAGTTGCTACATGTCACCGGGAGCTCAGCCTAGTGCTCTGTGACAACCTGGAGGGCTGGGATGGGGTGAGGGGTGGAAGGGAGGTTCAAGAGGAAAGGGACACTTGTGTACTTATAGAACCAACACGACATTGTAAAACAATTATCTTCCAATTTAAAAAAAAGTACCCCCCAAACACACTGCCTGAAAACAACAATAAATGCTTGTTATCTCACAGTTTCTATGGGTCAGGTGTTAGGAGGTGGATAGTTCTGTCACTGGGTCTTGCGACGTTCAGCCTGGGCTGCAGTCATCCGAAGGCCCGACTGGGGCTGGAGAGTCTGCTTCCAGAATGGCTCACTGGCAAGCTGGCACTGGCTCTTGGCAGAAAGTGTTGTGTCCTTGCTGTGTGGGTCTCTCCACAGGCTTGTCAAGAGTCCACAATGTATAGCAGCTGGCTTTCCCCAGAGTGAACATTCCAAAAAAAAGCCAGGAGGAAGCAGCCATGTCTTTCGTGACCTCGTCTCTGAAGGCACACACCATGGCTTCTAGCATATTCTATCTGTTAGAAGCAAGCCAGTGAGTCTGGCTCACATTCAAAGGAAGGGGAATTAGTCTCCACCTTTTGAAGGGAGGAGGGTCAAAGAATGTGTGAGTATGTTCTAAAACCACCTCTGGCAGCCATATGGTGAAATGGGTGTGTGTCTGGACATCAGAAGTTGCCGTAAACTTCTATAGGCTCAGGGGCACAAGGGAAATGGGGGTCGAAACTGCTGGTTGTTTAGTCGCTAAGTCGTGTCCGACTCTTTTGCAACCCCATGGACTGTAGCCCTCCAGGCTCCTCTGTCTGTGGGATTTTCCAGGCAAGAATACTGGAGTGGGTTGCCACGTCCTTCTCCAGGGGATTTTCCTGAACTAGGGATCAAACCAGTGTCTCCTGCATTGGCAGGTGGATTCTTTACTACTGAGCCACTAGGGAAGCCTGCTAGTTGCCACCAAAATCTGATTTCCCCTTGAGCATGTGTTTAATTCAAGTCATCCTCATGACAATCACTCGGTCACAGAACAACACCTTATGGTTACTGAGTCCTTGCTAAGCATCAGGCACAGTCCTAAGTGCTTTACATTTAATCTCAACACCGACTGGATCAGGCAGGTACAGTTTGACCTCCATTGACAAGCAGGGAAACTTCGGAGTGGAGAGGCTAAGTAAACTCTTCTAAGGAGGCACAGCTAATAATAAAAAGAGTGGGAGGGCTGGGATTTGAACCCAGGCAGTCGGGTTCCAGCATCCAGGCTCTGGAACACTGTATGATAAAGAAAAGACGTTATGCTCCACGCACCCATTGTGATCGTAAAAAGCGGTGCCCGCTGCTCCATTATTTTCAGAGGATTTACTGTGCTCTCTGAACCTTGTAAAGTAATTGACATGAAACGGTGTATTGCCTGAATGAAGGCATGATTTAGTACGTTTAACGGTCGTGCCACTTTTAAAAAAGATCTCCATGGGATAGTGGTGGAAACTCAGGATTAGCAGGGTCAAGCCACTTGCGCTGGGTCGAGTAAATAGAGACAGAAGCAGGTTGGGGACCGGCAGCCAAGGACGCGGTCCCGGCCATGAGCCGCTCCCCTGGGCAACACCAGTGGCCCGGTTTGGCGTTGGCGCGAGGCAGGCGGGAAAGAATGCCAGGGAAAGGATCTGGCTTTGAGCCGGGGAGGCCGGGGGTGGGGAGGGGAGGAGGAATGAGAGATGGCCGTGCCAGCGCCCGGGGTGGGGGTGGGGCAGGGAGCTGTTTTCCCACCGTCTGTAGCCCGTGCCCCGCCCCCACGCCCCAGTCCACACCGTGCGGTGGCAGAAAACAGTGGCCTGTTCCCACTGCCGTGGGAGGAGAAATTGGGACAAGCCCTTTGGAAGACAGTTTGGCAGGATCCGGGAGGGCTGGCAGTCTGCACGTCCCCTCCTCGGCGTGTGCCGGTGAGAAATGGGTGCACGCGGCCGCCAAGGAGGCAGGGATGCCCCCAGCCCCCATTCTCTGTAAGGATCCCCAAACCATCCCAGTGTCTATCAACAAGAGACTCACTGGATAAACCCGCTGTGTTCTTTTGTGGATTAGTAAAAATGCATTCCTTTTCCCATTTTAAACCAATCAGGGCTTTCCTTCCCTTTTCAGTAACTGGGTGTTAAAAGGGGTTTCCCAGGTGGCCTCCTGGTAAAGAACCCGCCTGCCAATGCAGGAGAAGCAGGTTCGATCCCTTGGTGGGGAAGATCCCCTGAAGGCAAGCATAGCAACAAGCTCCAGTATTCCTGTCTGGAGAATCCCATGGACAGAGGAGCCTGGCCAGCTACAGTCTACATGGGTGGCAAAGAGTCTGACGCAACTGAAGCGACTTAGCAGGTACCCAGGTATAATAAACAAGTGTTGCAGCTTTATGGTTTTTGAAAATATTTTTTTGGTTTTTAATGAAAATTTTTAATTTTTATAATTTTTTCACTGACATTGTCTTTTAAATATTTAAAATATTTTTAAACTATGAACCTTGCTAACATCTCTGTGTTGCCCCATTGCCAACTCTGTACTTGGACTGTTACTGACCCTCCTCCTCACAAGCCCCACGTGGACCTACACTTTGCCTAATGATGTTCATTTGGGCCTCTGGTGTCAACCCCCTGCTGCTGCTGCCAGCAAAGCTCCCTACCACTTCTTCATTAGCAAGAATACAAGGTTGGACCTTTCAACCGTTAGAACACAATTTTTTTAATTGGCAGGTGCAGAAATGTGGGGTCTTTTTACATTGAGTTTTTGCTAATGCTCAGATGGTAAAGAATCGCCTGCAATGAAGGAGACCTGGGTTCGATCCATGGGTGGGGAAGATTCCCTGGCGGAGGGCATGGCAACCCACTCAAGTATTTTTGTTGGGAGAATTCCTTGGAGGAGGAGCCATCAAGTCAGTGATGCCATCCAGCCATCTCATCCTCTGTTGTCCCTTCTCCTCCTGCCCCCAAACCCTCCCAGCATCAGAGTCTTTTCCAATGAGTCAATTCTTCCCATGAGGTGGCCAAAGTACTGGAGTTTCAGCTTTAGCATCATTCCTTCCAAAGAACACCCAGGACTGATCTCCTTCAGAATGGACTGGTTGAATCTCCTAGCAGTCCAAGGGACTCTCAAGAGTCTTCTCCAACACCACAGTTCAAAAGCATCAATTCTTCGGTGCTCAGCCTTCTTCACAGTCCAACTCTCACATCCATACATGACCACAGGAAAAACCATAGCCTTGACTAGACGGACCCTTCTTGGCAAAGTAACGTCTCTGCTTTTGAATATGCTATCTAGGTTGGTCATAACTTTCCTTCCAAGGAGTAAGCGTCTTTTAATTTCATGGCTGCAGTCACCATCTGCAGTGATTTTGGAGCACACAGTAGACTGGTCCAAATAGGAAAAGGAGTACATCAAGGCTGTATATTGTCACCCTGTTTATTTAACTTGTATACAGAGTACATCATGAGAAACGTTGGGCAATGCGGGAGACCTGGGTTCAATTCCTGGGTTGGGAAGATCCCCTGGAGAAGGGAACGGCTACCCACTCTAGTACTCTGGCCTGGAGAATTCCATGGACTGTATAGTCCAAAACTGAATTACTTTGCAGTACAGTAGACAGTGGGCTTACCTGGCGGCTCATATGGTAAAGAATCCACCTGCAATGCAGGAAAGCTAGGTTCGACTCCTGGGTCAGGAAGATTCCCTGGAGAAGGGAATGGCTACCCACTCTAGTATTCGTGCCTGGAGAATTCCATGGACAGAGGAGCTTTATTTATTATTTGTAAATCAACTATGCTTCAGTTAAAAAATAAAAATAAATAATGCACAATGCCGTTTGCTGAATTAATAGTACACACACACACACACACACACGCACACCCTGACCTGTGCCTGGGTGTTACCCCGAGGCAGAGCTAGCGCCTGTCACCTGGGGCATCTCCTGGGGCACTTCTCCCCTGGTTCAGTGACTCTCACACCCATGGGGTGGGGCACCCTCACACCCACAAACTCCAGGCTCCAAATACTGTCACACCCTCCAGCCAGCTTCCTCTCAGCTCTGTCACCCGCCCTGGGCTGCGGGGCGGCTACCCTGTTTCTGTTCAGACTTTGGCTCCGAGGCTGCTCCTGGGGCCAGGGCAGCCCACACCCTCCCCAGGTCCCTCCTCTTCTTCAAGCTTGGCCCCTCACTCTGTTTTTCTCTCTTTTTTGTCTTTCCCTCTCTCTGGGTCTCTGTCCTTCATCTCTGGATCTCCATCTTCCCATGGCTCTCCTTTCTCTCGGTTTACTTTTTCTTTTCCTTCCTTCCTTCCTGCCCCATCCTTTCCTCTCTGTTCGGGGAGCCGCATAATCGGTGTGCGACCTTGGGCAGGAGCCTTTGCCTCTCTCCGCCTTAATTTCCCATCTGTACTGTGGCACTCACAGGGCTGCTTTGAAGCTGAAAGGAGTTGCCACATATCCTCAGGGCACCTGGTATACAGCTGGGGCTCAATCAAGACCACAACCAACATTGGTGACTCTGCCCCTGGCCCTGGGCTAAGATTACAGACATGATGACTCATTTACCCCTCACAGCATCCCGGTGAAGGAGGTAAGGCATTGCCCCCAGTTTTCAGATAAAGAGACTTGGGTTTACAGGTTAGACTTGCCCAAGAATCAAACAAGTAAGTAATGGGATCAGAAATTGAACTCAGATCACCTGGCCCTGGCCCCACCTCTCACCCTGAGCTATGAGGCTTCTATAGTGTTAACTTATGTTTATTAATAAATATCAGAATTTCTGAGGTCCTGCTGACTTTTGAGTCTGGATGATTCTTCTGTGGGAGCCGTCCCATGCACCGTAAGATATTTAGCCTCATCTCTGGCCTCTGCCCTTGAGATGCAATTTGTTGTTTTTCAGTTACTAAGTTGTGTCTGATTCTCTGCAATCCCATGAATGGCAGCATGTCAGGCTTCCCTAGCCTTCACTATCTCCCAGAGTTTGCTCAAACTCATGACAATTGATTCTGTGATGCCACTCAACCATCTCCTCCTCTGTCGTCCCCTTCTCCTCCTGCCCTCAATCTTTCCCAGCATCAGAGTCTTTTCCAATGTGTCAGCTCTTTGAATTAGGTGGCCAAAGTATTGGAGCTTCAGCTTCAGCACCAGTCCTTCCAATGAATGTACAGGGTTGATTTCCTTTGGGATTGATTGGTTTGATCTCCTTGATGCTCAAGGGACTCTCAAAAGTCTCCTCCAGCACCACAGTTTGAAAGCATCATTTCTTCGGCACTCAGCCTTCTTTATGGTCCAACTCTCACAGCTGTACGTGACTCCTGGATGCAAGTGCCACCCCCATAAACATGAGCTGGAAGCAGCAGGAGAGGTGTCCCATTGATCCATTCAGAAATTCTGATTGGAAAGACTCAGCCTCTGTCCTCTCCCCTAGCCCCCTCCCTGGCCTCCCTGCCCCAGTCTCACCATCTAGCCCGTTCCAGGGCCGCAGAGTTAATCCAGTCCCGCCTTTGCTCTCTGCCCTCCCATGGCTCCCCAGTGCCCCCAGGATGGAGCCCAGCCCTTCATTGGAGACACCCGGCATCTCCTGCCCTTTACTGTGTAGATTCAAGCGCTCAAGAATAGCTAGACTCACACTTCCAGACCCTTGTCTGGGCAGGTCCCTCTGCGCAGAATGTCTGCCCCATTCTTTCCTTCCCCACTTTGCCCAGTGGACTCAACTCCACGCCCAAGACACAACCTGGCATGTGTCCTTTGACCAGGGACTCCAATCTTTGAATTCAGCCTTCAGATAACACTCATGCATGAGCTTGAAGAACTAAGCATGTGAATATTCACCATAGCCCTATGCATGCTAGCAGATTAGAGGGGAAATGCCCTAAACGTTCATCAGGAGGGGACTGCCAGGAAAACCTCAGGAGGAGACTGTAAAATAAACAAAGTTTATAGATGCCCACAATTGCAGATGGAAACTTCTTCAAGATATGTTATTAAGGGGAAAACCAAGGTGCAAAATCAAGTGGACTCTGTGCTCTGCCCTTTCCTCATCTGCTGTGTGAGCTTGGGAAAATCACCTCACCTCTCTGAACCCCTATTTCCTTGTCTATAAAATGGGATATCCATCATAAAGACTGAGGTGAAGATTACTAACAAATCGTGAGAAGGGAACCACGCATATACATATTAAATGTGAGTTTTTAAGGCAGAAGTTGGCAAACTTTTTCTGTAAAGGGTCAGTTAGTAAACATTTTTTGCTTTGCTGGCTATATGGTCTTTGTTGCAATGACTCAATACTGTTGTTATTGGGCAGAAGCACAGATAATGCATCAAAGAATAGACGAGACTGTGTTCCAGTAAAACTTTATTTAACATAACAGACAGCTGGCCCATGGGTCATAGTTGAAATCTGTTTTAGCATTGAAGAAGAGGTAACTGTTTATTTTAAAAGGTTTTCTATGCCCCTCCAACCACCAAAGTCATTTCCCTCAGGTTTTATCAGACTGCATTATGATATCAGTTTCTCTTTCCCTTTAGGGGTCCAGCCCTCCCCACGCCCAGACCTTGAACTCTCTAATCACGAGCCTTATCTGAGCTCTGTGGGTCTCCAGAACCCAGCCTACACCCCTGTCCTAGGAGCACAGCAGAAATATTGGTTGAATTCATTCTTTCATACATTGATTCACAGAGACAACACACGCAGGCACTGTTCTAGACACTGAGGCTATAACAGTGACCAACACAGACTCAAACCCCTGAAGCTTATGTTCCGAAGGGAGAGACAGACCATAAAGCAAATGAACACTTTAAACGTGTAACTTTAAGAATCTGCCTTCCAGATTCAGGAATAAAGAGAGAAATTTTGAACAACTGCTGCTGCTGCTGCTAAGTCGCTTCAGTCGTGTCCGACTCTGTGTGACCCCATAGACTGCAGCCCACCAGGCTCCCCTGTCCCTGAGATTCTTCAGGCAAGAACACTGGAGTGGGTTGCCATTTCCTTCTCCAATGCATGAAAGTGAAAAGTGAAAGTGAAGTCGCTCAGTCGTGTCCGACTCCTAGCGACGCCATGGACTGCAGCCTACCAGGCTCCTCCGTCCATGGGATTTTCCAGGCAAGAGTACTGGAGTGGGGTGCCATTGCCTTCTCCGTTTGAACAACTAGAATATTCTGAATTTTGTGATAGTTTGAACACTGGAAATGAGAAAACATTAGGACTTGGGATTGTCAGGTTTCTGACTTGAATGACAGAGAACATGATGACGTCATCAAGAGAATTAGAAGGGAAGTGGACTTGGCGGTGGGGAGGAGAGGACTTTGAGGTATATTTGGGACATGTAGATTGAAATGTCTACCAGCTAGTTGGACATAAGTGCGGTGGTTAGGGGAGGGCTGAGGACTAGCAACACTGATTTGGGAGTTACAGGCAATAATTAAAAATCTTTTTTAAAGTATAAATATGGTATCATATTTAAGCCTTCACTATCATTTATCTGTACGCTTAAAGCACAATTCACTATATTCTCAATTTCCATTTTATTTTTGCCATTACCTGTCATTTCATTTGTATCTATTCTTGTTGGTCTTATTTTCTTGGCATAATACACTGGGATTTTACCTCTTGAAAAGAAAAAAAAAAAAAAAAAATCTGCCTTCCAGTGCAAGGGATGCAATTTCTTTCCCTGGTTGGGGAATTAAGATCCCAGATACATACTGTGGGGCACCTGAGCCGATGCACTACAGCTAGAGAAGCCCGTGTCCTGCAATGAACACCCAGTGCAGTCAAAATAAAACCAACCAGCCAAACAAAAACATGTAAACTGTTAGATGGTCTTATGCACCAAGGAGAAGTAAATAAAGTGGAAAAGAGAATGAGACCAAAGGGGGCTGCTGATAATTTCCATCATTTTGCCAGAGGAGGCCTCAGTGATGAAGGAGACATCTGGATGGAAATGAGGAAGTGAGGCAGGAGGGTATTCCAGGGGACGGCTTTCTGGGCAGCGGGCACAGCATGTGCAAAGGCCCTGGGGTGGGAACATGCTTGGGGTTTTCAATGAACAGCTAAGAAATCAGTGTGACAACAGCTGAGTGTGTGCAGGAAAGAGTGGAAGATCTGAAACAGGGTGAGAGGGGAGATGGGGTGGGTCACGCATGCCTTATAGACCTTATGGTGAGCACTTTGCCTTTCCTCTGAGTGAGGTAGGAGCCAGGGGCGGTGTTTTGGCTGGCTCAGGCTGCCATAAAAAAATACCACAGGCTGGGTGGCTCAGACAACAGGAATTTATTTCTCACAGTCTGGAGGCTGCAAAGTCCAAGATCAAGGTGTCAGCAGATACTTTCCCCAGTAGGAGCTGTTTTCCCGGCATGCAGATGACAGTTTCTCTCTCTGTCCTACAGCAGAGAGAACTTGAGCTCTGGTTTCTCTTCCTGTTCTTATGGGGATAACAGTCCCATCCTGGGGGCTTCAGCCTCATGACCTTAGCTAAACCCAATTATCTCCAAAGACCCCACCTCCTAATATTGTCACACTGTGGGTTAAGGCTTCAACAGAAGCTTTAAAAATATCTTTATTTATTTGTTTAACTGCGGCAGGTCTGAGTTGTAGCAGCTTGGATCTCATTCCCTGATCAGGGATTGAACCTGGGCCCCCTGCCTTGGGAGCAGGGAGTCTAAGTCACTGGACCACCAGGGAAGTCCCAACAGATGCATTTGGGAGGGACACAAGCATTCAGTCCATTCTGGGAGAATTTTGAGCAGGGTGTTTGAAGTTTTAACAGGATCCTTCTGGCTTCCAGGGAGGGAATAGGCTGTGGATGGAAGCAGGGAGCCCATTGAGGAGGCGATAGATGAGTCTGGAGGGATATATAGGATGAGTGATGAATGAATGTGTAAAAGATCGAGTAAATACAGGAATGGAGTAAGCAGGAAGTGTGCTTGTCTTTTGAAGATAAGAATAGAGGGTTAGAATCCTGCCTGTATGGTCTTAATCAAGGAACATCAGCCTCTTGGGTACTGGCAGGCAAGGGGAAGAGAACTGGGTAAATGTAAAACCTGATTATAATGACCTGAGCCTGGAACATAACTCTGTTTTGCCTATAAACTTGAATTACCTCTTTTTCAGTTTGGGTTTATACCAACTGTTCCAGGGGTGTGGCTGGTACGTGTACTGAGAGATTTTGCACCGTCCTGGGAACATTAGCAAGAGTTGACTGCCCTTTGGGGGAAAAAAAATCCCACATCTAATAGTAAAGCATCTCCTGGTTTTTGACTTCATACTTGTCCCCTCGTCAGGCTGGGTTGGTAACTGTTGCTTTCATGTTGACTGTTATGCATACAAGCCCTGGCAGCTTCTTTATGTAGCCTGGCAATGTGTAACTCCTCTGGGGGTGGAGGTGTTCAAGTGCAGATTCTAAATTACTTTTTTTTCCCCTGAATGCAGATTTTGATCAAGGTTTGGGGTGGAGTCTGAAGTTCTACATTTCTAAAAGGCTCCTTAAAAAAAAACTTTACTTTTTAAATTTAAAATTTGTTTTTGGTTGTGCTGGGTCTTAGTGGCACCCAGGAACTTCCATCTTTTTTTGTAGAATGTGGGATCTAGTTCCGGGACCTGGGATTGAATCTGAGCCCCTTGGATTGGGAACGCAGAGTCCTAGCCACTGGACTCCCAGGGAAGTCCCTGATTCTACATTTCTAACAAGCTTCTCAGATTAGCTATGCTGCTGACCTGCTGCTCCGTGAATTGCCGGGGGGTTTCTCAACCCTGGCACTCCTGACATTTGGGGCTGACTTCCTATGTACTGTAGGATGTTGAGTTCCATCCCTGGGCTCCACCTACCCCTCCTCCCCAGTCATGACCACTGTCTTAGTCTGTCTTTAACAAAATGCCATAGACAGGTAGCTTATAAGCAATAGACACTTATTCTCACAATTCTGGAGGCTGAAAGTTGAGGACCAGGGTACCAGCCTGGTTGAGTGAGGGTCACAGGCTTCTCATTGTATCTAAACGTGCTTGTAGGGGTGGGCCCCCCTTTTTTTAAGTTTTACTTTTAAAAAGATTTCTTTTTATTTATTTGGCTGCACCAGGTCTTCGTTGCGGCATGCCCCCTGCATTTGGAGTTCAACTTCTTAGCCACTGGACCACCAGAGAAGTCCCTTGAGGCCCCTTTTATAAGGAGACTAATCCCAGTAGTGAGGGCTCCATCTTCATGACTTAATCACCGCTCTAAGGTCCCACCTCCTGATACCATCACCTTGGTATGAGGATTCCAACAGATGAATCTCTAAGGGACATAAACATTCAGACCTTAGCAACAATCAAATGCTCTCCAGACATTGTCATGCTTCCCCTGAGTGACACAATTGCTCCCCACGGAGAATCACTGATCTAATTAGAAAAAGATTAGAAAAAGTTTGACAACCCCTGCTAGAATGTTTCTTAGGAGCCTGATTGTAATACCCCCCCACTGGAAACTACACAAATATCCATTCACAGTTGGATGAATAAACAGTGTTGTCTTCCTACAATGGAATGTCATCCATTGGGGGCTGACAAGCTTTTTCTGTTAAGGACCAGATAGTAAATATTTTCAGCTTTCCATCTCTGCCTCAGCCACTGTGCCATGTGAGTGGCTATGGACAATAGTAGATGAATGGGTGTGGCTGTGTTCCAATAAAACTTTATTTAAACAAACAGGTAACAGACTGGGTCTGGCCTCCAAGCTGTAGTTAGTTTGCCAACACCCACCATACAACAATGAGAATGAGCAATCCGCAACAGGGACTTCCCTGGTGGTCCAGTGGTTAAGATAAGCCCTGGAATGCAGGGGACACGAATTTGATCTCTGGTCAGCAAACTAGGATCCCACATGCCACAGAGCAACTAAATGGGAGAGATGGCTATCCCTGAGCCCCCATTCCACAGCTAGAGATCCGTGCACCACAGTGAAAGATCCCACCTGATGTGAGGAAGATCGCCAGTGCCAATGCTGCCAAATAAATAAATACAGACATACAAAAAAATCCACAATATAGAACCTGGATTATTGTCATTGTTGTTCCGTCACTCAGCCGTGTCTTACTCTTTTCAACCCCATGGAGTACAGCACGAAGGCTTCCCTGTCCTTCACTATCTCCCAGAGCTTGCTCAGACTCATGTCCGTTGAGTCGATGATGCCATCCAACCATCTCATCCTCTATCGTCCCCGTCTCTTCCTGCCTTCAATCTTTTCCAGAATCAGAATCTTTTCCAATGAATTGGCTCTTTGCAGCAGGTGGACAAAGTACTGGAGCTTCAGCTTCAGCATCAGTCCTTCCAATGAATATTCAGGGTTGATTTCCTTTAGGATGTACTAGATTGATCCCTTTGCTGTCCAGAGTCTTCTCCAGCACCACAATTTGAAAGCCTCAATTCTTTGGCACTCAACCTGCTTTGTGGTCCAACCCTCAGAACTTGGATACATTATGTTAAGTGAAAGAACAGGCTGTCCTATTGCATTTATATGAAATTCAAGAACAAGGACTGAAAGAAAAGAGAGCAAAAGAATAAAAAGAAGAACAGGAAGAACTAGTCTATGGCTTTAGAAGGTAGGACAAAGGTGAGCCTTGGGGGAAGGAAGACAAGGAGGGCTTTGGGAGGAGGTGTCCTGCTTTTTTAATCTGGCTTCCTGGATACACTGGTTCAGTTCAGTTCAGTTCAGTTCAGTCGCTCAGTCGTGTCCGACTCTTTGCGACCCCATGAATCGCAGCACGCCAGGCCTCCCTGTCCAAGGATGCACTGGCTTTGTGATAATTCATTGAGCTGTGCACCTATGGTGTGAGCCCTTCTTTTGTGTGCTTGTTAGTCTAAATAAAGCTGGTAGGGGCGTTGGCTGGACTACAGCAGCTGGCCCCCTGACCTCTCGCTGGAATCAGGATCTGAGGATTTTGCAGCCTCACAGCTGTTGGGGCTTCTCACAACTGATGGGAGTGAATTAGACATGGTGGAAACATTCTCAGATTCTTACAGGAACCACACCCCCAATGAGTCTACTGCCTCTTAATCTCACTGGTTTCAAACCAGGAAATGAGCAGGGAAAAAAAAAAAAAACCCAACAAATTAAACACATTCAAGATACCAAGGGGAATGTCATAAACACCAGGTGATGAAATTTATATGTTTCTCATAGGAGAACGCTGTCAACTCCTCTCCTTCAGGCTGTGACTTGAGTGGCCGAGAGACCTTCCCAGGCTGCTCTATCTGAGGGAGCAGCCCCTCACCCCACCACTTCCTGTCCCCCTTCTCTGTTTGTGATTTATCTTAGTGTGTGTGAGGGGCTAACATCAACATATTCCAAAAGGATATGTTGAAATCTTAGCCTCCAATAGCTCAGAACATGACCTTATTTGGAAATAGAGTCATTGCCCATATATTTAGTTAAAATGAGCCCATACCGGAGCAGGGTGGACCCCTAATCCAATGTGATTGGTGCCCTTATAAAAAGAACACCTTGTGAAGATACAGCACAGGGAGAATGCCATGTAACAACAGAAGTGGAGATTGGAGGGGGCGGCTGCAAGCTGAGGAAAGCTAAAGATTGCTGACAGCCACCAGCGGCTAGGAAGAGGCAAGGAAGAATTCTTTCCTACAGGTTTTAGAGGGAACACGTCCTTGCAGACACTTTGATCTCAGGCTTCTAGCCTTTTGAACCTTGAGACAGAAAATTTCTTTTGTTCTTAGCCATCCAGCTGCCCCACTCAGCGTGGGGCACCTTAGTTCCCTGGCCAGGGATCGAACCCATATCCCCTGCACTGGGAGTGCAGAGGCTTAACCCCTGGACCGCCAGGGAAGTCCCCTGTGGTACTTTTTTAATGGCCACTCTAGGAAACAGATATAGTGTGTATCACCTTCTGGCTTATTTACCTTGTTTATTCTCGTCCCACTGGGATGCAAAACCCATGAAATTAAGGATAGTGTGTCTTTCTTGTCCACTGCTGCAGCACCAGGGACTAACACAGAGCTTGTCATTAATAGGTCCTCAATATATGTGTGTTGAATTAATTTATTATTCCTGAAAATGTACAAGCACTTTCTTTGTATTAATACATCAGTGCCCTGTGTGGACAGAGAGTCTGGTCTTGGCATTGAAACTGCCCTCGGTGATCTCCCATCCTAAGGGGACAGTTACAGAATACAGACAAAAACAACTGGACAAATCTATACAAAATGGGTCAGAGGACTTCCCTGTAGGTCCAGGGGCTAAGACTCTGGGCTCCCAATGCAGGGCACCCAGGTTCCATCCCCGGTCAGGGAACTAGATCCCACATGCTGCAGCTAAGACCTTACTTACCAAAACTAAGACCCAGAAGAGCCAAATAGATAAATATTTAAAAAGAAAAAAGGAAGTGGTTTTGGAGGACAAGGCTCTGAAGTCTTAGGAAATAGATTAGTGTGGGTTGGGCAATGAGGGAACATTTAAGGAGGAATCTGGGTTTGAGCTGAGCTTTGACAAGTTGAATTATGTCCCCAACCCTCCAAAGATGTTGGAGTCCTGATCTCCAAGGATCCTGGGAAGATTCTCACAGCCCTCACGAGGAACCAACCGAAGCTACACCTTGATTCTGAACTTCTACATTCCAAAACTGTGGGATGATACATCTGTTGTTTAAGGCACCCATTTTTGCAGAACTTGGTTATGACAGTCCTAGTAAACTACCAAGATGGGCAAAATTCAGATAAGTGGAAGAGAGAGGTTGGGCATTCAAGTTGAGGGAACAGACTCCGTAAAGGTAAGGAGGCAGGAACCCCCTGGGCGTACACAGAGGAGAAAGAGCAGGTTAGTTTGATGAGACTGTTCCAGGCTGTATTACAGGCTGCTTTATCTCTAGGACACTTAACCCAGGCATCTTAACCCTGCATCCCAGGACACTTAACCTCCTTCTCAGTCCCAGGCAGAGAGGATATTTGAGTTGGGTGTTGAAGGATGAATAGGAGTTCACCAAAGAGAGAGGGGGAGGGAATTCTGGGAAAGGGGGCAGTGCTTGTGCAGAGATGAAAATTGAAGGGCTGACATATTGTTCTAGAAGCACTGGGAGCCCTGGGAGGACTGAGCAAGGGATGAATTCTGGGCGTAGAAAGACCTGGAACCATATGAGGGACAGGCCACAGAGGAAACCTGGAGGCCTGGAAGGAGGATAAGGTAAGGGTCTGAATTGAGGCTGTGGCCCTGGGGATGGAGAGATGGGCTTGGGCACAGACAGGGACAAGATGGTCCAGTTGTGGGGGGTAGGCAATGAGAGGCAGTGATGATGGTGTCCCTGTTAGCCAACCTAGATGACTGGATGTGTGGAGAGGCCATTTACCAGGAGAGAAAGTAGAGGTATTAGAGCAGGTTTGGCAGGGAAGATAATGAGCCCTGTTTTAGGGTAAGTGCAAGGCACACCCATGAGAGAATTTCTTCCAGGATGACTGGCCCCAAGTAATGTGGAATTTAAAGAGTTAATTCCTCTGCTATTTGGAAAAGAAAGGGCTAGTTTAAAGGCTGGTATAGTCAAAGCCATGGTTTTTCCACATGGAAGCTATGGTTTTTCCATGTGAAGCTATGGTTTACCTAGTAGCTGTGGGCTTCCCTAGTAGCTCAGCTGGTAAAGAATCTGCCTGTGATGCAGGAGACCTGGGTTTGATTCCTGGGATGGGAAGATCCCCTGGAGAAGGAATAGGCTACCCACTCTAGTATTCTTGGGCTTCCCTGGTGGCTCAGCTAGTAAAGAATCCACCTGCAATGTGGGAGACCTGGGTCCGCTGCAATGTGGGAGACCTGGGTTTGATCCCTGGGTTGGGAAGATCCCCTGGAGAAGGGAATGGCTACCCATTCCAGGATTCTGGCCTGGAGAATTCATGGGGTCGAGCTATACAGTCCATGGGACCACAAATAGTTGGATAAGACTGAGCAACTTTCACTTTTCACTTTCATGGTTTTTCCAGTAGTCATGTACAGATGTAAGAGCTGGATCATAAAGAGGGCTGAGCACTGAAGAACTGATGCTTCTCCAAGAGAAGACTCTTGAGAATCCCTTGGACAGCAAGGAGATGAAACCAGTCAATCCTAAAGGAAATCAACCCTGAATATTCATTGGAAAGACTGTTGCTGAAGCTGAAGTTCCAATACTTTGGCCACCCAATGGCAAGAGCAGACTCATTGGAAAAGAACCTGAGGCTGGGCAAGATTGAAGGCAGAAGGAGAGAGGGCGTAGCAGAGGAGGAGATGGTTGGATAACATCACCGGCTCAGTGGACATGAGTTTGAGCAGACTTAGGAAGCTAGTGAAGGACAGGGAAGCCTCGCAGTGCTGCAGCCCATGGGGTTGCAAAGAGTAGGACACGACTCAGTGACTGAACAACAACAAAAGTGTCTTTCTCTCTTTTCCTTTATGTCTCTGGGAATAAACACACATCAGATAACTTAGTCAAGAAAGTACCTGGCACTCAGTAAATACTCATTAGATGGTAATTGAGTGTGTATTTTTTTTAATGTAATGAATGCTTATAAAGTGCCAGACAATTATTATTATGGTTGGATTTTTTTCTCATTCTCACCTCTTCTTTATTTCTTCCTCTTCTCACCCTAGTGGGAAGGCAGTTGTCTGGCATAATAACACATTTGTGTAATCTTAAGAAAGGCAGTCAGTTCTGCAAGAGACAGGTTGATTTCCCTGGTAGATACTTCTAGAACTTTCTGGAAAGGGAACTGTTGCACGTCTGTGCTGCCAACACAGTAGCTATTGAGCATTTGAAATATGGCTAGCAGGACTATGGAACCAGATATTCAATCTTATTTAACTTTAATTCATTTCAACTTAGAATTATGTGACTAGTGGCAACCATGATGGTTAATATTAACATGACTGACAGTGATAAATGTGGATGAAGAGGTGGAGCGGCATGAACACCCATTTATTGCTGGAAGGAAGGTAAATGGTAGGCAGAGTAATATCCCCTAAAGATGTCCATGTCCTAATCCCCAGAACCTGTGACTATTACCTTGTGTGACAAAAGAGACTCGGCAGATATGGTTAGATTCAGGATCTTGAGTTGGGCGGATTCTTCTGGATTTGACATGGAGCAGAACCCCTACGATCCCTGCCCACTGCCCCTCACTCACCTCCCCAGCCCCATGTCTTGTGCCTGCCTTTTGTCTCTGGAAAGCTTTAGTCAAAGAATAAGTTTAATGAGAGAAATAAGAAATACAGAAGCAAAGGAAAACAGTCAAAGGAGACTAAATAGTAATAATGTAGTCATTAAGCATAGTCAAGGGTCTTTAGTTCTTCCTCAAGGGCTATGGGCTTCCTTGGTACCTCAGTGGTAAAGAAACTGCCTGCAATGCAGGTTTTTTTATAGGCAATTTTTTTTATAGGAGCAATAGGAAGCTAGTACAGTCACCTCCGGAAAAGGTGTGGCATTTTCTTAGACATTAAATTCACATCTACTCTGTGACCAAGAAATTCCACTCTAGAGAAATAAAAACTTGTATCCATGGAAAAGACCAGTAGAAGAATATTGACAGCAGCTTTATTCATAATAACCCAAAACTGTAAATGTGTGTCCATCTATAGGAGAAGGGATGAGCAAATGGGTATATGCATACAGTTCAGTTCAGTTCAGTTCAATGCAGTCGCTCAGTCATGTCCAACTCTGCAACCCCACGAATCACAGCATGCCAGGCCTCCCTGTCCATCACCATCTCCTGGAGTTCACTCAAACTCACGTCCATCGAGTCAGTGATGCCATCCAGCCATCTCATCCTCTGTCATCCCCTTTTCCTCCTGCCCCTAATCCCTCCCAGCATCAGAGTCTTTTCCAATGAGTCAACTCTTCGCATGAGGTGGCCAAAGTACTGGAGTTTCAGCTTTAGCATCATTCCTTCCAAAGAACACCCAGGACTGATCTCCTTTGGGATAGACTGGTTGGATCTCCTTGCAGTCCAAGGGACTCTCAAGAGTCTTCTCCAACACCACAGTTCAAAAGTGTCAGTTCTTTGGTGCTCAGCTTTCTTCACAGTCCAACTCTCACATCCATACATGACCACTGGAAAAACCATAGCCTTGACTAGACGGACTTTTGTTGGCCAAGTAATGTCTCCGCTTTTCAATATGCTGTCTAGGTTGGTCATAACTTTCCTTCCAAGGAGCAAGCGTCTTTTAATTTCATGGCTGCAGCCACCATCTGCAGTGATTTTGGAGCCCCCCAAAAATAAAAATCTGACACTGTTTCCACTGTTTCCCCATCTATTTGCCATGAAGTGATGGGACCAGATGCCATGATCTTCGTTTTCTGAATGTTGAGCTTTAACCCAACCTTTTCACTCTCCTCTTTCACTTTCATCAAGAGGCTTTTTAGTTCCTCTTCACTTTTGGCCATAAGGGTGGTGTCATCTGCATATCTGAGGTTATTGATATTTCTCCCGGCAATCTCGATTCCAGCTTATGCTTTACCAAACAGTGGTAAAAAGGAAGCAACTACAGGGACCTCCCTGGTGGCCCAGTGGTTAGGGATCTGCCTTGCAATACAGGGGACCTGAGTTCGATTCCTGGTCAGGGAACTGAGATCCCACATGCTGCATTGCAACTAAGCTCTGGCGCCACACAGAAAGTTCCCACATGATGCAATGATGCCAAATAAATAATAAAAATAAATTTTTAAAAAAAGGAAGAGACTACCCATTCATACAACATCATGGATGAATATCAAAAGCTTGATGTGGAGTGAAGGCAAGCAGATACAAAATAACACCTACTGTAGGTTTCTGTTTATAAAAAGGTCTAGAACAGATAAAACTTAATCTAAGGTGATAAAAATCAGAACAGTAGTTGCCTGGGGTGGGGTGGAGACAGGGATTGACTGGGAGGGAACATGAGGTGACTTTCTGGGGCATGCCATCGTTCTCTGTATTTTTATAGTTGGGTGTGTATTTGTCAAAACGCATTGAATGGTGTTCTTAGGACTTGGGCATTTTGCTGTATATAAAGAAATTTGCTCATAGAAAGATCCACTGAAGAAACAGCAAACTCCTGCTGATCATGTGTGTGATGAAGTGTGTAGGATGAACTGGACTGATTATTTAAGTGAGTGGACAGACGACAATGTTTCTCAACTTCAGCGCCATTAGCATTTGGGGCCAGACGATGAGGGGCCAGTCCTGTGGGTTTCAGTATACTAATGAGAGTCTCTCCCACACACACAGGTTGTGACAATCAAAAAATGCTTCCAGAGGTGGCCAAATGTCTTCCCTGGGGGCAAATTTGTTCCTGGTTCAGAACCACTGAGAAAGAAGGAAGGAAGTGTAATAAAGCAAATACAGTAAAAGGGTAACATCTATAGGATCTAATTAGTGTTACTGTGTGTTCATCGCATACTTTTCCCCCAATGTTTCCATATGCTTGATATGTTTCACAAGCATAGAGAACAATGCACGTGCCCTACCATCCAGCAGTACCATTTATTAGAATCCACCCCAAAATAGTCGGACACCACTTAGCGATTAAACAACAACAGAGAGAAACAACTGGTCCTTGTTCACAGAAAGGCACCTATTAGGACCTCCGCGTTCTCCCCACTTCCTTGTTTATAATAGTGAAACACTGGAAACAGTCTCAGGCGGTCTATTAATCTAAATGACCATCCACCCCTATCAACTGGGGATTGTCTAAAATAAACTGTGGTGCGTTTATGCTATGGAATTCTGTGCTGCCCTTTTTTTTTTTTTTTTTAATGAGAAAGACATGAATGTATTAACACAAAGAAATCTTGAGGCTATATAGTCGACTGAGTGCGGCACTGCTTGTAGATCTGGACAAGGGGACTGCGGGAGTGATGGATCTGCCCTGTATCCTGATCTTGGTGGTGGCTGCACAGCTGTCAGCCTTTGTCCAAACCCACAGGACTGCACACTAGAAAGAATGAATTCTACCTTGGAAACTTGTGCACATACTGATGCTGTGTGTGTGCTGTGTGCTCAGTCATGTCCAGCTCTTTGCGACCATGAACTGTAGCCCACCAGGCTCCCCTGTCCATGAGATTCTCCAGGCAAGAATACCGGAGTGGGTTGCCATTTCCTTCTCCGGGGGATCTTCCCCACCCAGGAATCGAACCTGGGGCCTCGCATTGTGAAAAGTGGAAGTGAAAGTCGTTCAGTCGTGTCTGACTCTTTGCAACCCCATGGACTATAGGAGTGGGTAACCTTTCCCTCCTCCAGGGGATCTTCCCAACCCAGGGATCCAACCCAGGTCTCCCATATTGCAGGCGGATTCTTTACAAGCTGAGCCACAAGGGAAGCCCAAGAATACTGGAGTGGGTAGCCTATCCCTTCTCCAGGGGATCTTCCCAACCCGGGAATCAAACTGGGGTCTCCTGCATCACAGGTGGATTCTTTACCAACTGAGAGCTATGAGGGAAGCCTGCACTGTAGGCAGATTCTTTACTGTCTAAGCCACCAGGAAAGCTCATATTGATGATGTGATTATCTGTTCGTCTACAAATTATACCTCCATGAACCCAACGTAACTATTCTGAGAAAGAGTCTGTAGGCTTTATCAGATGCTGAAGGGATTCATGACAAAGGCAAGGATCATCCGGAGTGGAAAGGTGAATTCACATGGGTGAATTGTGGGCATTGTCTGAATCACCTGTCACAGTGAGAATTAAAGAAGGGAAAGGAAGGGCATTCCAAGGAGAGGTCCTTGCATGGGCTCAGGCTGGGGCTCAGAGCTGGGTCTCAGGCCAGGTGCGCCCAGGAGGATGGAACGCAGGGATGATCCAGGGGAGTGGGGAGGAGAGGAGGCAGGTAGAAACCAGATGGGGACTCTTTGCCATATATGGTTTCTACCTTGTCACCAGGCTATTATCATGTACAGCCTGCTGTATATTCGTTAATGATACACCTGCCTTATCTGCCCTCCCAGCCTGCACTTCATTCAGGTGGGAAGACAGTCCTGGAGGCCAGAGGGACACCGGCCACTATGTCGGGCTCTGAGGAACCCAAGGGGAGCCAACCCTGGTCCCCGCCCTTGAGGAGTTCCCTGCCCAGTGTGGGAGAGCGACAGGTGAGTGCCCCTACCTGGGGAAGAGGCTATACTGAAAGGACCCCAGGCACTGGCAGAGCTCCCTGCTAGAAATCATGGAAGACTTCCTTAAGGGAGAGGCCTTTCCCAATGTCCTGAGGCCAATCTCAATCCAAATATTGATACTAATAATATGATAACAGCCCCCAACCTTGATGTTTGAAATGTGCCAAATTCACTGTGCCAAGCCAGGACAGGAATCAGTTAATTTAACCTCCCAACAACTCTATAAGATAGTGACCATTACCATTATCCCCCTTCTACAGATGAGGAAAACTGAGGCACAAAATTGGTTCCCCACTTCCAAAAGCCCCTACTTTGGCTGGGGAGACATGGACAGAGTCTCAGTCTAGTGAACCTGGGTTCTAATGGGGGTAAGAGGTGGGAACCAAGGGGCAGAGGAGTGGAGGGTTTGGGGAGACCCCAACCCCGAGAAGAGATGACCTCCTGAGATGGAGGATGGAGTTAAATGCAGAGTAATGCATCATAATTTCAGTCCTGGTCTCTCTCTCATTTCTCTAGACCCTATTTTGCTTTCGTTTTTTCTTTTTCTCTCTAATTCTTCGGCTCACTCCTGTCTCCTCCTCAGTACCCTTTTAACAAAGCCAACAGATTTAACATCCATGCATCCTTTAGGTATAAGCGCTTGCACACTGGGCAGCCTGACTTGGTATAACTCTATCTTCTAAATTGATATGGAAGAGAAATTATATCTTTTAAATGGTGCTATAGACCCAGTTTTGGGTCTCACTCTTTTCACTCGATATGTTCTTAGGATCTCTCCCTCTTTCCATATGTAACTCTGATTTATTGCTTCTTGAACACCATGAGGCAATCCACTCCCTTTTACCTGCCCATTCCCAAAGGAACAGACGCCGTGGCTATCTGTTCTGACAGCCACCCACTGTCCTGTCTGTCCTGACTCCCACCCACCTCGCTGCCTTGGGCATCTTTGGATATATCCTCTTATGTCACTGTGCATGCTTTCCTGTGGGTACCTACTTAGAAACAGGGTTGCTACACAGAGGATAAGCACCTAGCTGATGTCACAAAATTCTGTCCAGTCATCTAAGGTGGATCTGGAGGTCCTAGAAGCATTTCAAGCTGGGCAGAGAAGGGTGGGCAAGGGAGCAGCCAGTGCACAGGACTGGGAAAGTCCACAGCGTGTCCAGGGGTCAGGAAACTATAGGGGAACACCTCCTCTACAGGGAGATACTCCCACAGAACAGCCGGGGAATAAATACTTGACCGGATTGGTTTCTTTTTCATTTTCTTTCCTAAAAAGGAAACTAGTATTTTTGTGGATGTCAGTTTGACAACTTCTATGAAAATCTTAACTGCATTATACTCTTTGACCCAGCAGTATCTCTACATGTTCATAAGGAAGGAGGAAGAACGGCATTCGCTGGGTTTTCTTTTGTAAGGATGAAACCTGGAAAGTCACTGAAAGCTCCACCAGTTGGAGAGAAGTCAAAGGAATTAGACTGTGATTGTGGAATACGGCTGCTGCTGCTAAATTGCTTCAGTCGTGTCCGACTCTGTGCGACCCCATAGACGGCAGCCCACCAGGCTCCCCCGTCCCTGGGATTCTCCAGGCAAGAACACTGGAGTGGGTTGCCATTGCCTTCTCCAATGTAGGAAAGTGAAAAGTGAAAGTGAAGTCGCTGAGTCTTGTCTGACTCTTAGCGACCCCATGGACTGTGGCCCACCAGGCTCCTCCATCCATGGGATTTTCCAGGCAAGAGTACTGGAGTGGGGTGCCATTGCTTTCTCTGTGTGGAATACTATGCAGGTGCAAAAAAGATTAAGGTGAAATGTAGGAGCATCAGGTCTCCCAAGACATATTATAAGCTAGAAAAATAAGTCACAGTTCAATATATCAAGTATAATTCCATTGCCTGAACATAAGAAATTAGTGGGAATATTTCCTTAAATACTTGTTTCTATGTATTCATTAGAGGTTGGCAAAATTTTTCTGTAAAGTCTCAAAGAGTAAATATTTTCAGCTTTGAACATCACACCATCTCTATCATAATTCAGCTCTGCCCTTGTAGTGTGAAAGTAGTCATAGATGATACATAAACCAATGTGTGCCAATAAAACTTTATTTACAGACACAGGCTGTAGACCCCCGATGTAAATAAATAGCACATGTTTTTAGAAGACTCCTCACCAAGATATTCTCATGGGTACGTACAAAAGGGGAAGTGAGAAGGAAGGTGCTGGTCAAAGGAAATATTACCCTCTTATGTGAATTTTTTCCACCTTGTGTAATGAAAAATTTGAATTTGAAAGAGAAGAAATGCTTTAAAAGTAGCTTGGTGACCTTTCCTCCCCCTGGATTATAAGGTAATGGTCGTCATTTTGCAAAATAGCAGCAGCCTGTAAAAATAACCAGGAACAAAAAGTTCCCCATCATCCCACCAGCTTGAACAGAATTTCTTTTTTATTTATTTATTTTGGTTTTGGTTGCCAGGGTCTTGGTTGCTGGGCACTGGTTATCTCTAGTTGTGGTGGGCAGGGGCTATTCTTTGTCACAGTGCTCAGGCTTCTCTTGTTGAGGGGCACAGGCTCTAGGGCATGCAGGCTTCGGGAGTTGCAGCACCTCAGCTCAGTAGTTGCAGTCTCGGGCTCTAGAGCGCTGGCTCAGTAATTGCAGTCATGGGCTTAGCTGCCTGGAGACATACAGAATCTTCCCGGACCAGGGATTGAACCTGTGTCTCCCGCACTTGCAGATGGATTCTTATCCACTGTACTGCCAGGGAAGGCCAAGCAGAATTTCTTAAAGGATTTATTTCATTCATGCCATAGATATTTATGGAGCACTGAGTAGGTACAAGGAACTGTTCTATTTGCTGGGAGAGAGTTTTGAATAAAGCACAGCCCCCATCCTCTATATGGCTGAATATTCTGTGATCAAGGAGAGACAGACAGGAAATACCAAGCACGGTAAATAAGTAAATGACATAATATGCTGGACAGTTCAAAGCGCTACAGGAAAACAGACAGGAGAACAAGCGACTGGGGTTGGGGTGCCTGGGGGCCGGTTGCGATGGTAGAGATTGGTCAGAGAAGGCCTCATTGCCGAGGTGACGTTTGAGCAAAGACCTGAGTGAACAAAGGGAGAGAGTCATGGTGCTATCTGGGAGAGAGCTTTCCAGGCAGAGGGAGCAGCCCATGCAAAGGCCCTGAGGTGGGAGCACGAGTGTGTTCAAGGAATGGTGGGCAGGGTGGTATGGATGGAGTGGGTGATGGGGAGAGGGTGGGGGTGAGACAGCAGGTCAGATCCAGAAGGGCTTGGGGCCCCAGTGAGGACTTTGCTTTTATTCTGAGTGAGATGGGAACCATAGGAAGACTTTGAGCAGAGGGATGTGAGCTGACTGAGGGTAATGGGCTGAGAGAGGCAACGAGCAGAAGCAGGGGGACCAGAGAGAAGGTGACTGCCATGGTCCAAGCAGGAGATCATGGTGGATGTGACCTGAGTGGTCACAGTGGGGGTGGGGCAACATGGGATCAGATCCTGGAGACTTTTTGAAAGTCAAGTTGACAATATGTGGGTTGGATGTTGGAGGTAAGGAGCAAATAGGAATCAAGGATGATGCCAGGCTCTTTGACCCAGGTATGACCAAGAACCACGTGCCACGAGATCACCTGGGAACTTATAGAAATGCAGGTGCCTGGGGCCCACTCAGGTCTACTTAACCAGCACCTCTAGGGTAGGGTGCAGGAACCCACTTTTTGAGTTAGTTCCTCGAGTGAAGGCTGGGGACTGCAGACCCCAAGGTAACCATGATGGCCCCTCTGGGGGTTCACTCAGGGACAGGACATCGGCTGGCTGAGCGGGTTCCCAGATTGGAGTCCTGCCCTGTCACTTCCTAGCTGTGCAGGCTGGGGTGACATCTCCCAGCCACAGATTTCTTCATCTGTGAGAGGGGACTGTGACAGCACCTGCCTCCTAGAGCTGATGTATGATTTGAGTGAGTTCCTGTGTATAAAATATTTAAACTGGTGTTGGCACACACGAGCTCCCAATAAAGGGCAGCTATAATTAGCACCCTCTTCCAAAGATGATAAAGACCAGGCGAAGAGCCAAACTGATCACCAAGAAGTCATAGTTTCCTGCAGACTCCAGTGAACCTGGCCCCGTGTCGACGAATACAGGGACAAGGTGCTAAGTTAGACCCTCTTCTCATCTTTCAGAGACCTCCGTCTGGTGGGCAAGGAAATGCCGGGCTCAAACAGGCAGGACCCAGGGAGGTCAGAGTATATTAGAGGAGGGGCAGGGCTATGGGAGCCCAGAGTAGGAGCACGAACTGACAGTGATCTGACAGTGATGGGAAAAGAAGTATTCTAGGCAGATACAGTGCCCAGCAGGACAATGCTGTGGACATTTGTAAAGGTGGAGGTGCCAAGAATGTTCCAGCAAGTTCAAGGCTTAAAAGGAGCATGGCAGAATGGCTAAATGCGTAGACTCTGGAGTCAGACTGCCTGGGTTCAATTTCCAGCTCTGTCACTTTCTGGCTGTGTAATCTGGGACAAGTTGCTTTACCTCTCTGAGCCTACTACCCAAGCCTGTTGCTGCATAATGGAAAAAAACAATTAGTGACTCAAAACAACACATATTTATTATTTTACAGTTTCAATGGGTCAGGAACCTCATAATATTACATAGTAAACTTTTTGTGGAGAATACACATCAGATATGACTGGGGGGTACATCTGGTTAGGGAAATGAGGTGGAGGATGCCTGTCTGTAAGCTATTCACAGACAGATTATTCCAATCCAGTGTGATCAGAGCATCAACAGGAGAGCGAGCAAACTCCTGTGGGGCATAGGGTGGAGTGAGACCAGGAAGCCCTCAACACACTCTGAGCACAGAGCGGGCCTTGAGAAGTTGATCTGGAGTTCCTGGGTGAAGAGATAGAGGGGCGTAACGAGTAGGAGGCACAGCACGTGCAAAGGTATGGAGGCATGAAAGATCATTTATCCATCCGTCCATCCATCCTTGCCTCCATTTGTCCAGCTTTTCCTCCATTTATGCAGTAAGTGATTATTCCAGCCATCTATCCACTTATTCATTGTGTATACTCTTCATCCATCCATCCATCCATCCATCCATCCATCTGTTCAGTCATCTATGCCCGCATTCATCCACTTATTCCAGCAGTTACACATCCACTCATTCATGTATTTATTCATCAGTATCCAAAGTCAACGCAGCAGACCCTGGTTTGATTTCTGGGTCAGGAAGATCTGCTGGAGAAGGGACAGGCTACCCAGTCCTGTATTCTTGGGCTTCCCTGGTGGCTCAGCTGGTAAAGAATCCGCCTGCAATGTGGGAGATCTGGGTTCGATCCCTGGGTTGGGAAGATCCCCTGGAGAAGGGAAAGGCTACCCATTCCAGTATTCTGGCCTGGAGAATTCTACGGACTGTATAGCCCATGGGATCACAAAGAGTCGGACTTGACTGAATGACTTTCACTCATCTCAGAGATCCAAAGTCATATGATCTTTTCACTCCAAATGTCACCTCCTCAGGGAGCCTTCCCTGACTCTCTTTCTAAAGAACCCCCTGAGACCTTCCCTCTTTGACCCTCCACTTTGTACTTTTTCTTTGTAGCACTTACCCCAACTTGTCACTGTGCTCTCTAATTATATGTCTGTTTGTTTGGTGTCTGTGTCCACCACCAGAACACATTCATTCATTCGGCAAGTATTTGTTGAGGATTGACTGAGTGCCAGGCTCTGTTGTAGGCACTGGGAAGACAGACAAAAATCCTCACCTGTGCAGAGCTGATGTTATAATGGGAGGCATTGGACAATAGGTAATAAGTGTACTAAGTAAATTACTGGCAAGTTGGAGAATTCTGAGTGCTGTGGACTTCCCAGGCGGCACTAGTGGTAAAGAACCTGCCTGCCAATGCAGGAGATGTAAGAGACAAGGGTTTGATCCCTGGATCGGGAAGATCCCCTGGAAGAGGGCATGGCAACCCACTCCACTATTCTTGCCTGGAGAATCCCATGGACAAAGAAGCCTGATGGGGTGACAAAGAGTCGGACATGACTGAAGCGACTTAGCCTGCACCCATGAGTGCTGTGGTCAAAGAAAACACAGAACCAGTGAGAGGTATTAGTGATTCAGAGGAGAGGTTGCTCAGATAAGTCGTCGTGGAGGAAGTGGGTCTCTGAGCAAAGACTGAAAGGAGATGAGGGAGCCAAGTGGTTTTCTAAGGGAATTGCATTCCAGGACAGAGAGAATGATGTGTACAGAAGTCCTAAGGCAGGGCTGAGCTTGGTGTGTTGGTGATTCATTGAGGAGGCCAGCGTGGCTGGAGCAAAGTAATCAAGGGGGAGAGGGAGGAAGCTGTGAGTAGAGAGGGGACAAGGGGGGCCAGATGGGGTAGGACCTTGCTTTAACTTTGAGACTGGAGCTAGGGGTGGACGCTGAGCAGAGGAGGGACAAGATCTAACTTAGGTGTGAACTGGTTCCCTCTGCCTGCCATGTAGGAGTAGATCGATGTGAGCTCTCTAAGGGCTGGAACTACATCTTTGTCCCTTCTGTCTCCTTGGCTTCTGGTACAAGGGTCTGCAAACTATGGCCCACAGGCTAAATCCTCGGATTTTCTGTTTGTATAAATAAAGTTTTATTGAAACAAACCCACACCCATTTGTTTACATATTATCTATGGCTGCTTTCCTGCTAAATAGAATAGTTACAGCAGAGACCATCTGGCTCTCAAACCTGAAAATATTTACTGTTTTGCCTTTTACAGAAAAACTGTGCTGACCCCTGGTCAGGAACAAGGCCTGGCACATAGTAGGCACTCAGTAAATATTTGTTGTCACATAACTGAGCCGGTCTCTCATCTGTGACCCACACGAGGCTGCCAGCTTGCTCTTGTCTCAGAGCCAGTTCCAGTCACATGTGGGAAAACAACAGCCCAGGGACCAAAAATAAAATACTGGAACCATTCACATCTCTGCCACGGAGGAACTGCTCAGGCAGGAATATAGTCAGGACCCACAGAGAAACTCAGCATACTCTTCGTCCTTTTATTTTTCTTCGTTAAGACTCGGGGCTCCTTTACCCCTGCCAGGCGTGGAAACTGCTCCCCCCATTTTTTTCTCACTTAAAAAAATCCCCCAAACCCTCTTCCATAGAGAAGCCCCCCCTCCCTGACTTTCCTGTCTCCTCTCCTGTCAACTCCAACGTTTTGTTTTTGTACATGACTTAGGTCCCAGCTGTTTTTGTTTTTTTTTTTCCCCATGCTTCCGATGCCCATTACTCAGATTCTGCATAATGAGGCAGTTATGAGTTAAGAATAATGGGGCTGTGCCAGCTGGCAGAATATCTCTGGGAACTGAGAAAGCTCCCACACTCCAATTTCCTTTTCTTCTTACACACATCGATCACAGTATTCTATCTGTCCTCACTTTCCAAGTTTCTCCTTTACTGCAGTTTGTCCTGTACCCTCAGGATCCACAGAGCAATCAGAGCCAGTCCCTGAGAGCTGGGAACTCACAGTTTAATGGAGACAGTCCCAGTGCTGGGGGTGAAGAGATGGATGCACGCTGGGATGCATCCACCCACCATCCATGGTGGGGATGACTTGACTGTCAAGGGAATGAGTTTGAAGTTTTATGCTGAGGACCCTCTCTGGCAGACTTGGATGGAGGCCAGATGGAGGGCTCTGAGGGAGCAGGGTGCCTCCTTCTGACCTGGTGTACATTCTGGTGATTTCACATAGGTATCTACACCCTAGACACTGGGGCCAGATTGCTTGGGTTCAAATCCAGAGGCTCTCATGCTTTCTAACTATGTAGTCTTGGGTAGGTTTCCCTCAGTGTCCTTACTGTAAAATGGGTATGACTAATACCTACCACTTAGAGTTATTGGGAGGATCATGGGGTTAATACATACAAAGAACCTGGAACTGTGCCTGGCACACAATTGTTGTTGTTTAGTCACTAAGTCGTGTCCCATACTTTCATGAACCCATGAACTATATATAGCCCACCAGGCTCCTCTCTCCATGGGCTCCTCTGTCCATGGGATTTCCCAGGCAAGAATACTGGAGTGGGTTGCCATTTCCTTCTCCAGGAGATCTTCCCAAGCCCTGGATCGAACCCACATCTCCTACACTGAAGGCAGATTCTTTACCGCTGAGCCACCAGGGAAGCCCACCCGGCGCAGAGTAGGCACTCAGTAAATATCAGCAACTATTAAAAGTGCTTAGCAACAGGCATCCTATTATCATTTAGTGATGTCATCAATTATCCTATAGATTGAGCAGAAAGAACGACATCTTCAGTTTAGACCCTGGGTGGGGATGATGACATCACCAGTTACCAGGTAGAAAATGGTTAGAATGTACTCGCCAGAGGTTTCATTCCCACTTGAATTTCTGTTGTGTCCCAGTCCACACTCTTCTCTGGGGCACATGGGATTATCACCTATTTGCGTCTCAGTTTTCTATCAATCAAACGCAGATAATAAAAGTATCAGTCTCCTAGGATTGTTGAGAGAATCCAATGAGTTAGATACAGACAAAGGCCACAGTGTCCCGCGCACAGCTGGCACTCAATCAACAGCAGCTCCCGTTAGCCTCATGGCAAGAGGACTCCACGGTAGACATGCTGGCTAGGGTAACAGGTGCTCTCCTCTGTCTCTGGGAGTCTTGGCTAAGAGCACAGACCCACTGCAGTCTGAGCCCAGATCTGCCTTCAAAGGCAGCCAGGAGACCCTGGGCACGTTGCAGGCCTGAAAGTGGGAATAATGACAGTGCCAGCTTACAGGACTGGCACGAGGAGGCATCAACATGATGACGACCATGCTCCCAGCACTCAGCCTTCGTACACGTGAACCGTATAATCACTGAGGATGTCCTTGCAAAGGTCCTCCCCTCCTTGGAACCGTTTGCCCACCTGCAAAGAAATGGGCAGCGACTGTGGCAATCTCAAAGCTTCTTGCCTATAAGGACTCACCTTTGCTATCGCTGAGTGTAGGTGTTGGGAGATGGATGCTCCCACCCGTGTCTGCCCTCAGCCCAGCTCCAGCTCTTTCCTTCTGTCTCCTCACTCCCCATCTCTTAACTGTCAACTTTCCCCTTTCTCTGGCTTCTTTCCCTTGTTCTAGACTTTTTCTTTCTCTCTTGTTTCTCTCCTGCATGCTATCAGAAGACTGTTTGTAGAGCAATAAATAGTGATAGCAATCATAATTTGTGTATTTAATCTTTCCCCCATACTAGGACAGCTCTTTGCATGTATTAACTCATTTAATTCACACAAAGACTTGCTACTGTTGGTTCAACAAACACTTACGGAGTGCCTCCTGTGTGCCAGACCCTGAGAATCCAGCTCGGAGCAAAAGAAAGATCCTCGCCCTCGTGGGACTCACGTTCTAGTGGAGAGACAGAAGATAAAAAGGTAAACAAACAAACAAAAAACACCTCTTCTAGTGCTATGGGGGAAAAAAGCCAAGGAAGTCAAAGGAAGAAAGTGAAATGTTTTCTATAGAATGGTTGGGAAAGGCCTTCTGGAGGAGGTGTGTGCTTCCCTGGTGACTCAGATGGTAAAGAATTCTCCTGCAATGCAGGAGCCACGTGTTCCATCCCTGGGTCGGGAAGATCCCTTGGCAAAAGGAATGGCAACCCACTCCAGTATTCTTGCCTGGAGAATCCCATAGGCAGAGGAACCTGGTGGGCTACAGTCCATGGGGTTGCAAAGAGTCAGACACGACTGAGCAACTATCACTTACACTTTTCTGGAGGAGGTGACATTGGATCTGACCTGATGATGTGAGGTGGGGCAGCCATGCAAAATCTGTGGGAAGAAACAGCCAGTGCAAAGGCCCTGAGGCAGAACCATGCCTTGGGAGTGTTTGAGGAGTTGAGGAACAGCCGGAAAGCCTGTATCACTGGAGCTGAATGAAGGAGAGTTGATCTCACACAGGGGCCCCCTGGGACCACATCATGCAGGGTCTTGTGGGTCACAATGAGGACTTTGGTTTTTACTCTGACAAGGAGCCATGAAAGGTTCTGAGATGAGGAGGGGTGCAGTCTGGACAAAGTTTGACAGGATCCCATTGGCAATAGGCTGTGGGGGGAGGGGTGGTGAAGGTGGGGGCAGAGGGGCCATCCTCTCCATTTGACGGACGCAGAAATAATGTCAAAATGTCAAAAAAAGGCCAGCAACAGGTTCAAGCCCCCACAGCTGTTGAGCAGTGGAGACAGGTTGGCAGGCTGTCTGGGACTTGAGTCCTGTGTAGTCCAGCCTCCCCTCCCCCTTCTCAAGCCTAGCTGCTCACCCTTCCTGAAGTCTCAGTGTACACCTGTAAAATTGGGACACAGGTCAGAGACCAGTGGTGCACGGCTCACCAGCAACATGCTAGCTCCAGAAGTGGGCACCACCTCAGGGTTCAGAGGAGCCTTCACTTTGTGACCTTGGGAAGGTGCCTACCTCTCTCCTGAGCCTCTGTTTTCCCATCTATAATTTGGGAAGCATTAACCAACGTCTGGGTGTAGCCTGGTGGTTAAAAGCGCAAGTTCTAGCGTCAGATTTGGCAGGATCCGAGTCCTTGGTCTGCCGCTTGCCAGCTCTATGACTTCCAGCAGTTAGACATCCTCTTTCTAAGCTTCGGTTTACCTCATCTGGAAGATGAAGATCTTAACAGCACTAATTCCAAGGGGGTAGTTGTAAGGATTAAATGAGATCATGCAGGTAAAGCGCTTAGCACAGCTCCTGGCATACATCAGGCACTCAATAAATGATCATTATTATTATTACTGACAGTAATGCCCACACCTCTGGGTGGGTGAGAGCCTGGAGAGTGCCTGGTGGTACGCGGTCGGCGTTTGACAAAAGTGAATTCTCTCGCCCTTCTCTCATGCCTGCCGGCTCCCGGGGGACCCAGGCATTCCGGCCTCCGGCCGCCCCCCCAACGCCGACCCTTACAAAGGCCCTCATTCATGTCTGGTGCACAAAGCGGCTCATTCACCCTGGTCCCTTGGGCTTCCCGCCCCTGGCCGCCCCTTGTACCTCGCCATTGGTTGGACCCCCTGCCTGTCAGGCTTCGGGTCTTGCCTGCTGCCGTGCCGCCTAGCTCCACGCTCCAGAGCCGTTCTTTTCCCACGGCTGGCACACTCCGGCAACTTCTGATTGGCCCCTCCCGCCAGCCGCTCCTCTTGATTGGCGGGTGCGCACCCTGTGGGCGAGTCCATAGCTTGTCGCAGCAGGCGCCGATTGGCCCCTGTTGCGCTTGTGTGGGTGGGGCTTTCTTGGCTGACCCGCCCCTCCTTCTCCCCAGGCCGAAGCCTCGGGACGGCCCTGGAAGCCGGTGAGTGCCCGGGGCCCGCTGCCCGCCTGAGGCGGCGGGGAGTGGAACTGGGTCCCGGGAGGCTGGAGCTCCGAGGTTGCGGTCGGGGCTCCGGAGGCCGGCGCGAACTGCGGGGAAGGGGCGGTGACGTGGACACTCACCTTGCGCTCAGCCGGACGGCAGCTGGGGGCCTGGGGACGGGGTGGGGCGGGGCGTCTCCACTCGCCCCCACAACTCGAGTTCCTCCTCTAGGAGAGGCCGGGTTGGGGTCCTCGCTGGAGGCCCCAGGCCTGTTTCGCAGATGGGGAAACTGAGGCTCGCTTTGGGACATTGGGCGCTTTAATACTGAGTCATTGCCTTCAATTCCCCGCACTCGATGACTGTGTCTCTGTCTTCACGTGTAAAAATTGCGGACCGGAGACAGGGATCATCGTGACTGGCAGAGCAGAGGGGTGGGGAAAGACATCTTTGAGCCCCCGCGATGTACTTGGGCACTTTTATTTTTATAACTAAATAATTAACTTTATATTAACCCGAGATGGGTTATATTGCACCCATTTAACAGAGAAAGAAAAACAGGCCGCACAGAGGCGGTGACTGCAGGGCGACAGGGCCGAGAATAACACTTCGAAGACCAACTGTGTGCTGGGTTCCTTAACGTTTTTAATCCAACAGAAGTCCGCTAAGGAAGGCTGTAGTTCCTAAGAAGTAAATGGGGAAGGAGGTTGAGAGTTACCACTTGGGAAGAGGAAATAGAAATCTTTGAGGACCTACTACGCATTCCACCCAAATCCCCTCTTTAGAAAATGGCCTGGGCTTGAACCCCAGCCCTCCTTCTTACTGGCTGTGTGACCTTGAGCCGGTTACTTACTTCACGTCTCCATGCCTCAGTTTCTCCAGGGAAATGGAGATGCTGATTGTCCTTATCTCACTGGTTTTGAGATCATTCTATGAGTTTGGTCAACTGTTCTAAAAGCCGGAAAACCCTCGGCCCATAGTAGGTGCACTTAGTTACCATTATTTAGTCCTCAGTTCAGAGAACTGAAGCTCCAGACTCTAGAAAATCATGTTCTCGTCTTCTTCGGTATGTCTCGAGCTCCCTGTGAATTGTACGGCCCCGTTTCCAGGGTTGAGGAAACTAAAGTTCTGCGAGATTAAATGATGTCTCCGGGCATTACTTGTTTAAACGCTGGGCTGGGCACTTTCTCCCACATGGGTTTATTCATTTCATTGGCCTCCATTCGCGAAGAGGAAAGCCAAAGCCCAGAAAGCTTGAGCGGGATTCGAACCTCCAGAGTCCTCAGCCCTCTCCGCTGCGGGTCCTTGACCTTTGCTCGCCCAAAGGAGGAGGGGCCCTGGCGCCGCCTCCGCCCACCTGGCAACAGGCTCATCCCCGCCTCTCCCCATCCCCCTGTCTAGGGCCTTGCAACCCCGGGATCCGCCCCCTTCCCCAGCCGGGCAGGTGCTAGGTGACATCAGAGCCGGGCTCCCTCCCGGTGACGCGACGTGGCCCCGCCCCGCGCTGGACCGCGGAGGTAGCCGCACCTGGGAGCTCTGAAGAGGCCGGGGGATTCCTGGGCCCCCTCCCCAGCTTCCCGCTTCCTGTACCAGCCGGCGCCCTCCAGGTAGCCCCCAGGGTCCGCGGGGTGAGGCACTTGGGTCTTAGGGAGATGGGGGTTGCGCGCTGGGATTCCGGGATGTGAGGAGGGGGCCCCGGGGCCGGGAACCCCAGGTCTGATTAAGGACGGCTCTGGGAGGCTGGGCTCATGGGTCTCGAGGGAGGAAGGCGCTGGGACCAGGACTCCCCTGAGAGCTGGAATGTGTACATCTTGAGGGAAGAGGGGGCTGGGAGCCTGGACTCCTGGGTCTGAGGGAGGAGGGGTTGAGTGCCCAGATTTCTGAGTCTGGAGGCAGAGAGGACCCTTGGATCCTAGCACTAGACTGAGGTCAGAGGGCTGGATGCCAAGGGCCCCAACCCCTGCCCCAGGGGTGGATCCCTGGCTCCTTCCTTTCCAGCCAGCAGTCCCTGCCCCTCCCAGGCAGGTGCTTTCACCTGCACTGGTGACAGAAATGAGTCCTGGCAGAGGTGTTCCTGCTGGTTAAGGAGGGCAGGGCTGCCAGAGGGCCAGGCCACCCCATCAGAGCTGTTCTCAGCTCTCAGAAGTTGGTCCCAGGCGTCTTCACCTCTAGCCTCTTCGCCTCTAGCCTCTTCGCCTCTAGCCTCTTTGCCTCTAGCCTCTTCACCTCTAGCCTCTTCGCCTCTAGCCTCTTCGCCTCTAGCGGGCTGCAGTGAGGTAAGGGGGCTGGAATTCACAGGTCCAAGGGAGGAGAGGTCTGAGGGTTCCTGAAAATGTAGGCTGCCGGGGGCCCAGACTCCTGAGTCTGGAGGAGGAGGGGCTGGGGGCCTGGACTCCTGGGTCCAAGGGAGGAGGGACCTGGGGCTCAGACTCTTGGCTCTAGTGAAGGGAGGCACAGGGCTGGGTGATTGCAAAAAACTCCCAAACCCTTCCTGGTCAAAGGCCGTGAGCTGGAGAGGAAGTGGGTGGGGTGAGGGTAAGGGTAAAGTCCCAGGGATGGGACTTGGCTCTGAAGGGATGAGGGCCACTTAGGAGGCCTGGTCAGTCTGGGCGACCTGGGGCCTGGGACGTGGAGAGAGATATGGCATTGGATGGCGGGAGACGCCCGCTGTTTGAATGCAGGGGCCTTGGGTTTGAGGCCAGAGAGCAGCAGGACCAAATGTCATAGGGTGAGGGTGAGGGCCTGGGGCCGCTGGTGGTGGGGAGAGTGCCTGGGGGTAAGAAGGGTGTGTGCCTGGAGCTGAGTGTCTAGGTAAGGGAAAGACAAGGGCCTGCTGGGATCAGATCCAGAGATGTCCAAGAAGAGCTGGGTGTTTGGAGGGACATCTCCAGAGATATGTTGGAGTTGGGGGCTGGGGGTCCTGGAGGGCAGAGGCAGAAGCACCAAGGTGGGGGAGACAGAGCACTGGGGGGTCCTGTGACTGGTGTGTGGGCAGCGATGTGGCCATCTGAGGCCGTGGGAGACAACAGAGTCCAGCTTCTTCAGGGGCAGGGCACGGTGAGGGACAGGGGGCATAGTTTTCCTCAAGGGTGCTTAAACTACTCTGGGATTGCCAAGCTCTGTTCCCTGCTGGTCTGCAGCCCCTTTAAGGGCAGGAAGGGGGTCTAGCACAGGCTGGCTCAGATCTCAAAGCTCATCTTGGGTTGTGACTGTTTGAGACGTGTCTGAGACCCCAGATCAGGTGCTCCTCGAAGCAGGGCCTCGTCTGACTCATATCTGGATCCCCAGACTCACTCTGGGCAGAGCTCAGAACTTAAGAAAACTTCAGGGAATGTTGAGTGAATGCAGAAGTTAATGAATGGGGCCAGCCCATGGTAAAGAGAAGGATTTCAGGTTGCAGGGAAGAAAGCCACTGCTAACCAAGTGATGAAATTCAGGTCTGTTCTGGAGTGACCTAGAGGTGGTCAGGGAACCTGAGTTACAGAAATCAGGTTGACACTGTTCTAGGGCTTACATCTATGAGGTCAAGGTCCTCAGCGTGACCCAGTCTGACCCCCTTTGTCCGTAATCTTTCCTTACCTACCACCCGTTCTCCCTGGATCACCTGGCTCCAGCTACACTGGCAGCTCATAGTGCCACATAGACATAGAGGCACATGCCTGCCCCAGGGCCTTTGTACAGGCTGTTCTCCCAGCCTGAAATGCTTTTTTGTCTGACATTCCCATGGCCTGTTCCCTTCATCTCCCTCAGGTCTTTATTCAGATGCCACATCAGAGAGGCTTTCCTTGGCCACCCCAATTAAAACTTCAATGGCCCTCAACCCTAACAGTCCCTGTTCTCTGCTTCATTCTCCCCCTTGGCATGTATCATCATTTAACATACGGTATAATTTACTTATTTATCTTTGAATCTGTCTCCTGGGATTAGAGCAGCACTAACTCACAGAAACACAATGCAAGCCAAATGTGTAATTTAAATTTTTCTAGCCACATTAAAAATAAAGATATAAAAAGGAACAAGTGACGTAAGTGCTGATGATGTATTTTTTTAATCCAATATGTTACCAAATGTAAGAAACACGAATGAGCTTTTTGTTGTGCTGTCTTTGAAACTGGGTGTGTGTCTTATGGTCAGAACCCATCTCAGTGTGGATTCTCCATTTCAACTCTCCAGTAGCCTCACATGGCCATGGCTCCTATGATAGCCAGATCAGGGCTAGAATGTAAACACCTTAGGAAGGCAGGAATCTTTTTCTGGCTTGTTCTTTGCCATATGGCTGACACCTTGAACAGTAGCATAGACTGGCTTATTAAAGAATTATTTTTAGAAAATGTATTTTATTGAAATATAGTTGATCTACAATGTTGTGTTAATTTCTTCTGTATAGCAAAGTGATTCAGTTATACATATATATTCTTTTCCATTATGGTTTATCACTGTACATTGAATAGAGTTCCCTGGGCTCAACAGTAGGACCTTGCTGTTTATCCATTCTATCTCTAATAGTTGGCATCTGCTAATCCCAAACTTCCAGTCCTTGTCTCCCTCATCCCCCACTCCTTGGCCCGAGCAAGTCTATTCTCTATGTCTGTAGGTCTGTTTCTCATTCCTAGATAAGTATATTTGTTACATATTTTAGATTCCACATGTAAGTTGTATCATATGGTATTTGTCTTCCTCTGACAATTCATTTAATATGATAACCCCTAGGTCCATCCATGTTGCTGCAAACAGCATTACTTCATTCTGTTGTTTGAATGGCTGAGTAGCATTCCATTGTATATATGTGCCACATCTTTATCCATTCATCTGTCAATGGACATTCAAGGTTGTTATTCAAGAATTATTGAATTGGGAATTCGCTGGCGGTTTAGTGCTTAGGACTCCCAGCTTTCAGTGCCAGTGGCCCCTGTTCAGTCCCTGGTGGGGAAATTGAGATCCCAGAAGCCTGGTGGTCCAGCCACACACACACACACACACACACACACACACACACACACACACGAATTATTGAATGAGTGGATAGAGAGGTGGATGGTAGAATGGGTAAAAAGAGGTCTGTGAACCCGTTTTGCAGAAGTGTAAATTGAGGTTTGGTGGGGAAGGCAGTGGCGACTGTCAGGGGAATCTGGGGTGGGGATGGAAACCCTCCTTGACCCCGGTGCTCTGCTCTCTCCCTGCAGACCATGGCAGCAGTGACCGTGTCGGTTCCCGGGCGGAAGGCGCCCCCCAGGCCGGGCCCGGTGCCCGAGGCCGCCCAGCCGTTCCTGTTCGCACCTCGCGGGCCGGGCGTGGGCAGCGGGCCCGGGGGCTCGGGCACGTCCCCGCAGGTGGAGTGGACGGCACGGCGCCTGGTGTGGGTGCCGTCGGAGCTACACGGCTTCGAGGCGGCGGCACTGCGGCACGAGGGCGACGAGGAGGCCGAGGTGGAGCTGGCGGAGAGCGGCCGGCGGCTGCGGCTGCCGCGCGACCAGATCCAGCGCATGAACCCGCCCAAGTTCAGCAAGGCCGAGGACATGGCCGAGCTGACCTGCCTCAACGAGGCCTCCGTGCTGCACAACCTCCGCGAGCGCTACTACTCCGGCCTCATCTACGTGAGTGGCCTCCTTCCCCGGGAGGGCCTTGCCTGGGGGGTGGGGCGGCTGGGTGTCAGCACCCCAGCTGGAACCGACGTGAGGCTGTTTCTAATTCTCCCCTCAGGTCGGATAACAGTGCCCACCCTTAGTTGCCAAGTGATAAATTATTGGATTACCAGGACTGCCTCAGACCCCATTGCAGGCGTCTCATATTATACAGTGCTGCTGCGGCTAAGTCGCTTCAGTCGTGTCCGACTCTGTGCGACCCCATAGACCGCAGCCCACCAGGCTCCCCCGTCCCTGAGATTCTCCAGGCAAGAACACTGGAGTGGGTTGCCCTTTCCTTCTCCAATGCATGAAAGTGAAAAGTGAAAAGGAAGTCGCTCAGTCGTGTCCAACTCTTCGCGACCCCATGGACTGCAGCCTACCAGGCTCCTCTGTCCATGGGATTTTCTAGGCAAAAGTACTGGAGAAGGGTGGATGCTCCTTTACTGGGCTTCCCCTGTAGCTCAGTGGTAAAGAATCCGCCTGCAATGCAGGAGCCCCAGAAGAAGTGGGTTCGATCCCTGGGTAGGGAAGTTTCCCTGGAGAAGGAAATGACAACCCACTCGTGTTTTTGCCTGGAGAATCCCAGGGGCGGGGGAGCCTGGTGGGCTGACGTCTATGGGGTCACACAGAGTCGGACACGACTGAATCGACTCAGCAGCAGCAGCAGCAGGATTAAGACAGGACCGGTCATAGTGGAGAAGGCAATGGCAACCCACTCCAGTACTCTTGCCTGGAAAATCCCATGGACGGAGGAGCCTGGTGGGCTGCCGTCCACGGGATCGCACAGGGTCGGGCACGACTGAAGCGACTTAGCAGCAGCAGCAGGTCACAGTGAGGTTGACTGTGCCCTAGTCACTGTTAACCTTTCAATGTCTCACGTTGTTTAATCTTAACAGCAAGCAGGTGGAGTAGGGCAGTGGTTCTTAGCTCTGCCTTCTCGTTATAGTCAGCTGGGGAATTTTACAAAATGCCAGCACTGGAGCCCTGCCCCACCCCATTTGAATCAGACTCTCTGGGGGGTGTGACATGGACACTGGCATTTTTAATAAGCTTCCAGGGTGGTTCTAATGGGCAGCCAGAGTGTCGTTCAGAGCAAACAGGATTAGAGATGTTGACAAGGAATGTCGACAATAATAATGAGAAATAATGATCATGGGTGGCTAGCAAATATTTATCGAGCACTTAATGATGTGCCAAGTACTGTTCTAAGTGCTGCGTGTGGGTTATCAGCTCACTTCTGGGCTGGGGACTTGTCCTTATCGCCTGATGTTTCAGGAATGTTAAGTGACTTGGGTCCCAGGTCACATGGACGTGAAGGATTTGAACCCAGGCAGCTGGCCGCAGAGTCACACTCTGAATACCAGCTTAGAGGGCTGGAGTCTCACTGCCTTGCTCATTGAAACTGGCCCGTCAAGAATAGATGCAAAATATCTCCCTAAGACCCTAAAAGGAAAAGTGCTGGTTTTATGTGTTATAAAAACTGCAAAACTTTCATGAAAGTAATAAAAGAATACGTCACTAAATGATGAGATGTATCAAAAAAATAAAAATAAAAATAAATAACCTGGCCTCAATGTCCACCCTGTTAAGGGTCATAAGCACAAGATAAGGGTATTTTTATGAATTCTGACTCCTGTTTGGGGGAGAGACTGAGGCCGTGAGAGGGGCCGGTGGCTTGCTCAGGGCCCCTCAGCTTTTGGTGGCAGAGGTGGGATTTGACCTCAGGATTATCTGGCCCTGGATTGAGGTGACACCTTCTGCAGCCTATGTGGGGCCCTTAGGATTCCTCACTTGTCTTTGTGAGCCATGGGAGCTCTGTGAGCCTCTGTCCAGGCCACTGCCCTGGACCTCATCAAAGTCAGGGGATCAGAGAGGCACCCAAAACCCTGAGCCACCCCTTTCCTGTTAGTAAACACTCTGAACCCTCACAGCAATGTTGTAGGGTATCTCCTATCATCCCCATTCTGTCAGTGGGGACACTTAGCCTCAGAGAGGGGCCAAGACTTAGGCCACGCCCCACCAGCTACCAACCAGCTTAACCAGTATTTGAACCTAGGCCTTCTGACTCTAGACCCCCCATTCTATCCACAGCAGTGCGAAGAGTGTTGGGAAAGTTCAGGGGGGAAAATGGTGAGGCCTGAGTGAAGGCTGTGTGTGGTCTGAGAGTCAGAGAATTGGGACCTGACAAATGAAAGTGAGATGGAAGTTTCCGGAAGCCCAGACAGGAAGGAAATTCGGCCTTAACAATAATCATTAGTACTCAGGGAGTGCCTGCTTTCTCCGTGAGGTGCTATTCTAAACTTCATTTCAGTATGATCTTGTTGACCCCCTCACCACATAAGGCTGTGAGGTAGGGGTCATCACCTCCTTTGCCCACGGCTTGGAGAGGAAAAGACATTGGCCCAGGAGTAGTTAACAGCTAATGTATTAGGCGTGCATAGGGACTTCCCTGTGGTCTAGTGGTTAAGACTCCACACTTCCACTGCAGGGGGTGCGGGTTTGAGCCCTGTCCAGGGAACTAAGATCCTGCATGCTTTGAGATGTGACATAATTGAGTAAATAAATAAAAAATAAGCACACACAGGGTTCCAGGGCTCACGCTCAGCTCGGTACTCGCAACATGAACTTGTGGGTAGCTCCCTGAAGCCCTCTGTAGAAGCACTGTTCCCATGTCTGTGTGATGAAAAGGGGACCCGGGAAAGTTAAGGAGTGTGCTCAAGCCACCCAGCTAGAAGATTTGATTCAAGCTCCACCTGGCTTGTCCTTGGGCTGTGCTTAGTAAATACTAACTGGCCAAAGGGAAAGACAGTGCCTTCCAGTGGATGGTGTCCAGGATTCCAGAAACCAGATCCTGTTGCTCATAGGCTATTTGGCCTGATGTGGTCCCTTCCCTGAGATGCCCAGGGCAGAAGGGGACCCCATCTGCTGGACGCTGGCTGTGCCCTCTGCTCCGGGAGGCACCTGAAGATGCTTGACATCATGTCACTCTCAGAATCCTTCTAGATGGTGGAGGTTCAGAGCTCCATTTCTCCAGAGCTGAAAACTTGGGCTTGGAGAGGGCAAACACCTGGAGTCCAGTCACACAGGCTAGATACGTGGGATGACACAGCATCCGAGTCTGAGTCTTAGCTCCCGGGTGGGCTGGGAACCTGAGTGTGTCTCAGCGCCAAGACTGGAGCACCTTTTATCGCCCCGCCTTGGGCTGTCTGGTTTTTATTTTCTGTCTTCCTTAATCCCTACTGCCTCGGTAATGAGCTGGGGAGGGTTTCTCAGGGAGGAAACCGAGACTGAGGGGAGAGTCACTGGGCTGCAGAGGGGCGGTGGCAGCGGGGAGTTGGACCTGGCGGGTCCGCCTTCAGAGTCCTGCCCCAGGCCCTTCCAGCCAGGCTTCTGCAGCTGTGTGCCGGCCACTCAGGTGGCCCCGGCCCTCTCTAGGCGCACCGGCCTCAGCCCCTTTCCCCCTGGCCTTGGCAGCCAGCTCAGGTTCCCTCTAGGGTGTTGCCCTGGCTATAAGGTATGGCTGGCAGGAGGGGGCTGGGACGGGGATGGGGTGCAGGAGGGGGCTCCTCAGCCAGCCAGAAGTGGGGGCCAAGGCGCCAGCAGCCATGAGATACCCTCCCTGGGAATGTGGTCTGGCTGCCCCGCCCTTTGAGAGCTCTGGGGAGCTGCTGGCAGGGCGGGCAGACACCCAGCAAACCGGTTGTTCTGCTCCGGGCTGGCCACCCACTCTCCCATCCTTAAAAGCTTGGCACCGGGCAGCCTGCGGTGGCCACACCCTCACTCTGCTTGAGAAGCTCAAGTTGTCTGGGAGCTTAAAGCAGTTCTGCTGTCAATCGACAAGTAAATAGCTGGTCATTTAACTCGCTAAGTAGCTAACTAGCTGCCTAAGTAGCTAGTTGGTTTCATAGTTAACTAGCTGAGACCCTGGGGCTTCCCCAGTGGCTCAGTGGTAAAGAATCTGCCTGCCAGTGCAGGAGATATGGATTCGATCCCTGGGTCCAGAAGATCCCCTGGAGAAGGAAATGGCAACCCACTCCAGTATTCTTGCCTGGGAAATCCCATGGACAGAGGAGCCTGGCAGTCCATGAGGTCGCAAAGAGTCGGACATGACTGAGCAACTAAACAGCAGCTGAGCCCCTAAGCAACTCTCTGGCTTTATTAGCTAGCTTGACCCAGCTAAGTTAACTAGTTAGCTCTCTGGATTGTGTTAGCTAGGTGGTCAGCTAGTTCTCTAGCCGGTCTAACTGCCTTGATCCCTCCTGTCTCTCGTCTACCTGAGGCTCCGTTAGAGCTGGAACAGTGCTTAAATGATTACCAGGTCCTGAACTCAGGCCCAAAGGGTGTGTGGACAAATTCAGGGCATCCATGCAAAAAAAAAAAAACTTGGATGCAAAAAAAAAAAAATTACATCTTTATTTTCACGCATCTCAAACCTGAAATTTAGCATGTCCTCCAATAAGAGGGAACCACCAAAACTGTCATGTACGCAGGTCCTGTGAGTCTGTTATCAACAGAAACCGCAGACATGTTCCCGTCAAGTTTCAGCGGCTGCAGATACAGGAAGCACTCTTCCAGAAATATTCTGTGTGTATTCAAGCAGATTCAGAAAAGTGTTCTTCTTGCAAAGTTCTTACCTTGTTTCTTATGTTGTTTCGGAGATAGTTCTCTGTCTGTAGAGGCCAGAAACCTCATAGGAATTCATTGCATGACCATGCATCCAGATCGTTTCCGGTCCTTCGTTATTTTAAAAGAATGATGCTACAGATGAACTTGCACTTGGTCCTTTCATGGTGTGAGTCCAAGCAGTGACAGGGCTACAAAGCCTCCATTCTCTCCCCTTGTGAATCCTCATTCATACAGCACCTTTGTGCAGTTTGGAAAGCTTCTTTTCAACCATCAGCCTGAAACCATAACAAATGCTTAAATCTACATTGTCATTGTGCGAATGGCAGTCCCTTTGCCAGATGTCATTGTGCAGTGCACAACCTGCCCAGCTGTACATGGCAACTCCGTGCTGCCCCTGGGTCACAGGCAGGTAGCTAGCTGAGGCCCTCTCCCTTCTTGCCCATTGTAGACGTACTCCGGCCTTTTCTGTGTGGTCATCAACCCATACAAGCAGCTGCCCATCTACACGGAGGCCATCGTGGAGATGTACCGGGGCAAGAAGCGCCACGAAGTGCCGCCCCACGTGTACGCAGTGACCGAGGGAGCCTACCGAAGCATGCTCCAGGGTGAGTGTGGGGTAGGGGCTGCTGGAGGTGCCTCTTCAATGGGGACTAGGCTGGGGGTCAGGATTAGATGTCAGCTCAAGGATTTCAGACTCTGCAAGGCTTCTTTGTGGGGCAGGAGGGAACACAAATGGAGGGCCGAGTGGGCAAGGCTCTGAGTTCCACCAGACAGGTCCCTTTTCATCTGTCTCCTTGTTTACCCCTCCCTGCAACAAGCATCACTTGGAAGCTCATTGGTTCCAGGCTTCTATAAAAATTCCTCTTGAAACAGTGTCTCTTAAGAGCGTTCATTCATTCAACATTTATGTTGCTGACACGATCTATGTTGTTGTGAGTGAATGCCACCCCTTAGAGAATGGGCAGCATGGGCTCGCTGTGTACAGCTGGGCAGGTTGTGCGTTGTATAAGGATGTCCATCAGAGGGGTGCCATTTACTCCATGACAATTGATTACTCGGGGCAAAATTCCATAATTCCATGTGGTACATGTAATACACTCATTATCTATTTATTGTAGGTCATCTATTTTAATAAATACTTGTATATATTAAAAAACATATTAAACATTTTAAAGTTTGTATCTTTCTATCATGACATTAATAGTAGGCAGCATATAAGCTGTATTTTCAAAGCAGTGGTTCCCAGAGTGTAGTCCTCTCATCATTAGCCTCAGCATCACTTAGGAACTTGTTTGAAATGTCAACTCAGCCTTTACTCTTGACCTGCAGAGTCAGAAAGCCTAGGGAGAGCCATGAACCTTGCCACTTCCCACTGTCCTTGGTGTCTAACACTTAGTAGCTGGTCTGTGTGCATTTATTGAAGGGATGGCTCAGATGGTAAAGAATCTGGCTGCAATGAGGGAGACCCAGGTTCAATCCCTGGGTCAGAAAGACCCCCTGGAGGAGGGCATGGCAACCCATTCCAGTATTCTTGCTTGGAGAATTGCATGGATAGAGGAGCCTGGGGGGCTATAGTCCATGGAGTCACAAAGAGTTGGACACGGCTGAATGACTAACAGCAACTTGTCAGACCCAGGATGAGCGGAGGAGGAGATAGTAGGGACCGAGCTGTGCTCTCTGCCCTCAGGGCAGACGACCCCCAGTGGGCCATCAGTCACCATCACTACATTCTGTGGCCTGTTTGCTATTACAGGCTGAGCCTGGGGTCTAGGATCTCACTCTCACATCTTTGAATGTCATCATTCAGCCCGAGGCAGCACATAGTAGGGGCTCAAATTGAAGTTTGTTGAGTGAATTACATTCTGTTTGGTTGGAGTTTGTTGTCTTCATTTTACAGGTTAGGACACACTGAGGCTCAGGGAGGGACAGCTGCTTTCCCAGAGCCATACAGCCAAAAGAGGCTGAGTCAGGATCAGGTATTAGAATCTAGGAAGATCATATGTCAAAAACCCAGCTTTTCCTTAGCCCTTGGGAAGGATTTTGAAAATAGGGTGGCCAGCATCTCGCTGGAAAAACCCTCCCAGGTGACCCGTCCCCCTCTGTCCCCTACAGATCGTGAGGACCAGTCCATTCTCTGCACGTGAGTAATCCTGAAGGACTTCCTGGAGGAAGTGGGATCCCAGCTGGGCATGGCTCTGCTTGGAATGGACGGGGCTTACCTGGTGACTTGGGCTGACCCTTTTTGCTTCCTTTTGTGCCCCCCCTTAGTGGGGAGTCCGGGGCCGGGAAGACAGAAAACACCAAGAAAGTCATCCAGTACCTTGCCCACGTGGCATCATCACCAAAGGGCCGGAAGGAGCCTGGTGTCCCGGTAAGTGACCTGCCTTGGGACGTACTCTGGAGCCTGCCACCAGATGCTCCCTCCCTCTCAGGCTCTGCTTCCCCTCCTAAGTAACTCCCCACCTCTCCCATGGAAGAACACAGTCACAGGCCTTCTCCTGGCTGCCTCTGCCCCACCCCCACCCCTGAATCCCTACTATGTGCCTGATATATATAGTGCTGGGAGCCGAGGCAGGATGGACATAAAAATTGCAACAGCCAGTCCTTCGCCTCATTGACCCTTGGAACAGTGCCTCTGGCACATAGTAGGAGCTTACATCCCAGAGCACCCACTATGTGTCTGGCCTGTTTAGGTTCCTGCAGTGCCCAGGTTTGCTTTGTAAGTGAGCGTTTATATATAGCCCTAGTCCTTTGACTTATATTACTGTAACGCCCCAGTGAGGTGGGTGTGGTTTAAAGATGGGAAAGCAAAGTCACACCTGGGGTGGGTCGGCTGTCCAAGGTTACACGCCCAGGAAGGGCTAGCCCCGATTCAAACCCCAGGTGATGGGGCCGCCGCCCGCTCCCCACCCCCAGGCACCCCGCTCCACAGGCCAGTTTCCCCAGCCCCTTGTCTCTCTATCCCACCCCCTGCCCCTCCCCCAACCTCGTTCACCTGTGTGTCTGTCCATGTTCCATGTGCCGTGTCCTGGTCCGTGTCTCGTGTCCTGTGACTTCCTCAGGCCTCCGCCAGCACCGTGTCTTATGTGAGTAGCAGGGAATCACCTCGAGTCCTGCCACCCCTAATACCACCCGGGTCACCCCAACCCACAGTCTTCCTGGCAGACAGGTCCCAAGGCACTGACGGTCACCCCTGCCTGGAGGCCACATTGTCACTTTTGATGGCCCTACTATGTGCACAGCAGGCGCCACACTGTCATTTCATGCAACCCTACAGTGGGCACATACCCAGGGCCCCCCACTGTTGCTTATGGCAGCCCAACTGTGTAGTGAAGGACAGCGAAGCCTGGCGTGCTGCAGTTCATGGGGTTGCAGAGTCAGACACAACTTAGCGATTGAACAACTGTGTGCACACAGCCAGGGCCATTTCGTGTGGTCCTGTGGTGCATGTGCAGACCCTACCACATAGCTGTGTATATTAGCCCTACTCTATCTGTGCAGAGCAGCCACAGATCCCAGGGGGAAGCAACCCAGAGCCTATAACTACCATTTATTGTTGATCTGCTAAATGTATGTAGGCAGAGCCCACAGACACCACGCTATCACACAGCCCAGGGACCCACAGGGCCATTCATGGTAGGCAGGCCTACTCTGTGCCCCCAGCTCAGGCTGGTGTCTGAGGGCTCACAGGGCATTTAAAGAAACAGTCGGGATCTTTGAGAGCCTGGTTAGGAAAGAGGAGAAGAGGGTTGTCATGTATTGAGCACCTACTGTGTTCCTGGCTCTGACACCCAAGTGGCTGTAGGGAAGCTCAGAATAAGATCTCTAGCCATGGGGGCCCGAGGAGGGATAAATTGGCAGTAGGTGATTAACAGATGCATACTACCATGTATAAAATAAATAAACAACAGGGATTTACTATATACCCAGGAAACAGTTGAATTTCCCTGGAGTCTCAGACAGTAAAGAATCTGCCTGCAATGTGGGAGATCCGGCTTCAATCCCTGGTTCAGAAAGATCCCCTGAGGAAATGGCAACCCACTCCAGTATTCTTGCCTGGAGAGTTACATGGACAGAGGAGCCTTGCCAGCTGCAGTCCACAGGGTTGCAGAGTTGGACACAACTGCACAACTAGCACTTTCATAGGAAACAGTAGTCAATATTTTGTAAGTTTTAAGGGAAAAGAATCAGAAAAAAATATATATATATCCAAATCACATTGCTGTACGCTTGAAACTAACTCAGTATTGCAAATCAACTATACTTCAATTTTTTAAAACTGCTGTCTTAAAAAAAAAAAGTCCCCACTCAAGGATTAGCCTGACTGGGGAAGGAAACTACCATTTCTTGAATGTGTACTCTGTGTCAAACAGTTTGAGGAACTCTACATAGATGGTATAGATTTTTCTTTAGGTCCACAGGGGATACATGAGTATGCATTCACTGCAACAACAACAAACAAACCAGGCAAAATGAAATTCCTCTTTCCTTCTCTCAGTCCTCTTTCCTTGGAGTGGCTTACTCTGTTGATATTTTGGTATGTATCCTTGCAGACCTTTCTCTAAACGTCTACAAACATGTATCTATACGTATAGATATGGGAGTCTTGTTCTGTGGTGTTGTTTTCTCGGTTCATTTTTTTTTTATTATTATCAATAGGATCACATTGTAGGTGTTGTCCTGAGACTTGCTTTTTTGGTTTTGTTTCCGCTGGACAATGGATCTTAGAGAAGTTTCCTCATTCACTTCACAACAGACTGAAGGGCAAGCCCAGATCCGGGAAAGCTGGCACACGCCCAGATAGACACACAAAGGCCCCTCACACACAGACACTCAGCCAGACCCCCCACCCCAACGGGGCCAGTGCCCTCACCCCCCCGCCCCGACCCCGCCACTGACAAGCCATCCCCCGACGCCCTGCAGGGTGAGCTGGAGCGGCAGCTTCTTCAGGCTAACCCGGTCCTGGAGGCCTTTGGCAACGCCAAGACGGTGAAGAATGACAACTCCTCCCGCTTCGTGAGTGCTGGGGGAGGGCAGGGCCTGGGCTCGAGTTAATGAACCTGGAACTGGGAGCGAAGAAAGGTTGGGGGGAGACAGGACGTGTGGGTTCGTGAGGGGGGAGGTACCTGGGATCCATGGCTCCTGGGCCTGAAGGATGAAGGGGAACTGGGGACCTGGGTCCTAAGGAAAGAAGTCAGAGGTGCGTGGACCTTGAATTCTCCCCGGGAGGCGCCGCTCCCCACCGCATCCCGGCCCCAGCTGGAACCTCATGATCGGAAGGGGTTCAGATTGGAGGGAGATAGTCAAGAGACAGGCTGACTCTCGGAGGGGTGAGTGTGGGTTGGGGGTGCTCCCCAGGCCCGCAGGACCCTCGGCTAAGCCCCTCCACCCGCCTCCCTTGCAGGGCAAATTCATCCGCATCAACTTCGACGTTGCCGGGTATATCGTGGGCGCCAACATCGAGACCTGTATCCTCTCACTGTCCAGAGGGGGCGCCCGGGGGCGGGGAAGAGCGGTAGCGGCCATAGAGGGCGGCCCTCGGGGTCTCACCGCGTATAGGAAACAGGGGTCCACACTCGCCCGGAACCCTGGCTCCCTGCTGCCCACCCTGTGCCTCCGTTTCCGGCTCTGCCGAAGGAGAGGGACGCTAGAACCTCAGGAAGGGGCAGGCGCAGCGTCTCCACGTTGCGGGAAGGATGGCGGGGCCTCTCATAGCCTTTAAGAGAACGCCCTCCCAACCTCGCCACGGGGCAGAGGGTACGGGAGCACAGAGAAACGATGCAGCGAAAGCGGAAGGCGTGTGGGGGCCAGAGCCCTAGCCCCGTGGAGTCACGTGGGACGTGCTTAATCCCAAGGTGTTACAACACGTGTGATGAGTGCATCAGAGACTCCGCACTGGAAATTTTTATTGGGGGCTGGTCACATAGGCACCGCCTGCCCAGCGCGTACCCAAATTTCAGAGTCCGGGAAGGAAAACAGATGTTCAGCAGAAAGCATTTGGTTTACACAGTTGAGGTGCAGGGAGCCCGTGTTATCAGCCTCCTGAAGTTCAGATTCCCAGACACCAGCCAAAGACGGGCCTCGAAAGCCTGCTGACTCCCGCCAAGCTGTGTCCAACTTTCCCCACCGGTGGCAAAAACGCTCCCTAGAACTCTCATGGACGGAGGAGCCTGGTAGGCTGCAGCCCATGGGGTCACTAAGGGTCGGACATGACTGAGCGACTTCACTTTCACTTTTCACTTTCATGCATTGGAGAAGGAAATAGCAACCCACTCCAGTGTTCTTGCCTGGAGAATCCCAGGGATGGGGAAGCCTAGTGGGCTACCGTCTATGGGGTCGCACAGAGTCGGACACAGACTGAAGCGATTTAGCAGCAGCAGCAGCAGAAATTTACAAGATAGAACCCAGAAGGCCCAGGAGTGCAAAACTTAAGAGAACAAGGGAAAACATCACACTGACCCTGGGTTCGAATCCTGGCTTTGAGGCTGGGGGCCCTTAAGCCTGTGATTTGACCTCTCTGGGCCTCAGTTTCCCCATCTGTAGAAGGGGGGAAATCATAAAAGCTACCCTTGAAGGGTCTGAAGGACAATGTGAGGTACATTCTTAGCACAGCTCCTCCCTGATGGTCCAGAGGTTAGGACTCCCATGTTCCCCATGCAGAGGCCCCGGATTCGATCCCTGGTCAGTGGAACTAGATCCTGCGTGCTGCAACTAAGACCCGGTGCAGCCAAATAAATATATGTATATATATATATTTAAGTTTATTTTTAAAAAGGAAGACTGAACTACCTGAGACTTCCCTGGTGGGTGGTCCAGGTTAGGACTTGGTGCTTTCACTGTCAAGGGCTTGGGTTCAATCCCTGGTCTGGGAATTAAAATCCCACAAGCCGCTGCAAGGATGGGCCAAAAGAAAAAAAAAAAAAAAGAATGAGCTATCATTATTAGAAATGAATGATGAAGTTAGCACTGTCCTTATAATGTTAATATGTTAATATTGTTGGTTAATAATTATGAATTGTAATGTGGACATATTAATAACAAATCATATTTCCATCCCTGGGGTGTCAGCTCACTATCGCATACCTGCTTCCTCTCCCTGTCATCCAGGGAGAGATTGAGAAGCAGTGCGTTGGCAAAGAGTTTCTCCTAAGAGGGCTTGTGTGTGTGCGCTCAGTCGTGTCCGACTCTTTGTGACCCCATGGACTGTAGTCCACCAGGCTCGTCTGTCCCTGGCATTTCCCAGGCAAGAATACTGGAGTGGCTTGCCATTTCCTTCTCCAGGGGATCTTCCCAATCCAGGGATCAAACCCAAGTCTCTTGCATCTCCTGCATTGGCAGGCAGATTCATTACCACTAGATATTTAGGGAGTAAGGAAGCAGTGACCTCCCTGTCAAGCCCTGGGCCCCATAGACTCTACTTCTGCCTGGTAAGCACTTCCTTGGGCTCAAGGCCTCGTGACCCCTGCAGCCACCAGCCCCTATCCCCACAGTTCCTGCGGCCCATCACCCCACTTCATGGTGCTTCCTGCTCACACAGCTTCTTAAAGCCCAGGGCTCTCTCTGCCCCACCCCCTCCTCCATCCTGCCACCCTGAGCCTCCGTGGACCCCATGGGTTCCAGCAACCTCTCCTGTTCACCTGTGTCTTCCCTGTCAGCTTCCGAATGCTAACTTTCTCCTGTCCACACTCCCCATCCCGTTGGGGCTGCTCCCACTGGGCACAGTTCTCCTGCTCGGCTGTCTCTGCCTCAGGGCCAATGACCAGGCTGTGGACTGATGCTCTCACCCCCAAACAGATGGATTGATCCCTTTCACACCAGCATCCCTCATGACCAACATTTCTGGAGGGTTGACCTTGTGTCTGGGGCTACCCTGAGAACTCTCTGTCTGTTAATTCAGTCCCTCATATCTGTAACCCTGTGAGGCAGATGCTATTTTTTTTTAAGGCTTTTTTTTTTTTTAATGTGGACCATTTTTTTTTAATATCCTTATTTAATTAGTTACAACACTGCTTCCGTTTTATGTTTTGGTTTTTTGGCTGCGAATGTGGGGATCTTGGTTCCCAGATCAGGGATTGAATCTTCACCCCCTTGTAAGACTTGGAAGGCCAAGTGTTAACCATTGGACTGCCATGTCCAACTCTCTGCCACCCCATGGACTACAGCCCGCCAGGCTCCTCTGTCCATGGGATTTCCCAGGCAAGAGTACTGAGTTGCCACTTCGTCCTCCAGGGGATCTTCCTGACCCAGGAACTGAACCTGTGTCTCCTGTGTCTCCTGCATTGGCAGGCAGATTCTTTGCCACTGGGCCACCTGGGAAGTATCATGTGCCTGGTGGTCCATGAGCATAGGACACAGATGGCTACACCAAATATCAATTGTTTTATTTTCCTTTAAGGCGTCTTGCCAATTTTTAGTGTGTAAACCAGCCATCTGGCTTTCCCAGAAGGGAGAAGCCGAGAGCCCCAGTATGGGGAAACCGAGGCTGGGAGGGTCATGATGACAGAAGGTTTTTTTTTTTTTGGCCATGCCACATGGCATGTGGGATCTTAGTTCCCTTACCAGGGATCAAACCTGCATCCTTTGCATTGGAAGTGCAGAGTCTTAACCATTGGACCGCCAGGGAAGTCCTCATGGGAAGTATTCTTATCCATGGTAAACGACAAACTAGGCACCTGCTCAGGTGTTGGCTACATAATAACTCATTTACCCTCACGGCACCTCAGGGACTCATGGATGGTGTTAGTATGAGGCTCCTTGCACAGGTGAAGAAACTGAGGCACGAGGCTGAAGTGACACATCCACAGTTACTGGTCCAGTTAGGTTGCCCACCAGGTCTGTGAGTGCCTCTACTGTTCCATGAGAGAGCAGGAGGGGGTCCCCTCCTCTGCGGCACCTTGACTCGGCCCGCCCAGACCTGCTGGAGAAGTCGCGGGCCATCCGCCAGGCTAAGGACGAGTGTAGCTTCCACATCTTCTACCAGCTGCTGGGAGGCGCCGGGGAGCAGCTCAAGGGTCAGTGTCGGGGGACTGGCTCTGGGGGACTGGGCGCGAGTTGCATGCGGACCCCCTGGGGAGGAGGACGTGGGAGGCGCTAACCTTTGTCCAGCACCTGCTCTATGTTAGGCTCCTGCTGGGTGGCGGCTTCTCTCGCCTCTCGGATCCCGCTGCCTCTCGACTTCCACCGCCCCCAGACTCTGCTCTCCTTTGGCTCCTGCTGTCTCCTGGGTCTTGCTCACGCCAGCTCCGCGGGGACATGGCTCCTGCCCACCCTCTCCTGAACCTCCAAGGGGCTCTGCTTCCTCCAGCCGCGTGTTGTGACGACTCCAGCTTTGCCACCGCGTGGTTCCCGATGATGATCGTGGTTTGCGTGGCTTCTGAGCCCCTGCCTCCTGTCTCCTGCCTGAGACCCCTTCTGTCTCCTGCTCTGCGCCCCTCCAGCCCTCTGGCTGCGGAAACGCCCCAGGCTCTCTCTTCTATGGCGGCCCCGCTGCCCTGCGGCTCCCTCGCATTCTGGCTCCTTCCACCCTGTAGCTTGGGTCGCCTTTTGATCCCTCCGCACCCAGCCTCCCGCTCCCGGTGGCTTCCGAACCCACACACACTCTGCCGCCCGAGCCCTGCTGTCCCGTGGCTTCTGCTAACTCGGGCACCCGCAGCCCTGTTGCTTCTGCCGGTGGGTGCCTCTCACCTGTTCTGGGCAGTTCTGCGTCTTGAGAATCACTATGAAAGGAGGGAAGAGGAAAGGTCTGAGATGTGCTAAGTACCCACTTCACAGGCCAGCCCTTCCCACCAAACCCGTGAAGAAAGGATCTCGACTCATTTGACAGAGGAAGAGCCCGAGGTCCCTAGTGGGGCAGAGATGCACGTCCTCGGGTGGCCATTTAGGAAGCCAGGACACGAGTCTGACGCTACGGCTCATTCTTGACCTTGGCCCCTGCCGTTAACCCCTACAGCTGACCTGCTCCTGGAGCCCTTCTCCCACTACCGCTTCCTGACCAACGGGCCGTCTTCCTCTCCGGGCCAGGAGCGCGAGCTCTTCCAGGAGACGCTGGAGTCCCTGCGGGTCCTGGGATTCACCCATGAGGAGATCACCTGTGAGTGAGCCCAGACCCTGCCTGGTAAAGGGTGGGGCTGTGGGCTGCATGGGAAGGAGGGGCACCTGGCCGTTCATGGCTCGGTTTGAAAACTGCAACAGGGAACGGAGAAGGGAGGGACCTTTAAATAGGGGATCAGGAGGGACATGGTGAGATGGTGATGATTGCACGGAGGTCTGGAGAGCTCACATGTGAATGTTGGTGCTATCAGGGAAGGACGGACTAGGCGGCGGAGGGGAGGGACAGTATGCAAAGGCCCTGAGGCAGGAAAGGCATGGTGTGTTTGAGGCATTGAAACTTCTCGAGGGACTTCCCTGGTGGTCCACTGGTTAAGACTCCATGCTTCCACCGCAGGGGCACAGGTTCGAGCCGTGGTCAGGGAACTAAGATCCTGCACACTGCTCAGTATGGCCAAAAAAAAAAAAAAAAGAAACTTGTCTAATTCTCGAATGGCCTCAATTAGTCAGTGACCCAGGTGGTTGGGGAGATGAAGCCGCAGAGGCAGTTGGGGCGGGGGACTTTTTTCTGAGGGCACTAGGGAGCCATGGGAGGGCTGGGAACCGCAGAGGAGCAGCTCTGGGTTGTGTGAAGGCTAGAGGAGGCTGAAATGAGGGTACAGGGAAGACCCTGACTGTGGCCCCGAGTCTGCCCTGGAGCACTGGGCTCATCAGCCCGTGCTCTGCTGCTTTGCCCCGCCCCTTTCTCACCCAACAGTATGTTCTGACAACAGTTCATTTGCAGTACTGTTTTCATTTGCCAGGGCTGCCATCATAGAGTACTGTACAAGTGCCTTCCTGGTGTGCTAAGTCGCTCAGTCGTGTCCCACTCTTTGAGACCCCATGGACTATAGCCCTCCAGGCTCCTCTGTCCATGGGATTCTCCAGGCAAGAACACTGGAGTGGATTGCTATGCCCTCCTCCAGGGGATCTTCCTGACCCAGGGATCGAACCTGGGTCTCTTACTTCTCCTGCATTGGCAGTCGGGTTCTTTGCCACTAACACCATCTGGGAAGCCTAAATGAGTGCTTTAAACACGTGAAATCAATCATCTCCCTGTTCTGGAGGCGGGAAGTCTGAGATCAGGGTGTCAGCGGGGTTGGTTGGTCCTAGAAGATTCTGCTTCCTTTCTCTCCCTTGGATTCTGGTGGTTTCCTGACAGCTTGGCTTCCCCTGGCTGGTAGAAGCATCACCTGATCTCTGCCTTCAGCTTCACGGGGCACACCTCCCTGCCTGCACGTCTGTCTGCAGACTCCCCTTTTTATAGGATGCCCATCATTTTGGATTAGGGGTCACTGGACTCCAGTGTAATCCTGTCTTCACTTAAATAATTGCAGCTGCCATGACCCAATACCCAAATCAGGTCACATTCTGTGAGGTCCCAGGCGTTAGGACTTTAATATATTTTTGGAGGGAGTAGAGGGACACGGAGAAGGCAGTGGCACCCCACTCCAGTACTTTTGCCTGGAAAATCCCGTGGACGGAGAGGCCTGGTGGGCTGCAGTCCATGGGGTCGCTAGAGTCGGACACGACTGAGCGACTTCACTTTCACTTTTCACTTTCATGCATTGGAGAAGGAAATGGCAACCCACTCCAGTGTTCTTGCCTGGAGAATCCCAGGGACGGGGAAGCCTGGTGGGCTGCCGTCTATGGGGTCGCACAGAGTCAGACACGACTGAAGCGACTTAGCAGCAGCAGCAGAGGGATAGGGTTCAACCCATGACACATACATAGAGGGCGAATCTCAGTCTTTTTTGTGGCTGCCTGGCATTTCATTATTTGGATGAACTGTGATTTCTTTCACCAGTCCAGTAGAGAAAGACCCTGATTTCCAGGACTGAGCAGGGGCCGGACTGGGTCTCATTCTCCTCTGGTCTCCGGCGCTGCAGGAGGCCCCGGGAGCTATTGTTGGCTCCAGGGCCAGTGGGGAGGGCTGGAGGCCCAGTGCCAGCTTGGCTGTCCACCCAGGCTGCAAACAGGCCGGGCTTCCTCGGGCATATTGACACAGGGTCCCAGGCCTCCTCGCTCTATTTCCCAACTGCAGGTTGCGTAACTGCCCCGCCTGTGTGTCTCCGCTCTCCTCCCTGAGCAGCTGACAAATTTCTGGAGGGAAGTGACGGTGGGGGCCTGGGCCCTGCAGGTCCCTCCTGGCCTCTGGACACAGGTCACCTCAAGTAACCCTCCTGCAGTGTGGTGGGCACGGACAGCAGCCCCGATTTTTGCAAACCTGAGACAAAAATTTTGCAGCACCGACTTCGTGTGTAATGACATAATCTGAATATGATCAAAGGTCATGGTGTGAAAACCGAGTCTCCCCCAGCCCCCCTGAGCCCTAGTTTGCCCACTGTTAAGCTTCCTGCATCTCCTGCCAGAAATATCTTAGACATGAAAGAAAAGACACACATTATTCTCCAGTTCCAGGACTGAGGTTCAGGCATGTGTGTGTGTTCAGTCGTGTCTGATTCTTTTCGACCCCATGGACTGTAACGCACCAGGCTCCTCTGTCTGTGGGATCTCCCAGGCAAGAATACTGGAGTGGGTAGCCATTTCCTCCTCCAGGGGATCATCCCGACCCAGGGGTCGAATCCATGACTCCTGCAGTACTCTTTCACTGTATTGATGAACTGTGACTCTTGGAACATGTCTGCCCCTTGCAGACGCACTCTTAAGGTGAATGCATCCCATTGCTGTTGGGATGAAACATACCCCCAAAAGGGGGCCAAAACTATTCTTTTTATGATTAAAAAAATTTATTTTTGGCTGTGCTGGGTCTTCACTGCTACTTGGGTCTAGTGAGCCCAGTTGTGGCGAGGCTGGGGGCGGCTGCTCTCCAGTTACAGTGCATGGGCTTCTCACTGTGGTGGCCTCTCGATGCACAGCAGGGGCTCTCGGGTTTGGGCTCAGTAGTTGTGACGCCCAGACTTAGTTGCCCCGTGGTATGTGGGTATGGAGAAGGCAATGGCACCCCACTCCAGTACTCTTGCCTGGAAAATCCCATGGATGGAGGAGCCTGGTGGGCTGCCGTCTATGGGGTCACACAGAGTCGGACACGACTGAAGCGACTTAGCATGTGGGTATCTTCCGGGACCTGGGATCAAACCTGTGTCCCCTGCATTGACAGATGGATTCTTAACCACTGGGCCACCAGGGAAGTCCCAAGAACATCCTTAGAAGTAGGTCTCTGTGCTCACAGGTGAACAGAACTGCAGCATCAGTTCTTAGCAACGAAATTCTGAGTTCAAGGAGAAGTGCCATTTTAAAATTTTACCCAGCTTAGCAGGACATTTAACGACTGTTTGAAATATCATTCATATACTAAAACATTCACCTATTTAAAGTGTATGAGTCAGTGGCTTTTAGCTTCACAGAGTTGTGCAGCCATCACCAAAATCAATTTAGAACATTTTCAGTGACCCAAGAAGATAACGTGGGCCCCTTTGCAGTCTTCCTGCCAGTTTCTACCACTAACCCCTGAAGGTCATGAATCCCCAGGCACCAACAATTACCTGCTCATGGCTTCTTGGTCTTCAGCTCTAATCTCCATCCCGTCACCGCCATTTTTCTTCCCCTGACTGTTTTTTTTTTTTTGGTGGTGCCCCGCGGCATGTGGGATCTTATCTCCTCGACCAGGGATGGAACCCGCGGCCCCTGCATTGGAAGCCGAGATTCTAACCACTGGACCCCTAGGGAAATAGCGGCTGTTTTTAGAATCCTGCTGAATCGACCTCGCCGCCGCCCATAAGGGGGCGCTAGTTTCCAAACCCTGCCTCTGTCGCACCTGTTCCCGACGGGATGCCGGCAGCCGGTGTTGTCACCTTTTTCGCTTCTGCTGGTGTGGCAGGTGGCTGGGGTCTCATAACAGTGTGATTTTGTATCTCCCTTCCAAGGAGTGGGGTCAGGCGGTTTTATTTTTTTCTCTAGACTCCTTTGGACAAAAGAGGAGACAGACACACATAACGCTGGCAGTCCAGTGGTTAGGACTCGTAGGTTTGGGATGGCCCTGGGTTCTATCTCTGATCTGGCAACTAAGATCCTACAAGCCTCACAATTCGGCCAAAAGACAAAAATGAAAAAGGAGACAGGTCCAGGGAAGTGGGGTGTCCGTCCTAGTCAGTACATTTGACCAGGAGGTGGTGGAACCCAGTTTGACTCCAAAGCCAGCCCCTGATCCGCTCCCAGAGAGGCAGATGTGTGCCTCTGGGTCACCCTCGGGAGGCCCAGGGCAGAGAGCACTGGAGGCCGGTGGAGGGAAGCCCTCCACCCCACCCCCGACTTCCTGTCCACACTGGCGCCGTCAGTGCCACTGCCACCGGGGAGGTTGCGCAGGGAGCCTGGCACGCAGAGAGGCGGGCTCGCGCTCACGTGAGGCCGTCAGAGCATCGCCAGCCCCACGCCCCTACCCTCGCAGGCCGGGGCTTGCTTGCGGTCGGCTGGGCTGAAGTCACCAGGGAGTGCTGACTGCCAACCCCTCAGGCGTCAGGTTCACCAGGTATTCCGCACCTACGAAGGTTGCTAAGCCAACCGTGAAAGGCCATTTAAAGGCCACCAGGGGAACGCGAGTCTGAGTCGGGCCTGACGTTAAGGATGAATGATCATTCAGTTGATGGTGGCCTTGTCCGTCAGGAGATGTCTTCATGTATTTATCTTTTGGGAGGTGTCTCTCTGCTCCCCGCCCCGCAAAACCTCCCAGTGTTTCCGGGATTCTTGGCTGTCCCCGTCTAGCCAGCCCCCTGATCCCAGCCCCAGCCCGCCCACTGTGCTGCAGGGGGAGGGGATGGAACCCGAGGTCCAGGAGGCCATCGGCTTGCCCAAGATCACACAGCCAGAGAACACCTCCACTCGTTAACCCTTTGTCGTGTATTCATTCATTCTTCATTCATTGGACACCTGATGGGATCTGCGGGCCGGATCTCTGCAGGCACTGGGGGAAAGGAAGCGTGGCCAAAACAGAACAAGCCTCTGCCCCCTGGAGCGCTGAGACCCAGGGAGCATCAAATGACACAAATAGATTAAAGTTGATCCAGTGGAAGAGTGACCCCTGGAAGGTGCATGGTGCGGTGACTGTGGCGGCGAAGGGACTGGAGAGGTGGGGGCGTAGTGTCTTGGAAAGGGTGGGGCAACCCCTGGAGGGGGCGGCGCTTGGCTGAGCCCCATTGATCCGCAGGAATTAAGCAGGTCAGGAAGCAACAGTTAGAACTGGACATGGAACAACAGACTGGTTCCAAATAGGAAAAGGAGTACGTCAAGGCTGTATGTTGTCACCCTGCTTATTTAACTTATATGCAGAGTACATCATGAGAAACGCTGGGCTGGAAGAAGCACAAGCTAGAATCAAGATTGCAGGGAGAAATATCAATAACCTCAGATATGCAGATGACATCACCCTTATTGCAGAAAGTGAAGAGGAACTACAAAGCCTCTTGATGAAAGTGAAAGAGGAGAGTGAAAAAGTTGGCTTAAAGCTCAACATTTAGAAAACAAAGATCATGGCATCTGGTCCCATCACTTCATGGGAAATAGATGGGGAAACAGTGGAAACAGTGTCAGACTTTATTTTTGGGGGCTCCAAAATCACTGCAGATGGTGACTGCAGCCCTGAAATTAAAAGACGCTTACTCCTTGGAAGAAAAGTTATGACCAACCTAGATAGTATATTGAAAAGCAGAGACATTACTTTGCCAACAAAAGTCCGTCTAGTCAAGGCTATGGTTTTTCCAGTGGTCATGTATGGATGTGAGAGTTGGACTGTGAAGAAAGCTGAGGGCCGAAGAATTGACACTTTTGAACTGTGGTGTTGGAGAAGACTCTTGAGAGTCCCTTGGACTGCAAGGAGATCCAACCAGTCCATCCTAAAGGAGATCAGCCCTGGGTGTTCTTTGGAAGGAATGATGCTAAAGCTGAAACTCCAGTACTTTAGCCACCTCATGAGAAGAGTTGAGTCATTGGAAAAGACTCTGATGCTGGGAGGGATTGGGGGCAGGAGGAAAAGGGGACGACAGAGGTTGAGACGGCTGGATGGCATCATTGACCTGATAGACATGAGTTTGAGTGAACTCCAGGAGTTGGTGATGGACAGGGTGGCCTGGCGTGCTGCGATTCATGGGGTTGCAGAGAGTCGGACACGACTGAGCGACTGAACTGAACTGAACTGAGATGGTACTACTCAGAGAAGGTGATGGCACCCCACTCCAGTACTGTTGCCTGGAAATCCCATGGATGGAGGAGCCTGGTGGGCTGCAGTCCATGGGGTCACGAAGAGTCGGACACGACTGAGTGACTTTACTTTCACTTTTCACTTTCATGCATTGGAGAAGGAAATGGCAACCCACTCCAGTGTTCTTGCCTGGAGGATCCCAGGGACGGGGGAGCCTGGTGGGCTGCCTTCTATGGGGTTGCACAGAGTCGGACACGACTGAAGCGACTTAGCAGCAGCAGCAGCCAATGGTACTACTGGGCTTCCCTGATAGCTCAGCTTGTAAAGAATCTGCCTGCAATGCGGGAGATCTGGGTTCGATCCCTGGGTTGGGAAGATCCCCTGGAGAAGGGAACAGCTACCCACTCCAGTATCCTAGCCTGGAGAATTCCGTGGACTGTATGGGCCTGGAAGGCCTGTAGGGTGAGGGAAGTCCCAGGGCAAAAGCCTGGGGGCAAGAGAGTGTTGCATGTCGAGAGCGTGGTTGGCTTGGCTGGTTGGAGTGAGGGGACCCTGGGCTGGAGCGGGTGGGAGGATTGGGGACAGGGTGTACCAAGGATCCTGACAACGGACTAGATTGAATCCCAGAGGTAGTGATGATTATGGAGGGGATTCTTGCCCCCTAAAGTGGCAAGCTGAAGTTCATTCACGAACACATTGATGGAGGGCTTAGAAGCAGTTAGAAGATGAATAAGGAACCGATAGACAAGGAGTTATGATCTCGGTGGAAAAATGAATATTTGTTGCGCACCCCGGCGTGTCCCACAAACTCTGCCAAAGCCTTTTTCCTTTTTTCTTTGAGGGCTAGAATTCACATCCCAGTAAAATTCACCATTGTCAAGTACACAGCTCAGCATTTGTATTAATACTATATTCCCAAGGCTGTGTGATCATCAGTGCAATCTCACTGCCTAATTCCAGAAACTGAGTCTTTTCTCAGCAGTGATTTTTTTTCCAGACTAGGTCTTACATTTGAAAGGCTATGAAATTAAAAAAAAAAAAAAAATTAAAGGTATGTGATCGTTTCAGTGTCCTGGGCTCCCAGGAGGCCACCTCGGTTAGCAGTTTCTTGTGTGTCCTCCAGAGCAAGGCTTCTTGAAGCTGTCAAGCCAGTGACCACCACCCTCTCCACTTCTGTTTTCAGAGATTTTAAAGAATATTTATTTATTTGGCCGCACCGGGTCTTACTTGTGGCATGTGGGGTCTAGGTCCCCAGCTAGAAATCTAGGTCCCCAACTAGAAATGAGTCTTAGCTACTGGACCACCAAGGAAGTCCCTTAGGGATTTTTTTAAACCCTCTTTATTTTGAATAATTTCAGGTTTACAGAAAAGTAGTGGAGAGTCCACAAAAACGTTGCATGCCTTCTCCCAGACTTCTCAAGTGTCACCACCTTGCTACGTCTACTTTATGCTCGTCTGTCTTTCTAATTACTTGTTCTGAGTCGTTTGAGAGTAAGGGTGTTGCCCAGGGCCCCCTTCACCCCTCGTGTTAGTTCCTGATGGCCGCTGACACAAATGACCACAAATGTCGTAGCTCATAATAACACGTTTACTCCCTGACCAGAAGTACTTCCCTCCCCTGGTCAGAAGTTGAAAATCAATCTTACTGGTTAAAATCAAGGTGTCAGCAGAGCCGGTCCCTTCTGGAGGCTCTGGGGAGATTTGTTTTCTTGTCTTTCTCAGCTTCCAGAGGCCACCCACATGCCTTAGCTTGTGGCCCCTTCTTCCATCTTCAAAATGCGTTGCTCTAGGGAATTCCCTGGCAGTCTAGTGGTTAGGACTTAGTGCTTTCACTTTTGGGGCCCAGGCTCCATCCCTGGTCGAGGAACTAAGATATCTCAAGCTGTCTGGCCGGGCCAAAAAAGAGAAAACAGAAACAAAGAACATCACTCTAACCGCTGCTCACGTGGCCTGCCCCATTGGCCTCCCTCTTAGAAGGACCTTCCCGTTACATTTAGGACCCACCTAGATAATGCAAGACTAATCTCCTGTCTTGAGACCCTCAGTTTCATCATGTTGGTTAAGTCTGTTTCTCCCTTCAAGGTAACATTCGTGGGATTCAGGCCGTGGACATTTGGGGCAGGGACATTATTCATCTCACCACCCCCTGAATCTGTCAGTGCATACTGCCCAAGAACATTCTCTGACACAAACGCAGCAGTGTCATCATTAGGAAATTAACATTGGCAGTATGGGTACTGTTTATCTAATCCACAGACCTTATGCCAATTTCCCCAGTAATGTCCTTTATGGCAAAAAAAAATTTTTTTTTTCACAGACCTTATGCCAATTTCCCCAGTAATGTCTTTTATAGCAAAACAAAAAAACAAAAAAAAAGTTACGCACACGCACACTTCCCCAGTCCAAGATCACACACGTTGCATCTAGCTGTCACACTTTACTCTTCATCCATCTGGAACTGGTCCTGAATTTTTCTCTATCTTTTGCGACCTTGACACTTTGGGAGATTAAAGGCTAGTTGTTTCCTCAGTGTGGGAGCACTTTCTCTTGATTAGATTCGGGTTACGTGTTTTTGGCACGGGTCTCCCAGAAGAGTTCCCTGCCCTCTCCACCTCCCACCACGCTTTTCTCCTAAGTAAACGTTGTGCAGGAGCTTATGTAGCACAGACGCCAAAAAGTGAGCTTGGCGCCGAAGCACCCAGCTTGGGAAAGTTTCTACAAGTGACACCCTGTATGATCAGCACCTGAAGTCCCCGCAAGCTCCTTCCGGTCACCAGAAACCCCTGTAACCTGGCATCTAACAGCATGGAGTTATTTTGTTGTTGCTGTTCAGTTGCTCAGTCATGTCCGACTCTTTGTGACTCCATGACTTTGTTCAAACTCATGTCCGTTGAGTCAGCGATGCCATCCAATCCTCTCATCCTCTGTCGCCCCCTTCTCCTCTTGCCCTCTTGAATTTGGAACAGATTATTCTGCCTGCTCTTGAATTTGGAGCAAGCAGACCCACAGACTCTGTGCACTTTCCTTTTTAAAAATTACTTATTTGGCTGCATTAGGTCTTAGTTGAAGCACTTGGGATCTTTGAGTCATGTGGATCTTTCATTATGCCGCCTGGATTCTCTAGTTGTGGTGCAAGAGCTCAGTTGCTTGGCAGCATATGGACCGTAGTTCCCCAACCAGGGGTTGAACCCAGACCGCTTGCACTGGAAGCACCAGTATCAACCACTGGATCACTAGGGAGGTCCTGACCAAATCTAGATCAAGTTCTGAACAAAACAAAAGACCATAGTGACTACCCTCTTGGAAAATGCACTGGGTATTAAAACCAAACACCAAACACTTTCGTGTGTATATGTAAAGCAGCTCGGATTAGTCTCAGAGCATTTGAAACCATTATTCATAGACACGAATGTCCACTGGGACGTTTCGGAATCACTCAGGATGTGGATATCTCTTTGTGAACAGACAGGCTTCTGCGTCACGTCTGGTGCCCACCCGCGCAGCCTCTGTGATGTCCAGAAACACCCCAATATGTTGCTGGGGTGGCGCCCATCCCTGTGCCTACCAACCCCTGCACGTTCCCATGATGTCCTCTAGGGGGCAGCATTGCCCACTTATGGCGAGATGTCTAAGCCCTTTGGTGCGTGCGTGCTAAGTCGCTTCAGTCGTGTCCGACTCTTGGCGACCCCGTGGACCGTAGCCAGCCAGGCTCTTCTTCACAGACATGCAAATACAATCCATCTTTTACAGTGTCCGAGTTGGAGAAATCAGCTACACACGGCAGTTATTTGTAACCCCCAAGCCAACAGTCCTGGTGTTTGTGTGGTCCTTGGGGTCATTCATAGAGGAGTGAAAGTTTTGAGCTGCCCAGGGTGCACCCAACCGAGGTCCCGGGGGCTGCAGTCCGCTTTCTTGTTCTAGCTCATACTGCAAACCAGTATCCTTTCTGCAACCTACTGAGTGCCACGTTTTTCACTTTGGGGATGCTTTTGGTTGGCGATTTCACTGTTTGAAATGCTCCCCCAAGCATAGTGCTTAATGCCATCCGGTGTCGCTAGGAGCAAAAAGACTGTGATGCTGGGTACAGAGAAAATAGGTGTGTAAGAAAAGCTTCCTTCAGGTTCCAGTTATAGTGAATGTTGGTTGTGAGTTCAATGTGATCAATGCTATATATATTAGATAAGGTGTCTTTAACATTTTTTTATTGAAATATAGTTGATTCACAATGTTGTGTTAATTTCTGCTGTACACCAGAGTGATGTATACATATATATATGTGTGTGTATATATATATAGTTTTTTATATATAAATCTTATATACATAACTTTATAAAATGGACTAGTGTGCATAGCCCGCCAGGCTCCTCTGTCGATGGGATTCTCCAGGCAAGAACACTGGAGTGGGTTGCCATGCCCTCCTCCAGAGGATATTCCTGACCTAGGGATTGAACCTGTGTCTCCTGTGGTTCCTGCATTACAGGTGGATTCTTTACCGCTGGGCCACCAGGGAAGCCCAAAACAGATATGAGCAGACACCAAATGGCAATAAAGCAAACCTCGTATATAAAATCTCCTGGAGAAGGGAATGGCAACCCATTCCAGCATTCTTGCCTGGAGAATCCCATGGACAGAGGAGCCTGGCGGGCTATAGTCGATAGGATCACAAAGACTCAGACACGACTGAAGCGACTTAGCATGGACGCACATCTGTAAAATACAGAATTCATTTATCCATTCAGGTATTTTAAGACCTGCCTGGAGTCAGGTGGAGGTGTAATTTGACATAAGGTTTTAAGCTAGATTTATTTTAAAAATTTTACTTTTGTAATTGAGGAATTGAAGTATAGCTGATGTATTATGTGTTAGTTTCAGATGTACAGCACAGTGATTCAGTTATATGTGTATATATCCTTTTTCAGATGTTTTTCCATGATAGGTTATTACAAGAGACTGAGTACAGTCCCTGGGCTATGCGGCACGTCCTCGTTGTCTCTGCTGGGTTTCTGAGGGGCTAGTTCACACCCTCTGCCACGTGTCGTGACCTCTCTCTCTGCTGTCCCTTAGCCATGCTGCGGATGGTCTCGGCCGTTCTCCAGTTTGGCAACATTGTCCTAAAGAGAGAACGGAACACCGACCAAGCCTCCATGCCCGACAACACAGGTACCGCCACTGGCCTGCTACCCACCCTCATACAGAGCTGCCTCCCCCCAGGCCCGCCCTGATTTCCTGCCCTTGGCTGAATCTTTACTGAAAAACACCTTCCACTCTTTACTTGATTATACAGAGTGTGAGCTCTGCTGAGAACGTGAACAACACCAGTGTGCCAAAGAGGGGGTGGGCAGGGTCCTCCATCATCTCAGCCCCTCCCAGAGAATCACCATTAGCGCTGGGCATGTCTCCTCCTGGCCTCTGTGCTTTGCTTTTTTTTCCCTTTCAAAAGCAGGAGTATAGTTGATATTCCTTTTTTTATCAAAATGAAAATAGCTCTGCTTCTTTATTATAAAATAATACAATCTGGATGGGGAAGAAACTCTGGCAAGACAGCGAAGGATAAAGGCAGGGAAATTACCCATAATTACTGCTCACATTTTGGGGCAGCTCTCTCTGGGCTTTGTTCTATGTCTATATCAACGTGGAGATAATTATCACAGAAATGGAATCGTGCTTGACACCCCCTTCCCCTTGGGATGGGAAGAGCTTGCTGTCCTGATTATGAAACCCTATGGGCTCATTTTCAAAAGCTGTGCGACACAGAGCATATGAAGGAATGGGCATCCCTCTCTCTCTCTTTTTTTTTTTTTTTCGTGGTGGTGGGATGTATACCAATATCAGTACGGAGCCATGCAGTATTCAGGATCTTAATTCTGAACCAGGGGTCAAACCTGCGCCCCTTGCAGTGGACGCTCAGAGTCCTAACCACTGGGCCACTAGGGGAATCCGGAAGGAGCACCTCTGATAGTGTCATTGATCTGAGCTATTCCTGTGACATCTGGTGGGTTCACACACCCAGCAGGTGTGTGGTATGAACTCATTCATTCATTTGGTTTACATATTGGGGTCAACAAAGACTTTTAAAATGGTCCACATTAAAAAAAAAAAAAAAAAAAAAACCTTAGAAAAAGTTCACATGGAGGGCTTAGAACCCTGATAGGCCATCCTGTTACTGGCAGTGTGGTACTCCGTGCTGGGTTTGGGTTTTTGTGTGTGTTTTTTTTTTTTTTTTTCCATTTTAAGATATTCTTGGATAAGGCAGAATCACTGCAGATGAATTAGAAATTGCAATTGCAGAGAGAGAGACAGATTTAAATCTTCATCACCTCTCAGAAATAACCACTGCTGAAAAACTTCTCCTAGGTGTATTTCCTTTTTGCTGGTGCTGAGTATTTGTAGTAGCTAACTTCCCATGATGCAAGTGATAGAAGCTTCGAAACACTTCTTAAAGATCATTTTAATTCAGAGGCGAAAGAAGAAACATAACTGCCCGCACAGTCCTGCCTCCATCTTCTGCCAAAAGAGCCGTTGACATTTTGGCAATTATTTTTCCTACAGAAGTAAGGAAGATCAATGAATTTTTAAAGATTTCTTTTGGGTTTGGCCACCTCAATGGATTCTTATTCCAAGAGCTGTCCCCCCAACATCTTATTGAGACACTGTCCAACGTACAGAAAAGTTCAAGGAATTTTATACCAAACACTCAGATCCACCACCAAGATTCTACCATTGACATTTTACCACATTTGCTTCATTGATTATCTTTCCATCCTCTGTTCACTTGTCTTTTTTTCCTGGCACATTTCAAAGTTGCAGATACTGATAAAGACCCTTCAGCATGGGTATCATTTACTGGCGTCCAACATTTGTTTACAATTTTTTCTTGAACTTGAAGTGAAACATACATATCATGAAATGTACATGGCTTAAGTGTACCACGTAACAATTTATAATTATTGTTTACTTATTAAATAATTATTTATAATAATAATACTTAGTGGCTGCAGAACACTCGTTCAAATGGATGGACCCTGACTCTCTAACCAATCCCCAACCATTGGGCATTCTGGTTGCTTCCTGGTTTTCTCTATTGTAAATAACACCGTGATGGACACCTTCTTAGTCCAGCCTTTACTCACCTCCAGGTTTATTTCTGCCAACTTGGGGTCCCAGGAGGAGAATTGTTAGGCCAGAAAACACACACTTTTAGGACCCCTAATACCTCTAGCAGGAAAGGCTGGGGTCCCACCAACAGCTGGGGAGGTCGCACCCTCTCCCCCACTCCTCGCTGTCCCCACCTCCCAGTGCTGACCCCATCTTGGTGCCTCTCGCCCTCAGCTGCACAGAAGCTCTGCCGCCTCCTGGGCCTGGGGGTGACGGATTTCTCCCGCGCCCTGCTCACCCCCCGCATCAAAGTTGGCCGGGACTACGTCCAGAAAGCACAGACCAAGGAACAGGTGGGCGAGGCTGGGGGCAGTGGGTACAGGGAGAGTCCTGGATTTTTAAGCAGTTTATGCCTGTTCTTTCTCACTCACTCAGCAAACTTTGGCTGAATATCTGTTCAATTACCAACTCTGGTCTAGGTGTTAGCATAAAGGCAGTCGTGGAAACAAGGACCATGCCTTCAGGGAGCTCAAGGTAGTAAGGAATCAGATAATAGAAGAAACAGGGAGGCTTTCTATGCAGAGAGGGGTTGGGGTGGTCAAGAAAGCCTTTTCAGAGGAGGTGACATTTGAATTGAGGCTTGGATGGTTTAAGACAAAGGGAATAGCATGTGTAAAGGCCCTGAAGGTGGAACAAGCTTGGTGAGTTGGGAACATTAAAGAGATCAGTGAGGCTAGAGAGTTGGGGAGAGGGTGATAGAAGCTGCAGCCAGAGAGGTTGGAAGGAGACAGATTATCCAAGGTCTTAAGGGCTACAGTAAGGAGGTGAGTTTTCTTCAAAGTGCTTTAGGAGGCCAGTGAGGATGTAAGCCAGGGACCAATTTGATTCAGTTTGTCTTTTATAAAAATTCTCTTGTCTGCTATGTGGAGAATTGGCTCCAGGGGGCACCGGTGCAAGCAGAGAGACAGGAGGAAGCCACTGTCACAGTCCAGGGAAGTGATGATAGCGGCACGCACACAGGTGGTGCGGGGTGGGGGTGGGGGGGGGGGGAGAGGTGAACACGGACCAGCTATTTTCAGAATCCAATTCTGGGCTACAGCCTCCGCCTGACCCTCAAGTGCACTTGAGGTGCTGGCACAGTGGGGTACAGGAGACTGAGTGTCACACTGATCCAGGTTCCACTCTCAGTGAAAGAGCGGATGAAGAATCTGTGGCACAGAGAGGTTTATTCGCATGCCTCAGGTCACACAGCCTTTAAGTGGCAGCGCTAGGATTCCAACCTTGGTGTTAGGCCCCAGACCCCACTCTCTTCCCTGTTTTACAGTGGAAATTGGTTCAAGTGTTGGGTGGAGGATTCATGAACTAATGAGCCCCCAAGCACCTCATACAGGGCCCGGCACACAGTAGGCCTTCAGTAATGGTCCGCCAGTGTTAATGTCATAACTCTTGATGAGCCGCGACAGGGCGGTGTCTGCACCCAGAGTCCCTCCGCCAGCCCCCAGGGCTCAAGACCAGGGCCTCTGACGGGCAGGCCGGGTCCTCACTGTGCACCCCGCCCCGCAGGCTGACTTTGCGCTGGAGGCTCTGGCTAAGGCCACCTACGAGCGCCTCTTCCGCTGGCTAGTTCTGCGTCTCAACAGAGCCTTGGACCGCAGCCCCCGGCAGGGCGCCTCCTTCCTGGGCATCCTGGACATCGCGGGCTTTGAGATCTTCCAGGTCTGCTCTTTGTGTCTGGTGGGGGCTGGGAGGGCTCCACCACGCTGGCCTGGCTCTCCTTCTCTGGGTCCCTGTCCCCCTCTCCCGGGTCCCCATCCCCCTCTCTCTGGTCCCTGTCCCCTTCTCTCTCTGGTCTTTGACCCCTTCTCTCTGATCTCTGTGCCCCTCTCTCGGGCCTCTGTCCCCTCTCCGGGTCCTTGCCCCCTCTCCCTGGGTCCCTGTCCCCTCTTCCTGGATCTTTATCCACCCTCTCTGGATCCCCGCCCCTCTCTCTTATGCGTCCCTCCCCCACTGCAGCTGAACTCCTTCGAGCAGCTCTGTATCAATTACACCAATGAGAAGCTGCAGCAGCTATTCAACCACACTATGTTCGTGCTGGAGCAAGAGGAGTACCAGCGCGAGGGCATCCCCTGGACCTTCCTCGACTTTGGCCTCGACCTGCAGCCCTGCATCGACCTCATCGAGCGGCCGGTGAGCGCACGGCCCCTCCCGCCCCACCCCTCCACTTACCCGTGTCAACTTGGTCCAGCCTCTCCCCCTCTCTGGGCCTCGGGCTTCTCCATCAGTTAAATGGGGAAAACAGTCTAGATCTGTGTGACCCCTAGATGATTGGAACCCAGAATGTGCCTACAAGCAGCCTGGCTCCAATCAAGGGCTGATTGACAGCTAGAACGGTGATAGTTGTTCTCCTGTTTGCTAGTAGGTCCCAAGTGGCACAAGAGCTACAAATTAGCAGCAACCTAAGTGTCCAGTTTTGGGGGATCTGACTTAAGGCTTCTCCCTGCTCTCTCAATGGTCAGGCCAACCCCCCCGGACTCCTGGCTCTGCTGGATGAAGAGTGCTGGTTCCCAAAAGCCACGGACAAGTCCTTTGTGGAGAAGGTAGCCCAGGAGCAGGGTGGTCACCCCAAATTCCAGAGGCCAAGGCACCTTCGGGATCAGGCCGACTTCAGTGTCCTGCATTATGCAGGCAAGGTAGGGAACAGGGAGTGGTGGGGCAGCCTTGAGGCACGTGGGTGGGAGTGAGGATGAAGGGAGGATGCAAGGGGAAAAGTCATAGCCAGGCCAGGGGCCAGGAGTGAGGACTCTGATGAAGTCAGCAAAGCCTTCCTCAAGGCGGGGATATTTGCAGTAGGTTTTGAGGGATGAATAGGAGTTCACCAGGTGGAGAATTAGATGCGTTTTATTCATTCATTGGAGAAGGAAATGACAACCCACTCCAGTATTCTTGCCTGGAAAAGTCCATGGACAGAGAAATCTGGTAGTCTACAGTCCATGGGGTCACGAAGAGTCAGACATGACTGAGCGACTTCACTTTCCTTTCCTTATTCATTCATTTGGCCAACGTATGCCTTTTGTGTGCTCAGCCCTGTGCTGAGCAAAGCTGGGGACCCACGTCAGACATGATTCTGTCCTCACAAAATTCCTTATCTGGGAGGGAGACTAATACAGACCATTGGCATAAAAGGCTGATGGTGCCTTAACGGAGGCAGCTACAGAGAGTATCAAAGTCCAGAGGAGGAAAGCCAAGGAAGGTCTCGCAGAGGAGACTGATGCTTGATCGAGCTCTAAATCAAAGATCAGGGACTTCCCTGGTGGTCCAGTGGCTAAGACCCTGCATTCCCAATTCAGGGAGCCGGGGTTTGTTCCCTGGTCGGGGAACTAGATCCCACATGCCACAACTAAGAGCCGGTGCAGCCAAATAAATAACTAAAGGATCAGCAAGCATTTTCTGCCACTACTTTCAGCTTTGTGGAGCAGTCTCTGGCACAACTACTCAGTTCTGCCATCAAAGCACAGAAGAAGCCACAAGTTCACACATAAATGAAAGCTGTATTCCAATAAAACTTTATTCACAAAAGGAGGTGGCAGGCTGAATTTGGCCTGTGGACAGGGGCTGTCTGGCAACCCCTCGTCTAAATGATGAGTAACACTTACCTGGTGAAGGACGTGTGGAGAGGGGGCGGTCTTCAGGCTGAGGGAACCACATACCCCAGGGCTGAGCGGCAGGAAAGCCGTGTGTCCGAGAACTCAGCTGTTTCCCACACACTTTCTAAGATTGCCCGCGTGCCCAGTGCTGTGCTGGACTCTGACTCAGACTCAGACCCTGGCCTCTGGGAGCCACGCCGGAGGGTGGGGCAGGAGGGCACAGGCAGGGACTCGTGGTGGTCCAAGATTGTGACTCCCTGGGGAAGGAGCCGGCCCTGTGAAAATCCGCGGGGGGCGAGTCACAGGAGGCGGGAACGGCAGGCGTCAAGAACCTGAGGTGGAAAGGCGCTTGCACGTTTGAGGAAGAGTGTGGCTGAAAAAATAAGGAAAGAAGCGATGATACTGGGTGAGGTCATGGAGGCGGGGGCAGAGTTCTCCCAAGCGAAAGGCAGAAAGGGAAGAGCCAGGGGGCGGGTGGGTGAAGTTCAGGAGAGGGACACAAGGTGGCGCCAGCGCGCTCGTGAGCCGTGAGCACGCCCTCCGTCCCCCCCGCCCCCCCAACTGGGGGTTTTCAGCGCTTCTGGGAGGCTCCTTGGGAAATCCGAAGAGCCTCAGTCCACTCCCGCACCACCCTCCTCTGCCCGATCTCATTCAGGTCGACTACAAAGCCAACGAGTGGCTGATGAAAAACATGGACCCTCTGAATGACAACGTCGCAACCCTGCTCCACCAGAGCACAGACCGGCTGACGGCAGAGATCTGGAAAGACGGTGAGGACGCGCTTCCCCCGGCCCTGTCCCCGGAGCTCTGTGCCTCCCTTCACTGTTTCTGAACCTGACTTGTCTGCTCAGATACGGACCTGGTATCAGGACCGACAGCCTCACAATAGTGTTTCCAGTTAGTGACTGAGGGATCGATATTTCAAACCAGCTTCGCACCAAGTGATAAAACACTCCAGCTTAATCAGAAATGAAACAAGGATGCCCCCTGACAACACTGCTGTGAAATACTGTTTTGGTGATAGTAGTTTATGCAATCAGACCAGCAAAATAAACGAGCATATGAATAGTCAAAAGGAAGCTATGAAGTTAATTGTAGATGTCATATGCTACCCCCCCCCCAAAAAAAAGATCAAGAGATTTGACTGAAAAAGAATGAATAACAAGAGAACTCAGATGAGTGATGTTTTACATGTTAGTCAACTTTCAGACTTTGCTTTCCCTTCAGGGATTCGGGGAAGAAGGAAGGAGCAGAAACCAAGAGAGAGTTTTGGTTTCCCGCTCCAACAAGACCCATGTGAGTTTGGCCATCAGTCTTTTCAGATGGACACTCCTAGGAGGCAGATAGAAAAGCTGTGTCCATGCTTGTCTCCTATCCTTAGAGGAAGTTTGAGAGATGATTTATAAAACTAGCAAAACCCGCCTCTCTGTTTTCCCTGATTCCAGGTTTCCAGAATCTGTCAATTGTTTTAATCTTGTATGGAAGTAGAAATGTCCACCCATGCAATTACACAAGAAAACAAAATAATCAAGAACAGTCACTCCAAAACAAACTCAGAGCAAAATGGCATAGGGCATCTTGATACAGTGAGCTGATTTTAGACAGTATCTCATGCCATTTATACAAGAAGGTTTGAAAAGCAGTGTTTGAGTTTCAGTAACAGAACCAGAAGGACTTCCCAGGTGGTGCTAGTGGTAAAGAACCCACCTGCCGATGCAGGAGACATAAAGACACAGGTTTGATATCTGGGTCGGGAAGATCCCCTGGAGGAGGAAATGGCAACCCACTCCAGTACTCTTGCCTGGAGAGTCCCATGGACAGAGGAGCCAGGCGGGCTACAGTCCACGGGGTCGCAAAGAGTCAGACACAACTGAGAGACTTAGCATGCACACACGTGCAACAGAACCAGGTTCTGCTGAGAAACATCTCCTTCAGACTGAAAATCTCCCCTCTCAACCTCCTTAAAATTCATGCCCTATTCGTGGCCACGTGACGTTCCCCCAACCCCTCACATTCTCTACCCCACGTATGCTTGGCTCTCATAGGCTTCAAGAGAGAAAGTAGAAGTGGCAAAGCCTCTCGAGTGTCCTAGTCTGAAACCCAGCACAGTATTGTCTCCTCCACAGTTCTCCCAAACAAAGCACGTCCTAAGACTAGCCCAGATTCAAGGAGCTGCCAGTCCCAGAGTGGGATGGGGAACTGGGGCCATTTCTGCATCAGTCTTCACTACAGCTGCCCTGAGTCCAGAGTCGGCTTTGCTTTCTGGCATCCTGACAGCCCAGCATTGGGTACCCAGCATCCTTGGCAGCTCAGGGGAAGAGACCAGTGAGACATGCTCTCTTCAGAGAGGCAAACGCAACAAGCTGGGTGGGAACCTTGAGTTAGTCCTGAGCTTCCTGGCAGCCAGGGCAAAAAGGGGATACCTAATAGATACAGACCCAACCTCTAGGGAAAGAGGTTTTCTTTCCCCCACCCCCGCAACCCTGGGCATTAAATTCTCAGAGGACATTTATCCTTTCAGCCAACATTGGTGCCATCACTAGTCAACATAAATGTGAATAGGACAGTCTCCCTGGCTTAAAAGTTCGTGGTCCAGTGGTTAAGACTCTGCCTTTCCAATGCAGGGGGCTGAAGTTCGATTCCTGATCAAGGAACTAAATGCTACATGCTGCACAGTGTGACCAAAAGAAAAAAAAATTTATGGCTAAGATCAGGTTTCCGCTCCTGCTTTGCTGTGTGCTGTTGACTGATAACCCTCTCTTTTTCTTTCCTGCCGCCTTCTCTGTCCTCTCATGCCGCTCCCCTTGCATCTCCTACCCCATCTCCCTGACTCTTCCCCCATCTGTCCTCACCGCCCCCCCAGAACACGGGGGCTTGCAGCAGTTCTCTTTCCTTGGCTCCTTCCCACCGTCGCCCCCAGGATCTTCAGGGAGGCACAGCTCTGCCATTTCTCCATCAGGGGGTGGGTGTTGCTGTGCATCAACGGGTGAGATTTCCTGCACGAGGAGGGTGGGCCCTTTGGACCGGGAACCTGTTTTGAATGTCTATCCCCTTTCCTCTCCATCCAGAGATCTCCCCCTCGTCTTTTCCCCCCTCTTGTCAGCTCCCTCAGCAGTTTCCAGATTCTTTGTAGCAGCACAAGGCCTTCTTCGAACTAAACCACATGTAAAAATACAAACAATTATGACAGTATTAAGCTCATTTGGGGTTTTTTGTAATATTGTACAAAAACCCGGACGAATCTTTTGGCCACCCCTCTATCAGCTGGCATTAACCGAGCATATAGTGTGTGCTGTGTGCTGCGCAGAGCCCTTTACTATTATCAACACATGGAATCTTCCAGACACCCAATCAGGTGTTAGAGCTCTTACCCTGTTATAGATGAGGACATGGAAGCCCAGAAAGGTTAAGTCATCTGTCTGAGGTTACGCAGCCAGTAAGGGACCGAGCTGGGATTCGAACCCAGAGCCTCCCCTCTCATCTGTCCTTCCGATGATAACTAGGAGCATGGCGGTGGGGGCTGGGAGACTTAGTCCTGGGGAGGGAAAATATCATATCTGAACCCTCACTGCTCACCAAGCTCTGCTTTCCGAGAGAATTATCTATTGATTCCATAACCCTCACGACTGGGGATTGCAGGCCATCAGATTCTGCCCCAGCTGCAGGTCCTGGAACCGCACGTGATTTAATACATTGAATTTGTGACAAAGGAGAGGCTATTGCTCTCTAGCTGAAGTGACAGCATCAAATAATAAAACAAAGTTACAGAACCTTCCTGGTGGCCCCGTGGCGAGGGTGCCATGCTTCCAGTTCAAGGGCCCTGGGTTCGATCTCTGCTCAGGAAACTAGATCCCACGTGTGACAAATAAGACCCAGCCAGCCAAATAAATAAATAAATATGTATTTTTAAAAGACAAAGTTACCATCAGGCCTTTCTGGGAAAATGGTGACTTTGGAGGTAGTTGGTATTATTTGTTTTTTCTTTTCTTTTTTAAAATTTCTTTTTTATTTTTGGCCTTATTTTAAATATTACCTTCTTTCAAATATCATAATAAAGCCACATTTCACTGCATTTTTAACATGAGACTGTTTTAAGTTCCTAAAAATGCACCTGTGGTTATCACCCTTTTCTTTCTCTGTGCCTCAGTTTCCTCATCTGTCAAATGGGGGTGACTCTTATAGGCTTATAAATAAGCCAATGTATGTCAAGTGCTTTGAGCAGAACCGGGCAGAGAATTGGTGCGAAGGAAGCATTTGGTATCATCATCATCATTTGCTGATAAGGAAAATGGAGAAGAAGGGTCAGGGTTTGAGAGGATTCACACCACTTTGGTTCAGATCCTGGATCTTCAGATCCTAAGTTGTGTGGCCTTGGGCACAGTTGTCCAGCTTTCTGAGCCTCAGTTTGCTCGTCAGCCCAATGAGCTGATAATACCTGCCTTGCTGGGCTATGAGAGATGGCTCATATACAAAGTATCAGGTCTTATAAATAATGAGATCCTTGACTTCGGCCAACTCAGTCCCCTAAAACTGACCCCTGACTTTATTCTTTCTCCCACAGTGGAGGGCATCGTGGGGCTGGAGCAAGTGAGCAGCCTTGGGGATGGCCCGCCTGGTGGCCGCCCGCGCCGGGGCATGTTCCGGACAGTGGGACAACTCTACAAGGAGTCCCTGAGCCGCCTCATGGCCACACTCAGCAACACCAACCCCAGCTTCGTCCGCTGCATCATCCCCAACCATGAGAAGAGGGTGAGCGACCTGGCCTGGGGAGGGAAGGTGGCTCTGGGGGGAGGAAAAGTCCCATTCACTGAATTTAGTTGGAGCTATGTCTGGTCCCAGGCTCACTTCTGGCTGTCTGTCTGTGTGACCTTGAGTACATTGCTTTCCCTCCCAGGCTCATGGCCCTGTCAGGAAAATTCATTCATTCATGGGGCTTACATTTTATTGAGCACCTACTAAGTGCCAGGTGGTAGGGATACAGTGAAATCAAGGAGGGCTCCCTGGAGGAGGTGAGGTCTGAGCTTGGAAGGATAAGTGGTATTTCAAGCTGCTTGTGCAAAAACCCAGTAGTTGGTTGGAGTATGAAATGTGCAAGGGATAGAAAAAAGGCCGCTGGAGCTAGGGAGACCATGCCTGGCCTCCAGGCCATCAGTAAGTTTTCTAGTTGGGAAAATCAGAGAATAGACCCTGTAGAGAAGGGTCAACATAAGAGAAGATGAAACTACAGAATTAGGTGCTTGGGGCTTGTACTGTCCTCAGGAAGTAGGAGCTGCAGTTATTGGGGAGGTGGCTCTGTGTGTGTGTTTCCCTTCTCTGTAAATACTGTGTGTATGTTAGTCGCTCTGTTGTTTCTAACTCTTTGCGACCCTGTGGACTATAGCCCACCCGGCTCCTCTGTCTATGGGATTCTCCAGGCAAGAATTCTGTGGTGGGTTGCCGTTTCCTACTCCAGGGGATCTTCCCAACCCAGGGGTCAGACCCACATCTCTTGCATTTCCTGCATTGGCAAGTGGATTCTTTACCGCTGTGCCACGTGGGAAGCCCCTCTGAAGTTGGAAAGTGGCTTAACAATCAGTGACCTGTCAGGGTGTAACTGGCAGGAGTTTTTCTTTCTTGGTGGTATATAAAATAACAATGTGTTTTATAATTGAGGGTGCCTTATATTTGATGAAACATGGTATACGTGGACTCAGCCACGTCTCCATAGAACCCTGGTCCTTTTACGTGGAAAATGGTGCTTAGAGTTTAAGATGTGGGTGTTCGGTGTGCTCAATGGTATCAAGCTGTCACTCCAGGGAGATTCCAGCATGTAGATGAGGTTGAGAACAACTGATCTAGAAGTCCATAAAAAAAACTGGTTATTGTGTTGATTACTCTGGAGGCCTGGGCAAGGCAAGAGTTGTCTTTTAGAATGCATGGTTTTCGTAGTGTTTAGATTTTTACCAAGTGCCAGGTAGTAGGGGTACAGTGAAACCAGGGAGGGCTCCCTGGAGGAGGTGAACACTTCCTGGGTTTCCTTGGTGGCTCAGTGGTAAAGAATCTGCCTGTCAATGCAGGAGATGAGGGTTCCATCCCTGAGTTGGGAAAATCCCCTGGAGAAGGAAATAGCAACTCACTCCAGTATTCTTGCTGGGAAATCCCATGGACAGAGGAGCCTGCGGGGCTATAGTCCATAGGGTGACAAAGGAGTCGGACTCGGCTTGGCAACTAAACAACAGCAAAAATATTTATATATTTATTTGGCTGCACTGGGTCTTAGTGACAGCATATGGGATCTAGTTCTGCCACCAGTGATCGGACTATGCCCCGCTGCATTGGGAGCCCAGAGTCTCAGCCACTGGAGCAACAAGAAAGTCCTTGAAAGTTAACTGCCCAAAATAATAATGTATGTGCTTTGTTCACCTTCCTAGACTATGCTATGCAAATTCAGCCTTCCCGCGCGCCTTCCCCTCTACTCTGTTCTTTGCCACGCAACGCTGTTAATCATTTACTTTTGACGTTTATCAATGATGTCTTGCGGAGAAGGAAATGGCAACCCACTCCAGTATTCTTGCCTAGAGAATCTCATGGACATAGGAGCCTGGTGGGCTGCTGTCCATAGGGTCGCACAGAGTTGGACATGACTGAAGCGACTTAGCATGCATGCATGCATTGGAGAAGGAAATGGCAACCCACTCCAGTATTCTTGCCTGGAGAATCCCAGGGACAGAGGAGCCTGGCGGGCTGCCGTCTATTGGGTCACACAGAGTCAGACACGACTGAAGCGACTTAGCAGCAGCAGCAGCAGCAGTGATGTCTTGACCTCACTGTCAGTCTCTTGCAGTGGACAGTGAGCTTCCCCGGGGGCAGGCATTTCTGCCTGGCGTATAGTAGGTGCTCAGTAAATTATAGGCTGGTGGTTCAGTTGCTAAGTCATGTCCGACTCTTGCGACCCCATGGACTGTATGTAGCCTGCCAGGCTGAGTCCATGGGGTTCTCTAGGCAAGAATACTGGAATGGGTTGCCATTTCCTTCTCCAGGGGATCTTCCCGACCCAAGGAGCAAAGCCGCGTCTGTTACATCTACCTGTACTGGCAGGCGGGTTCTTTACCACTAGGGCCACCTGGGAAGCCCAAACTTATAGGTTGAACCAGATGAAACTGCCTACCGTTTTCCACCTGCCCAAACTGCCATCCACCTGTGTTCCCCTGCCGGCTGCCGGCCGGTGCATGGCGCCCCCGTGTGGTGGCCGCTGACCTCGCGTGTCTGTCACTGCTCTCCACAGGCGGGGAAGCTGGACCCCCGGCTGGTGCTGGACCAGCTGCGCTGTAACGGCGTTCTGGAGGGCATCCGCATCTGTCGCCAGGGCTTTCCCAACCGCATCCTCTTCCAGGAGTTCCGGCAGCGGTGAGCGGCATGGGTGGGGTGGGGCCAGGTTTGGAAGCCGCTGCATCTACATTCAAAGCTCCCCTCTCCCGCGCCGCTACTTCTGGGCTGGGCGGGGGTGTGGCCTCGGCGCGAGGGGAGGGGCGGGGCCTCTGGGCGAGTTCCTTTGGTTGCTGAGTCTCAGCTTACTCTGTGTTGTGGGAGAGCAACGTCGCCTTCAACGTCCGCTTCAGTGGGCTCCCCAAGAGAAAGGGCATAGAGCATTACGTTGTAATCGGTTATCGCAACAAGCGTTTCTTATAAAAATGCAGTCGAACAAGAGAACAGAAAATATCAACATATAAGATCCCTAGTGATTGAGAAAGTCTGATACACACATTTCTCAATCACCAATAAAAACTATGGCACTTTAATATTTGATATTAATATATTATGTATATGATATTTATGTGCATGTATATATACGGTAAATATTAAAACAAAAGTTATGCTTCACACAAGCTGTATGTAGCAGAATCATTCACTGAGAATGAGAGCCCCATATACAATTTAAAATTTTCCTATTAGCCATATTTTTAAAAGTAAAAAGAAACAGGGGGAATTAATGATAGCAAGAGAGTTTATGTAACCCAATACAGCCAAGATATTAGATCATTTTAACATGTAATCTGGAGAAGGAAATGGCAACCCACTCCTGTATTCTTGCCTGGTAAATTCCATGGACAGAGGAGCCTGGCAGGCTACAGTCCGTGGGGTCACAGGAGTTGGACACGACTGAGCACCCACGCAACATGTAGTCAATATAAAAATTTAGTAGTGAGACATTGTGCATTATTTTGTTTCTTACTGAATCTTTGAAGTTCAGTGTATGTCTTCCATCCATAGCACATCTCAGCTTGGACACAAATTTCCAGTGGTCAAAGAGAAATATACTCCTATTAAGACAATGAAATTGTGTTGAAAAGAAAAATATTTTACACTGCTTCAGTTTTCAAATTGAAGTTTCATTTAATTAAAATGAAATGCAATTACAAATCCTGGTCTCCAGTTGCCCCAGCCATCTTTCCAGGGCTCTTTGTAGTTGCGTGTGGCCAATAGCGTTACATTGGACAGCTCAGGTCTGCAATTTCCTACTCAAAGTGTGGTCCCTGGATCAGCAGCATCAGTATCACCCAGCAGCTTATTAGATATGCATATTTTTGGGCCCCTCCCCAGACTTACTGGATTAGGATCTGCATCTTAACAAGATCCTTGGTGACTGAGAAACTCTGATACACGCAGATACACACACACACATTTCCCAATCACCAGTTTAAAAATATGGCATATTAATATATGACATTAATATATCATGCATATGATATATATGTGTGTGTGTATGTTATATATATATCATATCCATATTTTTAATGAAATGTCATGATCCAGGGAGCGGGCATAGAAGGAGAAAGGCGCTGAGGATGGACACGTATGTGTTTAATGAAATGTACTTTTCAAATTCGGATTTGCACAGAGAAATGTAAAAGAAACATCTGTAAGGCACTTAACTCAGGACCTGACACGTAATAAGTTCAAAAACATCAGCCCCCATTTGTTATTCTCACACTTCCGAGACGCACCTTTTTTTACATCTCAATGACCTATGCACGTATTCTTGCTAAGTCACTTCAGTTGCATCCAACTCTTTGCAACCCCAGTGGACTGTAGCCCACAGGCTCCTCTGTCCATGGGATTCTGCAGGCAGGCATAATGGAGTGGGTTGCCATGCCCTCCTCCAGGGGATCTTCCCAAACCAGGGATCACAACCGTATCTCTTAGTCTCCTGCATTGGCAGAGGAGTTCTTTACCACGAGCGCCACCTGGGAAGCCCCAATTACTTATGGTGTTGGTGTAATTAAACACTTGTAATCAGCAAGTGCTGTGTCCCAGGAGGAGAGCTTTTATTGATGACATTGCTTCTGGTGGTGATATCGATGCTCTCAGGCTGGTGAGCGACCCTCGGTGATATTTGAATATTTCTTTCTGTTACTGTTCCTATTGTCGTTGTTCCTATTGTTATTTGTCCCTCTGAGCCCAGTGCCTGGCCGTGGTGACAGTTTGCTGTTACTCTTCACCCTACCCTACCCCTCTCCCCTCATTGCAGGTATGAGATCCTGACGCCCAATGCCATCCCCAAGGGCTTTATGGATGGGAAACAGGCCTGTGAGAAGATGGTGAGTGAGAGGTGGAGTGCAAGTGTGTGTGTGTGTGTGTGTGTGTGTGTGTATGTATGGTCTCAAGGGGTGGAGAAGGTTGAGCTGGAAACCTCCCCACTCCTCGCCCCTCCTCCTCACAACCCCTCCCTGAACCCCACAGATCCAGGCCCTAGAATTGGACCCCAACCTCTACCGCGTGGGACAAAGCAAGATCTTCTTCCGGGCAGGCGTTCTGGCCCAGCTAGAGGAAGAGCGGGACCTGAAGGTCACAGATATCATTGTGTCCTTCCAGGCAGCTGCCCGGGGATACCTGGCTCGCAAGTAGGGCTCCACACTATCTCTTGGGGTCATATTGGCCACGACTGGTTCAGGGAGGGTTGATCAGATGTCCCCAGAGGCGATGCAGGAAGAGGTTGACCAGCTGGGTCCAGATGGCAGGGCCTCTGAGATGGTAGAAGGGCTGAGATACAAAAGGATGGAGCTACTAGATGCCCAGGCTTCTTGGTTCTACAGTCCCTGAGGCTCCTGAGTGATGCTAGGACCACAGAGAAGAGTTCAGTTCAGCCATAGGGCGACCAACCATCACAGTTTGCCTGGGACTGGAGGTTTCCTGGGATGCATGATCTTCGTGCTAAAACAGAGGAAGCCCCAGGCAAACCGGGTTGAGGTGGTCACCCTAGTGGCCAGTACCTCGAGGGACTCCAGTCTGGAGGAGGAGACATACACCAGCACAAAGGGTCACAGTCCAGGGTGAGATGTGCTTCAGTGGGGGTCGTAGAGCTGCAGCGAGAGGCCCTGCAGACCAGGTAGATGAAAGACCACGGGAAAGGTGTTCCAGGCAGGAGTGACAGCCTGCCAAGGCCTGGTGATGTGAGAGCCTGGCACATTTCAGGAAGGCGGCGAGTTTTCAGGAACGTCCCCTTCTCCCTGGGAACTGGCCCAGAGGAAGGATCAGAGAATAAAGGACTCCCCAAACACCAGGCTGAGAGGCAGGGACTGTGTCCAGGGGCAGTGGGAGTGGCAGAGGGCCGAGTCAGCTGTGGGCGTAGAAAGACCTCTCTGGAAGCATGTCAGGGATGGGTTGGAGGCTGGGAAGGAAGCTGGGGTGTCTGGTGGGGTAGAAAATGAGATCTGAACTGAAGCTGAGGCAGGGGCAGAGTCAAGGGCAGAAAGACTGATGAACTGCCCACACAAGATTTACCGACAATAGAACAATGCTCGCACACGGCTGGTGCGGCTAAGTTGCTTGTCATGTCTGACGCTTGTGACCCCATGGAATGTAACCCACCAGGCTCCTCTGTCCATGGGATTCTCCAGGCAAGAATACTGGAGTGGGTTGGAATCTTCCCAGCCCAGAGATGAAACTCAAGCCTCTTTCATCTCCTGTGTTAGCAGATGGGTTTTTTACCACTAGTGCCACCTGGGAAGCCCAGTAGACATTTAATAATGGTTGCTAAGGGGACAGGGCCTGGAGGGGCCGCGTGTCCCTTCTCCCACCTGCCTGTCTCCCCACCCAGGGCCTTCCAGAAGCGGCAGCAGCAGCAGAGCGCCCTGAGGGTGATGCAGCGGAACTGTGCGGCTTACCTCAAGCTGAGACACTGGCAGTGGTGGCGGCTCTTCATCAAGGTGAGGGCATCTGGAGGGGTGACCCCAGTGGCAAGGAGACAGGTCCTTGGGGCCAGGTCTGCTTGGGCAAGTGACTTCCTTGGTTTGGGCCTCAGTTTTCTGCATCTGTAAAATGGGACCAATCAGCCCAACACTTGTTCCTTGGGATTCTTCAGTTAACAAGTGACAGAAAATCCGACTCAAACCAGCATGGATAGTAGATTCGGGATAGCTTTATGTGCAGCTGGGTCTAGGGTTGAGTTGGGTGTCCCTAAGATCCCCTAGAATTCAGGGATTCACTGGAAGGACTCACAGAACTTAGAAAAGCTGTTCCACTCGTGGTTACAGTTTATTACAGTGAAAGGATGGACATTAAAGTCAAGAAAGGTAAAAGGCGCACGGGGCATAGTCCAGACTTCCATTTGGGTTCTTCAGGTGTGGGTGGGGCTGGCCTGTTTCTCCAGCCAGAATCACTCAGTGTAAAGTGCGTCTTTCATCATGGACTTGGATGAAGAACTTTGAGGCACACTGTGAGTGGCCAGTGGCTGCTGTAGGCAAAGCGATCCCGTAGCAAAATGGGACACTTTTAGTGCTGCTTGTCATGTACCCTGGACTGTTCTAGACTCTTGGTAAATATGAAGTCATTCATGCATTCCGAAAACCCTGTGAAATAGGGGCTGCTATTATTCCCAATTCTGTTTGTTTTTTGGCCCCAGCGAGGGACATGTAGGATCTTAGTTCCCGGACCAGGGATCCAACCTACGCCCCCTTCATTGAAAGCACAGTCTTTTTCTTCTTCTTTTTTTAAATCTGTGGCCAAACCAGCAGGCATGTGGAATCTTAGTTCCCTGACCAGGGCATCGAACCTGTGCCCTCTGCATTGGAAGGCTGAGTCTTAACCACTGGACCGCTCGGGAAGCCCCTCTCATCCCACTTTTCTAGATGAGGTGACACAGGCAGTAGTGGAGGAGCTGGCATGGGAACCCAGGAATGGGACTCTCCTCAGAGCGTGAGCTGTTAGCTTCCGAGCCCAGTGGCCTCCCACGGTGGGAGCCAGCCATCCACACCCCCTCCTGTCCCCACAGGTGAAGCCGCTGCTGCAGGTAACGCGGCAGGATGAGGTGCTGCAGGCGCGGGCTCAGGAACTACAGAAAGTGCAGGAGCTGCAGCAGCAGAGTGCCCGCGAGGTGGGCGAGCTCCAGGGTCGGGTGGCGCAGGTAAGGGGCGGGGCCATCGCGCGGGGGCGGGGCCAGTGGGTGGGACCGGTGGTGGTGGGCGGGGCTTCCGACGGAGCCCGCTGCAGGAATAGATTGCCGGCCGAGTTTCACTCGGGCGGAATGGGGGCGGAAACTGTGGTGTGGTGAGCAGTGAGATGCAGGGAGCAGGGTCCTGGGGATGTGGCCAAGGTATCTGGTGGGAGTGGGGCTGGTGCTGCTGAGACAAGATGCTCGGTAGCTGGTCCAGCACGGGGGCAGGGCAGAAGCCCAGTTTCGTGGCGGGGCCACCCTCCGCAGGCGGTGGACCTTCCACTGTTGCCAGCATTTCTGGTATCTTAAAATAACGCCGAGACAGAGCCCTTCTCGTTCATTTTTTCTGTTTGCTTTTTCGGAGTTATTTCCTTTGGTTGAATTTCTAGGCGTGGGAGTAGTAAATGCAATGTGAGCTGACAGAAAGTCCTCCAGAGGCCATTTCTCTGGAGGATGGACTGGAGATGGAGAAGCTGGAGGCTGGGAGGCCGAGAAGAGTCCACTGGGAGAGGATGAAACCTGAGCCTGTTAGGGTTATGGGAGCAGAGTGGGGCGGCAGGGGATGGAGGGGGACTGACGGACTATAGGGAAGTGAGGGAGAGGGCGGAACCCAGCTGGCTGACTCGGTGACTGGGGCTCATCCTGAGATGACGGGCAGGTTGGGGGACTGTCTTCCATCCCTCCCTCCTGCCCCCCAGGCCCCCAGGCCAGACTAGATCAGGGGGCAGGAGACCCTGATGCTCTGCGGAGGGCCATCCTGGGAGCACTGCCTAGCAGCCGCTGACCTCCCCTCCACCCCCTCCCCAGCTGGAAGAGGAGCGTGCCCGCCTGGCAGAGCAGCTGCGCGCAGAGGCAGAGCTGTGTGCTGAGGCTGAGGAGACCCGGGGCCGGCTGGCAGCCCGGAAGCAGGAGCTTGAGCTGGTGGTGTCCGAGCTGGAGGCCCGCGTGGGCGAGGAGGAGGAGTGCAGTCGCCAGCTGCAAACCGAGAAGAAGAGGCTGCAGCAACACATACAGGTCTGCCCACCCACCCCCTGCCTGCGCCGCGAGGCCACCTCCCCCCACCCCTTCTGTTGACCCCGCCCACCTCTGCTTCAGCAAGCCCTGCCTCTTAAAAACAAGTCTCAGTTCAAAGTGGCTTAAGCAAAGAGACTACTTTTGTTTGTTCTTTTCAAATAATGGGAGACTCTAGACTCTGTAAGCTTCAGGCATGGCTGGATCCAGGTGCTCAAGCAGTCGCCTCAGTACTCTGCCTCTCTCCATCTTCTGGCTCCATTTGCCTCTGTGCTGCTGCATTCTGAGGCTGGCTGCCCTCCCTTGGTTCCCCTTCAAAATCCACAGATGTGTTCTACACTTGAGGCACATCTCAATTCAGATGCTAAATTCTCACTGGCAGGACTTCATCGGCATTTGTGCTCCATAACTTCTTCAGTGGAAACACGTAGATTCATATCCCCAACTTGGTCCAAACATACTTCAAAGTTTCCCAGTAATTAATTGAGTGACTGGTTTTCAGTTTAAGAGAAGTTGAGATAAATTGAAAATTCAGCTCCTCAGTCAGACTGGTCACATTTTGAGAACTCAGTAGCATTTTAATCATTGCCTCTTGACCCCATTGGAGAGGGAGAGCCCTGCCCTGCGGTTATGGAGATGGCCTAACACACCACACCTGATCCTGGGCAGATGTGCTAGAAAGCAAGTTACTGGTCACAAATACTCACAGCCTGAGGAAGGCAGACACCGTGACATAGAGAGTCACAGTGGGGTTGCACTCAGGAATGCAGTGAACCAGCTGCTGCTATGGGAGGCAGGCTTAGTAGTAACAAGAGAACGAGGTGACCCCACTTCCCTGCAGGAAGATGTGATTGGTTTGTTTATTTAATTAATTATTTATTTTTTGGCTGCACCACATGGCATGCATGATCTTAGTTCTCTGGCCAGGGACCCCACCCCCATGCCTCTGAACTCATGCCTTCAGCATTGGAAGTGAGGAGTCCTAACCATTGGACCACCAGGGAAGTCCCAATTACTTTGTTTAAATAATTCCAAGGACTACCAGGTAATTGAAGTGCACTAGACAAGGATAAGCAGATACCCTGTCTTGTCCCCAGGATATAATATCTGTATCCTATAGAGATATTGTGTATAGATATCTATACAGACAGTGTAGACAGTGTATAGATATTGTATGCTGGGCACCAGGTTCAATGTCTCCAACAGTGCCTGGCCCCCCTGCCAGGCACTCAGTCAATGTTTATTGAGCCAATGAATGAAAGTAATAGTTGGGTCCTTCCCAGCCCTGCCCAGAGTGTGGACCTGTTTGAGCCACAAGCCCCGGGGGTCTGTGAGCCATCCCCACCACCCCTGTCCGTCCCATCACACCCCAGTCCCCACCCCTGGGTCCTCACCCCACCTCCTCCACACTCCAGGAGCTGGAGACTCACCTCGAGGCTGAGGAAGGGGCCCGGCAGAAGCTGCAGCTGGAGAAGGTGACGACGGAGGCAAAGCTGAAAAAACTGGGGGAAGATCTGTTACTCTTGGAAGATCAGAACGCCAAGCTGAGCAAGGTCAGTGGCCGGTGAGCCCCCAAGCGTGGAGGGTGTGGGCCCACTGGTGGGCTGGGTCCCTCTCTGCATCGCCCACCCCCAGCATGCCCACCTCTAGGAGTCTTTGGATTCTCCATCTTGGCTGTGTCTCCCTTGAACTTTTCCCATCTCCTAGCCTCTCTGTCACAGCTTCACTCCAGCCAGTGTTTACTGAGCAGCTATTATGAGTCATTCTTTATCTCTGTGTCATCAGACACCCCAAAGCCTCATTGCTAAAAGCAACCCCCATTTCATTACATCCCATTGCTCTGTGGGTCCACTGGGCTATGGTCCCCTTAAAGAGTTGCCATGACATGATGGCAGGGGCTGGAAGGTGGTATCTGGGTGCTCCTTCATGCGGCCTCTCTGCTTACAGGAGAGCCTGGGTTTCTCATCTGGCAGCTCAGGACTCCCAGAAAATGAAGCAGAAGCAACCAGGCCTCTTAAAGGCTTAAGCCTGGAACTGACATCACTTTCTCTGAATTCTATGCATCAGGCGTTGGCAAAGGTTTTCTCTAAAAGGCCGAATAGTAAACATTCAGGGCTCAGCAGGCTGCTCTGTTTCTGTGCCAACCACTCAAATCTGCTGTGGTAATGTGAAAGCAGCCACAGATGGCCTGTGATCAAATGGGCGTGGCTATGTCTCAATAAAACTTTATTTATAAATGCAAGCAGTGGGCCAGGTTTGGCCTGCAGGCTGTGATTTGCCGACCACTGAGATTAAAGCCGGAGAAGGCAATGGCACCCCACTCCAGTACTCTTGCCTGGAAATCCCATGGATGGAGGAGCCTGGTAGGCTGCAGTCCATGGGGTCACGAAGAGTCGGACACGACTGAGTGACTTCACTTTCACTTTTTACTTTCGTGCATTGGAGAAGGAAATGGCAACTCACTCCAGTGTTCTTGCCTGGAGAATCCCAGGGACAGGGGAGCCTGGTGGGCTGCCATCTATGGGGTCGCACAGAGTCGGACACAACTGAAGCGACTTAGCAGCAGCAGCAGCAGCAGAGCTTAAAGCAGACTCAGTCTAGATTCAAGGGGTGGAGAATTGGACTCTGTCCATGGCTGGGCATGTGGTGAAGAGTCTGCCACCATCTTTAACCTGCTCAGGGTTAAACCCCTGGGCTAGGCACAGGGGATATGGCATTTAACTAACTAGAAAAACATTTCTGTCCTCACAAAGGCATGGGCAAGGGGGAAGCTAGCTGAGTCACCCCAGGAAATCAACATAATCATACACTGCGAACGAATTATAAACTGTCAGAAAAGAACAGAAAACTGTGGAAGGGGATGGCCTGACCTGCACTAGGTGTGGTCAGGACAGGCTTCCCGGAGGCAGTGTTGCCTGAGTTGAGAGCTCAACGATGCACAGGAGTCTTCTGGAACATTCCTTGGATGCAGTGGCTCTTCTCTCCTACTCTGTTCTATGTCTTCCTTTTTAAGGTAGTGCCAACCCACTGCCTAGACTTCCAAAACCACTCACAGTATGAAAAACGCTGCTCAAAAAATACATAAATAATGAAAATAAGTAAAAAAAAAATAAAAAGACAGAAAAGAAAAAAGTGCTGGTCCAGGCCAGTGCTTCTCAAACTCCCATGTGCCCAAGACTCACAGGGAGAACTTGTCAGAGTGCAGATTCTGACTCAGCAGGTCTGGAGGGGGGGACCCTGAGATTCCATTCCTAACAAGCTCCCATTTGGTGCTGATGACGCTGGTCCGTGAATCAGACCTGGAGTAGTGATGAGGCTCCAGTGCTCACCCGTGCATGCAGCTGAAGTGCAAGGATGTTCAGTGCAGTGTTGTTTATAATAGCAGGTGATTCGAATCAACATGAGCATCCATCCGAGGGCCGTCGGGTTAATGAATGGGGGTATCCTTCCAATAGTGGGAGTCTATGCGGTTAAGTCTGATGGGGGTGTGATGGGTTCATAGACACTAGGGACACTAGGGAATGGGAAAGGAGGGAAGGGGTGGGAGCAGGAAGGGTCAGGGGAGGAAGGAGGTGAGCAGAAACACAGATGGGAATGACAGCCAAGATGAGCAGAGCCCCTGACTCCCACCCCCACTTCCCACTGTGCTCAGGAGCGGAAGCTGCTGGAGGAGCGGCTGTCCGAGTTCTCATCCCAGGCAGCCGAGGAGGAGGAGAAAGTCAAGAGCCTCAATAAGCTTCGACTCAAATATGAGGCCACCATTGCGGACATGGAGGGTGAGCTCCCGCCCCCCAGGGGGGCCTATGCACACTCCAGCAGGGGCGAGGGTGGGGTGGGGGGACAGCCCTCATGTGCTGTGGGGCCTCAGTGGTCACATCTGCTAAATGGGGGCAGGAAAGAAGGCTGGGGACAGGTTGTGTGTCCTCCTTCCCAATCCAGTTCTCTTCCTATCTCCTTGGTATCTTGGGTGACTCTAGCTGATGGCTCCACTAACTGTTTCAGACACTTTTTTTTTTCTCGCTCTGTCCCTTGCTGAGGACTCAGAAGCAGAAACAGAAGAGAGGGAGCACAGGAGGAGGCCGGGGGTGCAGGGAGAAGAAGACAGGGCAGAGCGAGCCGGCTGGCCGGCAGGGGCTGGCGGGGGCGTGGGAGCGGTGGGGGAGAGGACGGCCTCTGGGGTCTGCTGCGGATCAGGACCAGTGGGCTATCCCAGGGGTGGGGAAGCTGGGAAAGATGGGGAGGGGTGGAAAAAGAGGCTGAGCTCAGCCTGACGCCCTGAAAGTGCGTGCGATGACTGGGGCGAGGGGGCTGGGGGTCTCCCTGGGGGTGTGGGTCTGGCTCCCTCATGCGTGGCCCACACTCCTCCTGCCTGCAGACCGCCTCCGGAAGGAGGAGAAGAGCCGCCAGGAACTGGAGAAGCTGAAGCGGCGGCTGGACGTGGAAGGCTCGGAGCTGCAGGAGCAGATGGCGGAACAGCAGCAGCGGGCAGAAGAGCTGCGCGCCCAGCTGGGCCGCAAGGAGGAGGAGCTGCAGGCTGCCTTGGCCAGGTGCGGGGTGGGCCGGCGGGGCGCGCGGCACGAGGGCGCCGCCTAGCGGCGATGGAGACGCCCGGCTGAGACCCGCTAACCCACAGAGATTCAGTGTACCCTTCTGTAAGATGGACACAGCCAGAGTTCCAAGCCCTCCTGGTTAAGGGAAAACTGAAAGCGGGCCCTGCGTGTCTAGTAACTTAGTTTCTTGCACTGAGGCCAGAAAATGCTTTTTTCTTCCTATCCCCCCTCCCCCTTCCTCTCCCCAGCCTCTCAAAGCTGAACCACTCAGAATCTGCTGTGATTGGATAAGTGATCTGGCCGTCTTAGGAATCATAATCATCATAATGCCAGCCATTCACAATTATTGAGCGCTTACTGTATGCCAGATATGGCGCTCACTGTTTTAGATGCTTTTCACCCTTGCGACCTTAGGCGCCCTTGTGTATGGATGCAGCTGGAATTCAGAGCAGCTACAATGTTGGGGAAATGTGGATTGCAGAATCGATGGGACATGGGTTGGTGGAGGGGAGTTAAGAACTGTGCACCCTCCAGCCTGACTTCTGAGTTCAAATCCCAATTCCTCCCCTTTCTGGCCTCATGACCTCACCCGAATAACATCACCTCTCAAGTCTTAGTTTCTCTATCTGGAAAATGGGGGTGATTATAGAAGCTCTCCCAGGGTTAGTGTAATAGTCGCTTAGTCGTGTTGGACTCTTTGTGACCCTATGGACTGTAGCCCACCAGCCTCCTCTGTCCAATGGATTTCCTAGGTAAGAATACTGGAGTGGGTTGACATTTCCTTCTCCAGGGGAATCTTCCCAACCCGAGGATTGAAACTGAGTCTCCTGTGTTGCAGGCAAATTCTTTACCATCTGAGCCACCAGGGAAGCCCAGGGTTAGTGTGGGGGTTAAATAAGAAGGCGCTGAGGACATGCTTCGCACAACCTAGGGCCTCAATTGATGCTGTGGTGTGTCTGTTCCTACTTTCCATTATCACTGTTATTTTTTTCCCTTTTGCGTTGAGGTGAAATTCACATAGCAAAATTAACCATTTTAAAGCATACCACTGAGGGGTATTTGGTACATTCACAATGCTGTGCAATCACTACCATCACCTCAAAAAAAATCCTATTAAACAATCCTTCCCCATCTCTCCCTCCCCTTAGCCCTCGGCAACCACCAGTGTGCTTCCTGTCTGCCTAGATTTGCTGATTCTTGCTACTTCTCCTAAGTGGAGTTGTGTAACACATAGCCTTTGGCACTTATGTATTACTGTTTCCATCACCACCCTCCTGGCAGTCCTGTGACGTGGGCGGTCATGCTCTCTCACAAACTGGGAGCCTGCAGTTCAGAGAGGCTGTCACTTGCCAGGGCAGGTGGCCAAGCAGAGGACACAAACTGTGATCGGCATATTTCCCTGAGCTGTTTAATCTGCAGTCCACACTGCCCCTTCATCCGGCTCCTCTTTGCAACAGCTTGATCCTAGAAGGGTTATGAGGAGGAGTTCAGGGGTCAGCCACCCACTGACCACGTGACCAGGGCAAGTACTTTCCCACCCTGCGCCCCAGTTTCCTGCGTGGGCATGAACATCACATGGGATGATAAGGCAGAGGGCTCTCAAGTGGAGGGAACTTAGTAAGCATCCTCGTGATACCAGTGGTGTCATCCCCACTTTACAGCTAGGGAAGTTGAGGCTCTGAGTCCTAGAGGCACGTGTCCAAGGACAGAGCTGGGATTCGAATCTGGAACTGGCCATGTCTAGTCCCTCCACGCCCCCAGAAATCATCCCCACCCCCTGCCTGTCCTTGTACTAACCCCCTTGATCCTTGTCTACCCCCAGGGCAGAGGAAGAGGGTGGAGTCCGGGCCCAGCTACTCAAATCCCTGAGGGAGGCGCAGGCTGGGCTGGCCGAAGCCCAGGAGGACCTGGAGGCTGAGCGCGCGGCCAGGGCCAAGGCGGAGAAGCAGCGCCGGGACCTGGGCGAGGAGCTGGAGGCACTGCGGGGCGAGCTGGAGGACACGTTGGACTCCACCAATGCACAGCAGGAGCTCCGGTGAGGCTGGGCGGCCGGCAGCTGGCACCGGTTGGGGACCTGTGGAACCAGGTTGGGAGGAGAGGAAAAGGACATGGGTCCAAACTCTCCATCTGCACAGATGTTGAGTCATTCACCAGTTGTTTTCTGGGCACTGGCTCTGGACCAAGCTGGGGACATAAATGGATCAGACTCAGGCATTGTCCTCTGGAACTCCCAGTCTGGGAGTAAGCAGATTCAGGCAAAGACAGACCTGGTCCAGAGCTAAGTGAGCTTTAATGGAGTAGGACAGGCCATCGTGGATGATCAGAGAAGACCCCTGTATCACGCTATGGGAGGGAGTCCAAAAAGACTTCTTGAGAAGGGGGCATTTTGAATAGGGTTTTGACAGATGCATAGGAGCTCACTCTTAAAGCCACACTCCTCCTGCAGCATCACCACCCATACTCCTCGGGGAATATAGAATGAAGTCCCCATCCTTGAAGGGAAAGAATAAGAAGAGGCACAACCGGCTGTCGGGGGCTGCCCTAAAGTCCCAGTCTTCCTCTATTCTGAAATTCTATTCCCTGTCCCCCTTCCCCAATAAAAGGTCCAAGAGAGAACAGGAGGTGACGGAGTTGAAGAAGGCTCTGGAGGAGGAAACGCGCATTCATGAGGTGGCAGTGCAGGAGCTGCGGCAGCGCCACGGCCAGGCCCTGGGAGAGCTGGCGGAGCAGCTGGAGCAAGCCCGGAGGGTGGGTTGGGATGGGGCTGGGGTTTCTGGGGAGCCATGGGGAGGCAAAGTGGGATGCTGGGTGGAGGAGGTATGTCTGGCTGGTCCTAGGCCAGCCCGCTTCTCTTCTCAGGTATTCATGTCTCTGATCCATCTTTTTTAAAAAAATAATTTACTTATTATTGGCTGTGCTGGGTCTCGCTGCTGCTCGGGCTTTTCTGTAGTTGTGGTGAACGGGGGCTGCTCTCTAGTTGCAGTGCTCGGGCTTCTCATTGCAGTGGTTTCTCTTGCCGCAGAGCAAGGCTCTAGAGCTTTTGGGGTTCAGTGGTTGTGGCTCCCAGGCCCTAGAGCACAGGCTCGATAGTTGTGGCCCCGGGGCTGAGTTGCTCTGCAGGCATGTGGGATCTTTCTGGACCGGGGATCGAACCCATGTCTCCTGCATTGGCAGGTGGATTCTTTACCACTGAGCCACCAGGGAAGCCCACCGATCCATCTTTCATTCAGCGAACGTTCGTTGAATATGTGCTATGTTCCCGGTGTGATATTGAGGGCCCCAAATATGAACCAGACAATCAGTACACACTTCTATTGTGGAGATGATGTTTTAGCAGGAGAGGCAGAGTGTAAACGATCTAAACAGATTCACAGTATATATCAGGGTTATAAGTGCTATGGGAAAATGATGAACAAAAAGCGGGGTCAGAATGCCAATAGCGGGGCGAGGGGGGGCATTTTGTGATTTGAAATATAGAAGGCCATGGAGAGATTCTACGAAAAGGTGACCTCTGAGTGAAAAGCTGAAGGAAAGGGCTTCCCAGGAGGCTCAGTGGTAAAGAATCTGCCTGCCAATGCAGGTGACATGGGTTTGATCCCTGGGCAGGGAAGATCTCACATGCCTTGGGATAACTAAGCCCTTGCATCACAACTGTTAAGCCTGTGCTCTAGAGCCCAGGAGCCAAAACTACTGAAGCTCGCCTGCCCTAGAGCCCATGCTCCGCAACAAGAGAAACCACGGCCATGTGAAGCCCATACATGGCAACTAGAGAGCAGCCCCTGCTCACCACAGCTGGAGAAAGCCCCCTCGAAGAAACAAAGACCCAGCATGGCCAAAAATAAATAAATAAGGTCATAATAAAAAAAAAATTAAGGAAGCGAAGGGTGACCCCATCTTGGCATCCTGGGAAACATGTTCTGGGCAGAGGGAACAGTCAGTGCAAAGGCCCCGGGGCAGGAGTGTGCCTGGGTCTTTAAGGAATGGTGAGGGGTTCCAGAGGAAATAGTGCAAGGGACATGGGGCATGCATGTGCCTGGCCTGGTAGAGAAAGGGAGTCATAAATCTCTGCCGTCCCTCTCCCACCTCAGAGCAAAGGCACATGGGAGAAGACCCGCTTGACTCTGGAGGCTGAAGTGTCTGAGCTGCGGACGGAGCTCAGCAACCTGCAGACCGCGCGGCAGGAGGGTGAGCAGCGGAGGCGTCGCCTGGAGTCACAGCTGCAGGAGGTGCAGGGCCGCGTGGGCGACGGGGAGCGGGCCCGAGCAGAGGCTGCAGAGAAGCTGCAGCGAGCCCAGGTGAGTGGGGCGGCCAGCTCAGCAGTGGTGTCTGCTGTGTGACTTTGGGTGAGATGCCTGCCCTCTCTGGGCTTCGGTTTGGTCCACATCAACCCTGCCGTCCCTGCCAACTTCTTCAGCATTATCACACATTAACAGCTAGTATCGGGTGAGTGGTTGCTTTATACCAAACATCCTGTGTATTTTTACTAAAGCCTCCTGACCCTCCTCTGAAGGAACTGCTAATATTGTTCCCATTTTACACACAGGGAAACTGAGGCCCAGGGAGGTGAAGCTGGTTGTCTAAGGTCCCTCAGAGCCAAAGCGTGAATCCAGGCATGACTAACCTTGCGGCTCTTAACCCTGCCGCAGTGCCCACGTTTCACCCTCTTATCTTCTGGCCGTAAATAATCCATGGTCTGATTAGAAAAACCCAGGATGAACATTTAAACCTGCAGGTAGAAAATGTCATACTGTAATTGTTAGGAGAGATGTGGGCTTTTTATTTTATTATGTTTTTAAACTAAATGACCAATACCTGTTTATTGCTGAGAACACGAGGCCAGGAGCTGCATCCAGGATCATTGTGGTGGTGATTTGGGTGCCAGGAGAACAGCTTTATTGAAATATAACTCACATACTGTATAACTCACCCATTTAAAATCAAACCGGTCCATCCTAAAGGAAATCAACCCTGAATATTCATTGGAAGGACTGATGCTGAAGCTGAAGCTTCAATACTTTGGCCACCTGATATGAAGAACCGACTCTTAGAAAAGACCCTGAGGCTGGGAAAGATTGAGGGCAGGAGGAGAAGTGGGTGACAGAGAATGATACTGTTAGATAGCATCACTGATTTAATGGCCATGAGTTTGAACAAACTCCAGGAGATAGTGAAGGATAAGGAAGCTTGGTGTGCTACAGTCCGTGGGGTTGCAAAGAGTTGGACACCACTGAGCAACTGAACAACGAGTTTTAGTATATTCATAGAGTTGTACATTTATCACCATAATCTAATTTTAGGACATTTTCATCACCCTAGAAAGAAATCCCGTACGAGAGTTAGGGTTAAGGTCCTCCAATCTCACCCCCTGCCCTAGCAATTACTAATCTACCTTCTGTCTCTTTAGATTTCCTATTCTGGACACTTCATAGAAATGGAATCATACAATATGTGTCTTGTGTCTGACTTCACTCACTTAGCATAGTGTTGTCAAGGCTCATCCATGTTGTAGCATCCATCTGTACTTCATTATTTTTATGGCTGAATAATATTCCATTGTCTAGAGAGACCACATTTTGTTTATCCAGTCATCCGTGGATGGACGTTTGGGTTGTTTCCACCTTCTGGCAGTTGTGAATGCTGCTTCTGTGAACACCCCTGTACAGGTTTTTGCATGGACTTGTTTTCATTTCTCCTGGGTACAGACCCAGGAGCGGAATTGCTGGGCCCTGTGGAAACTCTGGTTTAACATCCTTGGTGGCTCAGATGGTAAAGAGTCTGCCTGCAATGCAGGAGACCAGGGTTTGATCCCTGGGTCGGGAAGATCCCCTGGAGAAGGGAATGGCAAACCATTCCAGTGTTCTTGCCTGGAGAATCCCATGGACAGAGGAGCCTGGTGGGCTACGGTGCATGGGGTCACAAAGGGTGAGATAGGACTGAACGACTAACACGTTCACTTTCACATGGAAACTCTGCATTTAACCATTTTAAGGAGCTGCTAGACTGATTATCGCGGCAGCTGCACCCTTCTACATCCCCACCAGCAGTGGGTAGTGGGGATCTGAGGCAGGTACACAGAGGGGTCGGCTGGCAGGAAGCTGCCATTATAAGATGCCCCTTGCCCACAGGCTGAACTCGAGAATGTGTCTGGAGCCCTGAGCGAGGCCGAGTCCAAAGCCATCAGGCTGAGCAAGGAGCTGACCAGCATGGAGGCCCAGCTCCACGATGCCCAGGTGACCCCAGCTCCCATCTCACCACTCGCTCCCCAACCCAGACCACCCCCAACTCTCCTGCCCACACTGAACATCGTCCTCTCATCCACCTGCAGGAGCTGCTGCAGGAGGAGACCAGAGCGAAGCTGGCCCTGGGGTCCCGGGCACGAGCCCTGGAGGCGGAGGCAGCCGGGCTGCGGGAGCAGCTGGACGAGGAAGCGGCCGCCAGGGAGCGAGCGGGCCGCGAGCTGCAGACCGCCCAGGCCCAGGTGAACAGCCCTGCAGGGAGATCCCCCACCCGGCTCCTGCTGGGTTCCGTGGCTCACGGGGTGACCCCACAGGCCAGCATGTCACAAGCCAGACCACTGCAAGCCAGACTCCCCTCCTCTGTCCCCACAGCCCCAGCCCTGCACAAACTTCATCCTCTGTCACCTGTATCCTCTCAGCCTCCCTTCAAACCTCCCTGCCTCTAGTCTATCCCCTTCTGGCTCATCCTTCACATGGTCTTTATAAAGCCGGAGCTGATGCTGCCTTTTCCTTGCTCACACACCTCCCAGGGCTCCCCAGCTACCCACCCTGGACAAAATCCATGCCTCTCACCAGGTTGTCAGAGACCCTGCATTCTCTGGCCTTCTTCCATCGTTAGCTATATTCACCTCTCATCTCTCTTTCCTCACTTCATGTAGGAAAACGCTTTTCATTTATTAGGACTTAGCATCCGCCTCTCCTGTTCTAAGAAATTACTCACCAGCCCTCTCTGAGCTCCCTTAACCCTTCTTTCTCCTTTGTCCCCACTCCAGTCACCCTGACTGGCTAGAACTGTCATTGCCCATGAGTCCCCCGACCAGACTGAAAGCTCCTTGAAGGTGGGACCCCATCAGAGTTAGATCTGGGTCCCCAGCCTAAGCCAACATAGTGCCTTATGTATGGGATGCCTTGAGAAATGCCTGTTGAATGAATGATGAATGTATGCCTGTGAATATCATTTTTTAACTGGAAAACTCCTATGCATACTTCAAGATCCATCACAAATGCTCCGTCCTCCAGGAAGTCTCTTGAATGTTCTCAATAGATTTTTGAGCCTGTCTGGTGGACTCCTGTGGCTTCCCTATTTCTACCTTAGCCTCTATCACCCTGGTTGTGACACTCAGTCTCCCCCATCAGACTAGGGGTTCCCCAGGGCAGAACCCAGGTCTGATTCATCTTCTGGTTCTGTGGGAACCATTTTAACATCCTGGAGGAGCTGGGGCTCTGAGAACTCACAACCTTATCCCTACTCTTCAGGCAGAAGTGCCCAACGGAGTGAATCATTTCCCTCTTGGGCCTCAGTCTCCTCACCTGGGAAATGGGGCCCCACTAACTCACACTCGGGTTGCCAACATGGGTGCCACCCTCCCTCTCTTTCCTCCACCCCCAACCCCAGCTGTCAGAGTGGCGGCGGCGCCAGGAAGAGGAGGCAGGGGCCCTGGAGGCAGGGGAGGAGGCTAGGCGCCGGGCGGCCCGAGAGGCTGAGGCCCTGAACCAGCGCCTGGCAGAAAAGGCGGAAGTGGTGGAGCGGCTGGAGCGGGGCCGCCGGCGGCTGCAGCAGGAGCTGGACGATGCCACAGTGGACCTGGAGCAGCAGCGGCAGCTCGTGAGCGCGCTGGAGAAGAAGCAGCGCAAGTTCGACCAGGTGAGGCACCTTGGGTTAGCCACCTGGGGAACTGGGATGCTCACCCACGCTGCCCGTCACGGTCACCGTGAGCGATCAGTAACAGGTGATGTCACAGCTCAGCTGTGAACCTGCGAGGACCTTCGGGGAAGATGCCTCTTCCCTCTGAGCCCCTGTAGGATAGAACGCCCATCGATCCTGGCTTATGTCTCCTGCCCCCAAATAATTACTGCTGGTACCCAGTGTTACTCCCAAAGGCGTCCTGCAGATACACCAGAGGGTGTACTTAGGAAGGCGAAATGAAATAACACGTCTTGCTTCTCCTGCTGACTCACTGTGGACCTCAGGCAAACTGCTTGTCCCATTTCAGCCTCAGTTTGCCCGTCTAGAAAATGGGGATAAGGGGATTCCCTGGCAGTCCAGTGATGAGGACTCCATGCTCTCAGTACTGTTGCTGTCGTTCAGTCACTAAGTCGAGTCCGACTCTTTTCGACCCTGTGAACTACATCGCTCCAGTTTGATTCCTGGTTGGGGAACTAAGATCCCACAGGCTATGCGGTACAGCCAAAAAAAAAGAAGAAAAAAGAAAAAATTGAAAGTGGGGATAATACTAAGCATCTGACAATGTAAGAATGGAATAAAATTCTCAGAACCCCAGAGCATTAAGATCAGGCAACCCTGAGGTTCACAGCCCAGTTGGGGCCCTTTCTGGCTGTGTGGCTTGGGCAAATTGCACAGTCTCTCTGCCTCATTTTCTTCATCTGGAAAATGGGAGAGTCCTTATTTTTGCCTTCATTTTTGAAAGGAATTTTCACTGGCTGTTGAATTCCAGGTTTTATTCTTTCCACACTGGGAAGAGATCATTCCATGTTCTGGGGCCTCCACTGTTTCAGATTTAAAGTTAACAATCATCTAAATCATGGTTTCCCTGTAGGTAATGTGATGTGGTTTTCTAGCTGGTTCAGACTTTTTCCTCTTTATCTTTGCTTTTTAGCAGTTTGACTATGATATCCAGCTGTGGGGTTTTGTGTTTATTCTACTTCAGTTTGCCAAGCTTCCAACAGCTTTGGGTTAGTGTTCTTAATCACATGTGGAAATCTTCAGCCATTATTTTTTCAAATATTTTTCTGCCCCATTCTCTCTTTCTCCCCTCCTCTTCTCAAACTCCAAATACATGTATGTTCGATTGCTTAATACTATTCCATAGATCATTGAAAAAGTTTTAAAAGAATTAATTTGTGTTTTATATATATATAGACATGGTTAAGCAGGAGATGGCAAGAGTGAACAATGACATTATAGGAATCAGTGAGCTAAAATGGAGAGGAATGGGTGAATTTAATTCAGATGACCATTATATCTACTATTGTGGGCAAGAATCCCTCAGAAGAAATGGAGTAGCCCTCATAGTCAACAAAAGAGTCTGAAATGCAGTACTTGGATGTGACCTTAAAAACGACCCAATGATCTCAGCTTATTTCCAAGGCAAACCATTCAACATCATAGTAATCCAAGTCTGTGCCCTAACCACTGGATGCTGAAGAAGCTGAAATTGACCAGTTCTATGAAGACCTATCGGAGAAGGCAGTGGCACCCCACTCCAGTACTCTTGCCTGGAAAAGCCCATGGATGGAGGAGCCTGGTAGGCTGAAGTTCATGGGGTCACTAGAAGTCGGACACGACTGAACGACTTCACTTTCACTTTTCACTTTCATGCATTGGAGAAGGAAATGGCAAGCCACTCCAGTGTTCTCGCCTGGAGAATCCCAGGAACGGGGAGCCTGGTGGGCTGCCGTCTCTGGGGTCGCACAGAGTCGGACATGACTGAAGCGACTTAGCAGCAGCAGCAGCAGCATGAAGACCTATAAGGCCACCTAGAACTAACAACAACAACAACAAAAAGATGTCCTTTTCATCATAGGGGATTGGGATGCAAAAGTAGGAAGTTAAGAGATACCTGGAGTAACAGGCAAGTTTGGCCTCGGAGTACAAAATAAAGCAGGGCAGAGGCTAACAGAGTTTTGCCAAGAGAACAAACTGGTCACAGCAAACACCCTCTTCCAACAACACAAGAGGTGACTCATCGGAAAAGACCCAGATGCTGAGAAAGATTGAGGGCAGGAGAAGAAGGGGACAATAGAGGATGAGATGGTTGGATACCATCACCAACTCAATGGATATGAGTTTGAGCAAACTCCAGGAGATGATGAAGGACAGGGAAGCCTGGCATGCTGCCATCCATGGTGTCGCAGAGTCGACACAACTTAGCCACTGAACAGCAACAAATATACATATAAATATATATATTTGCATGTCTTGTAAGTTTTATTGTTCATCAATTGCTATGTCATAAAAAAACAGTGAAGGTTTGAAGTACATTTCAAATTTTATGTATTTTTTTTCCTACTATGACTACAAGAGGAAGAAAGAAAACCCTTTCCTCTCTTGGGTATATAAAGCGAGGGGCTGATCAGTTTGATCCATTTAAGGTTTTTCCTTTTTTTGGCTCAAAATTTCCTTTCATTTAATTTTTTATAAAACTTGAAGTGTAGTTGATTTACACTGTTGCATTAGTTTCAGTTGTACAGCAAAGTGACTCATACATTTATACATGATACATGTATTCTTTCTCAGATTCTTTTACTTATAAGTTACTAGAAGACATTGAGTAGAGTTTCCTGTGCTTTACAGCAGGTCCTTGTTAATTATCTGTCTTATATATAGTAGTGTATATCGGCAACCCACTCCAATATTCTTGCCTGGAGAATCCCAGGGACGGGGGAGCCTGGTGGGCTGCTGTCTACGGGGTCGCACAGAGTCAGACACGACTGAAGCGACTTAGCAGCAGCAGCAGCAGCAGTGTATATCTGTTAATCCCAGATTCCAAATCTATCCATCCCCCCTTTCCCCTTTGGTAACCGCAGGTTGGTTAGTTTGTTTTCTGTATCTGTGAGTCTGTTTCTGTTTTGTAAATAAATTCATTTAATTACATCATTTTTTTTACAAGATTCCACCTAGAAGTGATATCATATGATGTTTGTCCTTCTCTGTCTGGTTTATTTCACTTACTGTGATAATCTCTAGGTCCATCCATGTTGCTGTAAATGCCATTATTTCATTCTTTTTCATGGCCGAGTAATATTCCATTGTATATATAGGCCACATCTTCTTTATCCATTCCTTCATCCATGGAGATTTAGGTTGCTTCCATGTCTTGGCTATTGTAAGTAGTGCTGCAGTGAACACTGGGGTGTAGATATCTTTTCGAATTAAAGTTTTCTCCAGCTCTCTGCCCAGGAGTGGGGTTGCTCCATCATATGGTAACTCTAGGACCTCCCAGGTGGCACAAGTGCTAAGAACCTGCCTGCCAAAGCAGGAGGCACTGAAGACTCGGGTTCCATCCCAGGGCCGGGAGGATCCCCTGGAGCAGGGCACAGCGACCCACTCCACTATTCTTGCCTGGAGAATCCCATGGACGGAGGAGCCTGGCAGGCTACAGTCCATGGGGTCACAAAGAGTCCGACAGGGCTGAAGCCACTGAGCACTCTGGCACATGGTAACTCTATTTTTAGTTTTTAAAGGTACCTCCTCACTATTCTGCAGAGCAGCTGTACCAATTTACATTCCCATCAACAGAGGGATCCATTGAAGAGCGAGCTGGTCTGGGACCCAGTGGAAACTTTAATCCCTATACCTCCCTCTTGTGTCTCTGCCTCTGTCTGTCTGTCTGTCTCTCCGTCCTTGGCCCCTCTCTCTTCCCCATTCCCTTGTACACTCCTTTTAGCTAACCTGTGTCCCCCACCCCATCTCCCTCACCCCGGAAGCTCCTGGCGGAGGAGAAGGCGGCAGTCCTGCGGGCGGTGGAGGAGCGGGAGCGGGCGGAGGCCGAGGGCCGCGAGCGCGAGGCCCGGACGCTGTCACTGACCCGGGCCCTGGAGGAGGAGCAGGAGGCGCGCGAGGAGCTCGAGCGGCAGAACCGTGCGCTGCGGGCCGAGCTGGAGGCGTTGCTGAGCAGCAAGGACGACGTTGGCAAGAGCGTGAGCGACCCCAGGTCCCCGGGACACACAGACACACACACGCACACACACACGTGGGCGACCACGCGCCCCACCCCCACCCCGTGACGCTGGGGCACACAGGCACACGTGTGTGCTCTCCCACACGGAGGGCAAAGGGAACCGGCGTCAGAGAGTCCCCGTGTTCACGCACACACCCGGGAAGTGAGGAAAGCCAGGCATCAACAGGCAACGATTCATGGGCCCAGCACACGGGGAGATCTTCTAGCAAACATATGTGCACACACTGAGCACGAGAGCTTCTTAGAAAACATCCATGTGCAGGTGCGTGTTCATGAAATGTGAGCGGACTCTCCCGTCAAACACACTTGCTCACGTGTACACACTGACCACGAGAGCCGCTCACAGCGTGTGTAGGTAACTCGGGACAAGAAGGAGCTAGGATGGACATGTCACCTCGCTGCCTCCCCCTCGTCTATCAAAGCTCCCCTCCCCTCTAGCCTAGCATAGATCTCCGGGCCTAACCTCCCGCCTCCTCGGTGGTCCAGGTGCCCAGGGCTCACTCTCGTTCTGCTTCCCACCCTCCCAGGTGCATGAGCTGGAGCGAGCCCGCCGGGTGGCTGAACAGGCAGCGAACGATCTGCGAACGCAGGTGACGGAGCTGGAGGACGAGCTGACGGCAGCCGAGGATGCCAAGCTGCGCCTGGAGGTGACCGTGCAGGCCCTGAAGGCGCAACACGAGCGGGACCTGCAGGGCCGCGACGAGGCGGGCGAGGAGAGGCGGCGGCAGCTGGCCAAGCAGGTATGGGCAGGGCGCCGCCCAGCTCAGTGTGCCCGGAAGTCTCACCACCCACCTGCTACTGTGGGTTTCTATCCAAGTCCCACCTACTAGCCAGCCATCCTCCTGTTCCCCAACCCGCTCACCCACCATGACCCAAGAACCCACACGCACAAGGACCCATTCGGACACCCTCCATCCACTAACCGGTCCACCCAACCACCATCCCATCTACTGAGCCAGCTGCCTAGCCGCCTGTACACAGCCTCCCTACCAACCAAGACTTCTACACAACCAACTCTGCATCCGACTTCTCCATCCACCCAATACCCGCTCCAATCAACCTCCTCTCTCCAGCCCAACCACCCCAGTATCTACCCACCTCCTCTGCACCCCCAACCAACCCGTATACCCATTTACCTGCTCATTGACCAGCTTGTCTTCACCCCACTTCATCCATGACCTTCCTTCCTTTTTCATTTATTTCTTCACTTGCTTCCTCATTCACTCCATATTTCTCTCTCTGCACATTTATTCATTCATTCTTCATTCAGTGGAGGAATTTCCTATGGTCTGCAGCGGGCAAGGCTTTTCACTCAGTGATGTGTGCTGAGCGTGGGAGGGGCGGGTCAGCCCTGAATATCAGAAAGAGCCCTCTGGGGCCATGTGGTCAGCAGACTGGAGCAGAGGAGACTGGAGCTGGGAAGCCTAGAGCAAGTGATGAAGAGATGATCCAAGGCCGGGATGGGGAGCAGTATCTGAGCGTTTCTTTTTAAATCTACTTTGGCCCCACTGATCCAGCCATGAGTTCATGCACGATTTTGTCCTGAGGGCACCAGGGAGCCAACCACAGGAGGGCCATGAGCAGTGTCAGCTGTGATTGTAGAAGGACCTTTCTAGAGCCTTCAGGAATGGGCTGGAGAGGAGTGATGGGAGCAAAGAGGAGGCTGGGGCAAGAGGGAGGGGTAAAGCTTGCCAGGGCTGTGGGGTTGGAGAGGATGATTGGGTTTGTGGCAGAGAGAGGCAAGGGGCAGAAGGAGTGGGGCTGGAGACCTGGGCAGGGGCTGGAGGGTAGACCTCTACGCCACTGGCATGTAGGGGGAGCCTGGGCTTCCTGTCCCCTGAGCCCGCCCCTCCCGACCTCCCCTCTCCCAGTTGAGGGACGCAGAGGTAGAGCGCGATGAGGAACGCAAGCAGCGTGCTCTGGCCGTGGCTGCCCGCAAGAAGCTGGAGGCCGAGCTGGAGGAGCTGAAGGCTCAGACCACAGCGGCCGGGCAGGGCAAGGAGGAGGCAGTGAAGCAGCTTCGCAAGATGCAGGTAAGGGGTGGGGCTTAAGCCGCGGAAAGGGGAGGCCCCGCCCTCGCTCCGGCTCCCAAACCAGCTCGGACCCCGCCCTTTCGATCCCAGGAGCAGCACCCACGTTAGACAACAGCTCTATCCATGCCCCAAAGGCTCATTTGGTTCTTTTTATATTTTTTAGTTCCTTCATTTAAATTGCTTAATCTTTGGGACTTCTTTGCGGCCCAGTGATGAAAACTCTGCGCTTTCACTGTAGAAGGCACAGGATTGATCCCTGGTCAGGGAACTAAAATCCCACATGCCGCTGGATGGGGACATAAATAAATAGTTGCCAGGTAGCAAAGTGGCCGAAAGTGTAAACGCCAGGGTCAGGCAGCCTAGGTTAAGATCGTGACTGTGCCACTCACCACCCTGAGTGCACTGCTGAACCTCTCTGTGCCTCAGTTTCTCCATCTGTAAACTGGGTAGGAAAATAGTCCCCACCAACTGGAGTTGTGAGGATTAAGGTTTTCAGTATGTGTACAGAGTAGCGACTGGCCCAAGGTAAGTGATCGGTGTTTTCCATCACTTTTTTGTGGCCAAGCTGCTTGACTTGAGGATGTTTGTTCCCCCACCAGGGATCGAACCCGCGCCCCCTGCAGTGGAAGCGCTGGAGTCTTAACTGCTGAACCGCCATGGAAGTCCCTCCCAACTCTATTATTACTCCAGAGTCCACATATTACCCCCACTTTACGCTTGCTTTAATTTTGATGTGCTTCTTTTTTTAAAGAAGTGAGACTCAGAGACGGGGGGAGAGCTGGCCCATGGTCACACAGCCATTGGCTGGGAGCGGGGTGCAGAAGCCCAAGTCCTCAGGACTCTGCTTTTTCACGGGGAGCCCCCACAGGGCTGACTGCGAGGGTAGCGGGGCTGGGGGCAGTCCCTGTGACCTGGCTGGGCCCACTCACTCGCTCCGTTCCGCCCAGGCCCAGATGAAGGAGCTGTGGCGCGAGGTGGAGGAGACGCGCAGTTCTCGAGAGGAGATCTTTGCTCAGAACCGGGAAAGTGAGAAGCGCCTCAAGGGGCTAGAGGCGGAAGTGCTGCGGCTGCAGGAGGTGATGCCGGGGTGGGCGGGGCTCAGGAGGGTGGGGTCGCGGGTGGGCGGGGCCAGGGATGTCTTGGAGCCCCGCTAGGGTCCTGAACCGGAAAGCCACAGGGTCGGTGTGGGGATGGGCTAGAGTAGGGAGACTGGGGGCAGGGGGGCTGGAGAGGGACGATGACGCCTGAGCCTGGACGCAGAAGAGGGAACAAACAGAGAGCGTAAAGGAGCAGGATGGACAGGGCTTTGGGTGGTAAGGGGGCAGAGGAGGGGAGGAGAGGGGGTCTGGCCTGATGACTGAGGGAAACTGGAGGAGGAACTGGTCTGAAAAGAGATGCTGGGCTCAGTGAGGAGGCCATGAGGGTGAGGGATCCTGGCAGGCGGGCAGCAAGAAGTGGACATGGATCACGGGCTACGGAGATGGATTTAGGAGACATCTGCCTATAGACTGAAGCTCATTCCAAGGTTATCCAGGGGCAGCATGTTCAAGTGCAGTGAAAAAAAGATCAACAGACTTGAGGCATGAGGGGTAGGGAGGCCAGTGTTCAGCCAGCCTCCCATCACCGCAGCTGACCACCTGCCTATTTTGCTCGTTGCAGGAACTGGCTGCCTCTGACCGTGCCCGGCGGCAGGCCCAGCAGGAGAGGGATGAGATGGCAGATGAGGTGGCCAACGGCAGCCTTAGCAAGTGAGTGGCCCATGGTAATGTGGGGCAGGGCGCCCTCTTCTGGCCATCCTGCCCTCTCACCTCCCCTGACCTTGCCCTGCCTGTTCTCCCTAGAGCTGCCATTCTGGATGAGAAACGTCAGCTGGAAGGGCGCCTGGGGCAAATGGAAGAGGAGCTGGAGGAGGAGCAAAGCAATGCAGAGCTGCTCAATGACCGCTACCGAAAGCTGCTCCTGCAGGTGAGCACAGCTGGGTCACCCCTGCCAGCCTTGAGGCCCCACTGACCTGGGACCATAACACCCTCAATCCTTTTTCAATTCACATAGGAAAAGGGAATATTTGAGTTGGGTTTTGAAGGTTGAATAGGAGTTCTCTAGGTGGGGGTGGAATAGATGCATTCATTCTGTTGTATTTCTGAGGTTTCTCAAAGGCTGGATCCAGGGAGCATGATGCTGGTAATATGGGTCCAAGGCCTCTTCCAAGGCCTCTCTCTTCTCCTGGCTTATAAGTGGTGACTTATAGGTGGCCATCATCTCATCCTGCAGTCACTGGGCTTGACTTTCTGTGCATGTGGGGGGAGCTATCTGATATCTCCTTATAAGGGCACTAATGCCATCATCGGGACCCCACCCTCTTATCCTCATCTAGTCCTAATTACCTCCCAAAGGCCCCATTTCCAGATACACACTAGGGGTTAGGACTTCATATGAATTTGTGGGGCAACAAACATTCAGCCCATAATACACCAGTTCCCCAGGAAGCTAGCCTGGTGATCTCAAAAGCATTTAGAAGTCAACATGGAAAGTGTCCCAACTGGCCCCAAATGGAGCAGCTTGAGCTTCAACCAGGCTCATAATTACAACTCATTTAAATCCATCAAATCTGTTTAAACCCTCAAGTACACAATGACATTTTTAAAAAATACTAATTAGTCACTGTATTAGTTGCCTGAGGCTGCTGCAACCAATTGCCACAAACTGGGTGGCTTAAAAAGACGGTAACTTATTCTCTCTCAGTTCTGGAGGTTAGAGGTCCAAAATCAAGGTGTCATCAGGTTTGTTCTTTCTGAGGGAACATCTCTTCCAGGCTGTCTTCTGGTTGCTTGTCAGCAACCCTTGGCTCGTAGATCCATCAGCCCGGTCTCTGCCTCTGCCTTGCGTGACCTTCCCTATGTCTTCTTTGTGTGTCTGTGCCTCCTTCCCTTCTTGAAAAGACACCAGTCGTATTGGATTTAGTGCGAGGCTGTTCAGTTGCTAAGTCATGTCTGACTCTGTGACACCATGGACTTGAGCCCGCCAGCCTCCTCTGTCTGTGGGATTCTCCAGGCAAGAATACTGGAGTGGGTTGCCATTTCCATCTCCAGGGGATCTTCCTGACCCAGGGTTCAAACCTGCATCTCCTGCATTGGCAAGTGGGTTCTTTACCACTGAGTGAAGAGGGAAGCCCATTGGATTTAGGGCCCACCCCAATCCAGCATGGGCTTCCCAGGTGGCTCAGTGGTAAAGAACCCACTTGCCAATGCAGGAGACACAGTAGACTCCTGGTGGACTGTAGTCCATGGGGTCACAAAGAGTCAGACACAACTGAGCAACTAACACACTTCAGAAAGGATGGAGGAGGAAACTGTAGATTAAGAGAGACTTAAAAATCATGTACAAAAAAAATTTAATGGGCAGCATTCAACTATAGAATCTAGGGATGCATCTTTGAATAATAAAACTCAAAAGGAAAAAACAAACCAACCAAGGGGGTGATCACCCTAGGAGTCAGGAGGAGGGGGATCCCTGGTGGTCCAGTGGTTAAAACTCTGCACTCCCAAAGTGCAGAGGCTCAGATCCAACCCCTGGTTGGGAAAATAAGATCCCACAAGTTGCACAGCACATCCAAAAAAAGAAAAATGTTAGGATGACATGTTGTTTGGGGTGAAAGGAAGAGGTTGTTAGTAGAGTGGATGCGTGAAGTTCTATTTTTTGACCTGGGCAGGGGTGACAATGATGTTTGCTTTTTATTAACCTATACTGGAGTGGGTTGTCATTCCCTTGCCCAAGGGATCTTCCCAACCCAGGGATCAAACCTGGGTCTCCTGCATTGCAGCAGATTCTATACCATCTGAGCCACCAGGGAAGCCCAACCTATTAAGCCATATAGTTGATCTGTTTTTTACTTTTCCTGTCTCACGGTTTTATTTTCCAATAAAAGGTTAAAAAAAAATAGCATATGCTAATCACCACGTCGGTCTCTTCCTGTGAGGGTGAAATGAAGTAAAGTATGAATCAGACTGCATCTGACTCATTTCCGTGTCCCCAGCATAGGACCTCACTCAGAGTACGAGATGAATAAATAAACAGGCACTATTATTAGGGGTGTGGTTACACATTAGCAATATAGTAGCTCCTGTTAATTGAGCTGGCATTTCTCAAAACGATCCTGCATATCATTCTATCAAAACCACCTAAGGTGCTTGTTGAAAATGTGGATTCATGGGCCTCATTCCAGACTTGCTGAATGAGAATCTCTGGAGGGTGGGATACTGTGGTCCATTTTTTTTTTCTTTTTTTTCCACAAGCTCTCTGGATGAGCCTGGTGCAAACAAAAATGTGATAACCCTTGGAATAGGCTCATTCACAGTCAAAGAATCAACAGCATTTAAACAAGCCTGTGATAGTCTTCTGGACTTGTTTATATATTGGGCTGAGTTGTACAGCATGTGGAACCTCAATTACGCAATCAGGGATCTAACCCAAGCCCCTTGCATTAGAAGCTCAGAGTCCTAACCACTGGACCACCACTCTCCTCTTGTGGTCTTATTAAAATAGCAAAAACCTATACAAAAGGTTAAAACCCAGAGTTGGCACTGCTGTTGGCTGATAAGCCAATCAAGGAAAAGTACATTTATTGAGTGTTTATTATGTGCCAGGCTCTATGCTATGCACTTAACAAGCATCAGCTCACTTAGTTCTGGGAGGTTCTGGCATTTACCTCCCACCTTCCCTCTGAGACTCCACCATGACAGTCCTGCCTTCCCCACTGCTACAGGTAGAATCACTGACCACAGAACTGTCAGCTGAGCGCAGTTTCTCAGCTAAGGCAGAGAGCGGGCGGCAGCAGCTGGAGCGGCAGGTCCAGGAGCTCCGGGAACGCCTGGGTGAGGAAGACGCTGGGGCCCGAGCCCGCCAGAAGATGATCATCGCTGCCCTTGAGTCTAAGTTGGCCCAGGCTGAGGAGCAGCTGGAGCAGGAGAGTAGGTAAGTGGGAAGAGAGGGCACAGCTGGAGGGCAACCCTCACATTCTGAGCAATTGAGGCACAGGGGAGCTGTGTTACAAGCACCTGGTTTAGAAACATCCAAAAGGCATCATGATATTAATGGTTGATGGTTTCCTGTATCATTTAGGATGCTCTATGCTGCAAGTAATTGCATTCCCACTATATAATTTAAACAGTAATGTAGCAGTTAGCTATAGCTGCATAACAAGTGTTAGTCACTCAGTCGTGTCCAACTCTTTGCAGCCCCATGAACTGTATCCCATCAGGCTTCTCTGCCCATGGAATTCTCCAAGCAAGAATACTGGAGTGGGCTGCCATTTCCTTTTCTAGGGGGACTTCCCGACCCAGGGATCAAACCTTGGTCTCCTGCGTTGCAGGAGATTCTCTACCATCCGAGCCACAAAGGAAGCCCCATATGCAGGGAAGCTGCCTAACAAACCACCTTAAAATTTCAGTGACTTAAAACAGCAATCATCTATTATTGTTCATGAGTCTTTGGAATGGTTGGTAGGTTCTGCTGATCTGGATTTGGTGAGCCTCACTCACGCATCTTTGCTCAGCTGAAAGTCAGCTAGATGGATTTGCTGATCTTGGCTGGGCTCTCACATGTCTACAGCCTTGCCTGGAACAACTCGGCTAACTTGTCTCTGCTCTAGGCTGACCCAGGCTTGTTCATATGACAGAGTAAAGGTTCCAAGAGAGAACGTTTCTTAGGGCCTAGACTTGGAACTGGTACAATGTCACTTCTGCCGTATCCTGTCACTAAAGCAAGCCATGTGGCCAGCTCAGACATAAGAGAATATCCAGTCATGGTTGCCAAGCACCACCCATTGCTAGAGGCCCCATCATATGGACTTCACCCTAGTATGATGGTCCATGCAGGAGAGAATGGATGAGCATCAGAATAGGGAAATTCAGGAGACAGTAGGTAAGGATGGTGCCAGGTGTCTGACCTGCAGATCTAGGTGGATCATGGGGAACTGGGAGGAGGAGCAGGTTTGGGAGAAGGCATTGAGCCCAGTGCAGGGTGTACAGGGTCTAGTGGGCAGCCGAGGCTGGGGGCTGAACCAGGCTAGAGCTCAGGAGACAGATTTAGTGGACACCAGGCTGTTGATGGTTGTAGAAACCTGGGGCACAGTTGAGCGTGTCCAAAGAAAAGTGTGTGAGTGAGAAAGGAAGATAGCAGAGATGGTTAAGGATGGAGTTTTGGGCTCCCAGAGTGTTCTACAAACACAAAGAGCTTGAAAAGGAAATTGAGAGAAGAGAGGGAGAAAGAAGGGAGGTCAGGTGGGAGATGATAGATCCTGAACCCCTGGGGGCTGGGGCTGTGAGGCTAAGGAGGGGGCAGGGCAGAGTCCAGGGGGTAGTGGGACAAGTTTGGGTACTGACAGGCCGGGGGTGGGGCAAAGGAGAGAAAATGGGTGAGGATGGTGCTTGGCGGTCTGATTTGGAGACTTGCAGTCAGTGGGTCAGTTCCCTGAGAGGAGGAAGACTGGGAGCGGGGTGGAGGATACAGTTGAACATAAGAGACCTAGTGGGGTGTGGAAAACTGGTGTAGACATGGAGACACTTTTAGGAACATCAAGCATCTTAGCTGAAGTTAAGGATTAGATGCCCTGGTGGTAGCCTGGTACCACCAGGCCTCAGTTGACTGTGGGAGCCAGTTGTAGGTGGGTGGGAAGGTGGGCAGAAGCCACTCCGAGAACAGGCAGCCGCTGGACGAGGCTTGGCGGGGGTAGAACCCTGGGTGAGCAACCCTTTTGATTCTCCCCTTCGTGCCTCTCCTCAGGGAGCGCATCCTCTCTGGCAAGCTAGTGCGGAGGGCTGAGAAGAGGCTTAAAGAGGTGGTGCTCCAGGTGGAGGAGGAGCGGAGGGTGGCTGACCAGCTCCGGGACCAGGTGAGCAGCTGACATCATAGAGAAGCAGTGGGAGTGGGGGGGACCACTGACCGAGAAGTAGCACGTGACATCTCTAGAGGTAGTGAGCTCCCATCACAAGAGGTAATGTGTGAGTGCTGGACTAAAACCGAGTGCAGACAAGGTCCTGGGCCTTGGTGCATCAGCGGAGAGCCTGAATCAGTGACTTTGTGATCCGTAAATTCTGGAATCTAGGAAAAGCCCTGGTGGGGAGCTGAGACAGCTAATGAGAGGGCAGAAGTTAAATCCTACCCAGAGGCTAGGCCACAGCTTAAATAATGAAGTGGTGTTTATTGAGAGCTTTCTTTAGCCAGTGCTAAAGACATAACATGTAGTAACACTTAAGTCTAATCAGAACTCATGAGGTAGGTACTATTATTTTCCCTCTTATTCATGTCAGCAAACTGAAGTAACTTGCTCACAATTATTTATTTAGTAAGAGATGGAGCCAGAGTTCAACCTTCAGCACTTTGGCTGCATATCTGTGCCCTTAATTATTTATTGATCAGTAAATGTGTCCCCCATACTGTGCTGCCTACTTAAAACAAACAAAAAGACAGCATGCTTGCATTCTCTCATCAGCTCCATTTCACAGGTGAGAAAATGGAAACTTTAGAAGGAGGTATAATTTGCCCCAAAGTCACACAGTTAATAAAGACAGTCTGGATCAGATCCTCCTAGACCCTCTTGCCAGCCTCCACCCCAGGCTCACATGTGATTGACTCTGTTTGCTGTGCCCTTAAAAGCTCAGCTGTGTTTTATTCGCCAATTATTTCACAAAACAATTGTTGAGCACCTGCTCAACCTGCGTGCCAGGCACTGTGCAAAGCATTGGAGATATGGCTGTGAACGACACCGAGAATGTCCCTGCCCTCATGAAGTTCACATTTTCAACACAGGAAGAGGAAGACACCACCATAAAACCTATAAACAAGCAAAGATAATTACAGATTGTGAAAGGGGTTATGAAGAAAAAAGATAATAAAGAGAGAGGGGAATACAGAGGACTGGAGAATCCTCCCTAGATTGGGAGGGAGGTGGTCCGGAAGACCTTTCTAAGGAAGTGACATTTGAATTGATACTGAAGGGTGAGAAAGAGCCAGGAAGACGGAATAGCAAGTGCAAGGACCCTGGGCTATGGAAACCAGCTCAGTGAGTCCCAAGCAAAGAAGCAGAGCAGAATAACTTGAGAGAAGAATGGGGTTGCGGGGTGGGGGGGGCGGGGGTTGAGTGATACATGAGGTTAGAGGAGTTGGCGGGAGGCAGGTTATGCGTGTCCTCTCCTTGGAGAGAGAGATGGCAGGGTCCGGGGGAGGGTCTCACTCCAGATGGCCTAATCCATGTGTTTATGGGAAGACGACCCTGCAAGGGCCTGGAACGCCAGGCTGAGGTGCTTGCTGGGACCTTGTCCCAGGGCACTGAAGAATCATGGGAGGACCTTGAGCAGGGCAGAGGCAGGATCAGATCTGAGCATAGAGAGACCCCTCTGAGGCCAAGTGGCGGGTGGTCTCGCGTTTGAGCCTGACCTGGAGGCTGGTGAGAGGATCTAGGAGAGCAGAACAAAAGTGTGAACAGAAGGATAGAGGAGGGATGGAGACGTGGGGAGCTCTGGGTGAGAGCCGCACCCAGAGACATGACCTGACTCCCCGGCTCCCGCAAAAGCTGGAGAAGGGCAACCTTCGAGTGAAGCAGCTGAAGCGGCAGCTGGAAGAGGCCGAGGAGGAGGCTTCCCGGGCCCAGGCGGTCCGCAGGAGACTGCAACACGAGCTGGAGGATGTCACAGAGGCCTCCGAGTCCATGAACCGGGAGCTGAACACGCTGAGGAACCGGCTCCGGTAAGGCCACCCGGTGCACGCGCAACCTCTCTGCGTAAACCCCCAGCTCCCCTGTCTTCGCTCTGTGCCCACCTCCCCATTTTATTCTGTTTCTCCGTATCCCCCCCGCCTCTCACTTTTCTCTCTCCCTTCCTCCGGTAATTGCCTCCTGGTCTCTCCTCCTCTCCCCGCCAGGCGCGGACCCCTCACCTTCACCACCCGCACGGTGCGCCAGGTCTTCAGGCTGGAGGAGGGCGTGGCGTCCGACGAGGAGGTGGCAGCGGAGGAGGCGGAGCCGGGGTCCGGGCCGCCGCCCCCAGAGCCCGAAGGGTCCGCTGCGGCCCCACCACAGTGACCCTACCCTGCCCCCAGCAGCCGCCGGGCCCTCCCTCCTTGGCGCCCCCCCACCCCCACCCCAGGTGCCTGTCCTGAGAACCGCCCTCTGGCTTCTTGCACTTTGGAAGTGCCGCCTTCCGGCATGACAGCACTTATCCAGCCCACTCCGGGGGTCCCGGGAGACTTCTCCATGAACCCCTAAACAAAGGAGCGGGCAAGCAGGGATCGCGGACTGGGGTGATCTCACTTGGGAGAAATTCGGGTGTGGTCGGCAAGCTGGGTTCCCATCCAGCTCCAAATCCTTCCTTCGGTTATGAATGATCTTTGTTGGGAAGGGAGTTTGGCTCTCCATGCCCCTTCCCCCCCCCCACCCCCTCTCATTTCCCTCTCCCTGTCTCGCCACTTAGCCACCGACCCCAGAACTTATGAGCAACAGCACCCTGGAGCACCTTATGAGCTCCAGGCGGCCCTGAGCCTTTGACCTTTGCAGAAGGGCAGGTTAAGGGGACCTCACACATCCCCCCCTCCCCTCAGGTTCCCTCCCGTTGCTCTTTGTGATCACAGTTCAGCTGGAGTTTCCCATGGGGGCTGGAGAAGGCCCCATACCCTCCCAGCCTTCAAACTGTGGCAGAAATAAACTCCAACCCCAACTGGACCCTGAGGGCTATGTGTGTTCCTCCAGGGGGTAGGGAGACAGTACGGGCAAGGGGTCGTGATGTGTAAGGGGTAGTCGGTTGGTTCTAATTCAGCTGGTGGGTGTTGGTGTCGGGGACCTCCCGCTTACCCAGCATTTAATGTGGAAGAAATCATTCCCCTCTCATCCGGCCTCCCTCTGAGGTATCCCCTCCATTATACAGATGGGAAAACTGAGGCTCAGAGCTGGAGGGTCCCTGGCTCCACGCCTTCCAGTCAACGAGTGGTAGGAGGGGGAGCTGCACTCTAGCTGACCCTCAAGTCTTTGCAAAGCAACGACAGTAGTGACCGTTGAGCTGTTTGTTGGTTACTATTTACTGAACTGTGCTAAATTTGGGACATTAGTCTCAACCCGTAGATGTAGAGATTTCATTGTTTTCTAGACATTGCCAGTGTCTAGAACACTGCCTGGTGTAGTTAACCTTTTTATATTTGTTGAATGACTAGATCACCCCCTCCTTTTTATATTGGTCAAATGAATAGAGCACCCCCTCCACTTTCTGAGTGGTAGAAACAAGCTTAGAGAGGTTGAGAGACTTGCCCAAGGACAAACAGCTACTGAGAAATAGAACCCAGTCTGGCATCAGAGTGGGTAACCTCTGAGCCCACACTGGGGATCCATGTCCATCCCTTTTCTGGAGACTAGAAACCCTCATCTATGAGCTCACATGACCTGGGTCATATGACTTTCCAATTAGGGCTATCAGTTCAGTTCAGTTGCTCAGTCGTATCCGACTGTTTGCAACCCCATGGACTGCAGCATGCCTCCCTGTCCATCACCAGCTCCCGGAATTTATTCAAACTCCTGTCCATTGAGTCTGTGATGCCATCCAACCATCTCTGCTGCTGCTGCTGCTAAGTCACTTCAGTCGTGTCTGACTCTGTGCGACCCCATAGACGGCAGCCCATCAGGCTCCTCTGTCCCTGGGATTCTCCAGGCAAGAACACTGGAGTGGGTTGCCATTTCCTTCTCCATCCAACCATCTCATGGATCCCCATTTTTACCATCAGGGAAACTGAGGTAGATACTTGCTCCCTCCCAAATCACAAGGTGAAAGCCAGCGATGAGGGGCATGTCTGCACCCTCAAAGTGCATGCCCTTGCCATTTTAATATGACCCCTGCTCTTGAAGACCCAAGCCTTAGGTCTGCCCCCAAAGCCCCCTTCAGGAGACCTTCTCTGCAGACAAGGAGGGTGAAACTTTTAAATGAAAAGGAAACTTTTATTTTGGTGGGGAGTGACAGGGTGGGTGGGAACGGTGGGGCATGACACTTTTTCTTTGGGGAGTGGGGGTGACATGCGGCAGCTTCTGCAACGGGCGGTTCATGCACCCAGGGTGGGCGTGGGGGAGGCTTGGGGGAGGGGCCACGCCGACCCCTCCCTCCCTGCCCTGGGGGTGGGTTGAGAAGACCCACCATTAGCACCAGAGTTGGACGATTTGCAGACCTCCCCTCCCCAGACTGACTCCGGACACCCTCCCCCATCCCTGAGAGCGCCCCCTTGCCACTCCCCCCACCCCAAAGACAGGCCAGGCCCGCCCCGCCCACTTTTGAGTGAGAAACTTATTGCTGTGTGCGTGTTGGGGAGGAGCCGCTGTGTTCAGAAAGACCCCCGCCGTTCATTCCTCCCCAATCACCCCGCCCCCTGCCCCTTGTCGGTGCGTTCCCGGAGCGCAGGAGGGGCGCGACATGCGTGTGGGGAGCGCATCATGCAGCGCATGCGTGTAGTTGCAGGCACCCTGGCGGCCGGAGGGAAAAGGGGCGCGGGACTTGGAAATTGTCCCTTTAGCTCTCTCTCTCCCTCCCCGACTCCCACACTGTTGACTTGGGGGACAGGGAACGAGAATAACGTTTGTAGAGGTTTGTAATGATTGTGGTTATTTTCAAAAGCTGAACTAAAAAGCTGGGTACGTGTGGCAGATTGGCGAGCCGGAGGGGGGGAGGGCAGACGTTGGGAAGAAGTCCGTACCCTTTAGAAAAATCCTCACCCCCTTTCCCCGCACCTTTCGGCTTCCGTGAGGGTCAGGGGTATCTGGGGTTTTAAGAAGTTAAACCCTTTGGCAATATAATCAGTCTTCAACCCCATACCCTGGTGTCTGAAGCCTCTAGCCCTTTACCCCGCCCCACCCCGCTCCCACCAGAACCCGCCCCACCCCTCGCCCCTGGCTCGCCAGGGTTCAGGGTCCGAGGGCAGAATGGGGGGACTCAAAATGCCCCTTGCATAGGAATCGTTGCATCGAGAATCGTGCTCAGTGACGTCCCCCCAACCCTCGGGTAGGGGGTGTTCCTGAGGCCGGTGGGAGCAGAGGGAGGGAGGTTGCTAATTCCGTGGGCCCCCAACTCCAAAAAGGGGAGTCCCCTAAGGACTCTGGGACCGGTGTGGTCTCTGGGCATGGGGGAGGTAGCGCATCCTTGAGCCAGGATGGGATGTAAGAAATGATTTTCCACCCGCGAGCGTCGGGGGTTGAGGAACGTGGGGGAGGGGCTAGCTGGAACCCCAGCCCGGGTGGATATGTCAGTTTCCCAAGCTTCTGATATTCCAGCGTTCCTCCACTCGGGAACAGTCTCTACATTTTAAATGTAGACACCTCTAACCTAAATAAACGGTGTCCTGGCCAAGCAGCAGTATCTGGACTTACAGGCTTATATGCAAAATGCCAGGAAAGACAAAAAGTGTTTGTCCTTGTACTGCTTAAAACCTTAGCACATCGCCAGGGGTGCAAATACGACCCTCTGGGAAACATTGGTGTCTATGAAGGTGCCTTTGGGACACCATTTAAAGAAAGGGGATCTTGGAGGGGACAGGGTTATCCATAAGAAGGGGGGTGTCCCGGAAAGATCTGGTTCCCTGGAATTGCAGACAGGTTGAACCTATCTTGAAAATTCTAGCGTCAGGGGAACCTGAGCTGGATGTCTGATGTCAGGTTTAGGATGTCCAGGAAGTGTTCAGAGTGTGGCAAAAATTGGAGCATCCCAAAGGCTGAACGTGAGTTCAAGGGCTGGGTCAAGTCTTGGAGGTTTGAGAGGTGCTGGGATGCAGCCCAGGGGTTAGGACTGAGGGGTGGGGGGACTTGGGGGGGCGGGTAGCATCTGTGTGCAGAGAGGTTAAGTCCCAGGAGCGTGCTGGGATTTGGAAGATGCGTGCCAGAATCGGCCTCAGGAATTCTGAGGGCAGGTCTCATGTCCTGGGAATCTGGAGGGGGTGTTGCAGAATTTTGTGTGCTAGGGCCAGAACATCCCAGGAATACCAGGATGGGAGGTCTGAGTCCATGCAGCAATAGAGGCGAGCAGATCCCTGGGGTTGGGGGCGGTGGGTGGGTAGGAGAGGCGGAAAGAGTGAAATTCACCAGCGGGATGCTCCTAAAGGCTGAGGGAGCAGCTGTCCGCAGGCCCTCCCCGCCCCCCCTTCGTGCCTCCGCTTCTACCATCTGAGCTCAGTTCCCGTTTTTGGCTTGGGTGACTGTTCCTCCTTCCCCCACACTGCTGCTAATTTTTTAAAAAATCAGTGCGTGATGGGTTGCCCCCCTGGGGTGAAGGGTAGGAGGCTAAGAGACCCTCCTGTGGTGTGGCTTAAAGGCCAGCCCGACCCCCTTGAAGGTCCCCACCCGCTTCCCAGAATGTCCCTTCCCTTGCTCGCGGCATGCAGCCCCCCGCGGCTTATTGCTGAGGTGGAGTTGGAGAGGGCGGGGGTCCAGGTTGGAGGAGGCATGCAGAGTTGGGGGGAGGCGACCCAAAATGTGATTGGCATAATTTGGACGTATTTACACGAGTTGATGGGGGGGGCGGGGGTTTCCTATGGCTCTGGAGACCTGAGAAGGCTTTTTTTTAAGGAGGGGCAGAGTTGGGGGAATGGGTTTTGGCTCCTCCCCCTCCATCCTGGGGGCCCAGGTCTGGGTGAGGGGCCCGGGGGTGTCTGCTGGCGTCGTCGTCTCCGTTGCATATTATTAATGACTTTTTTTGTTTTTGTTTTTGTAAAAAAAACCCTTTCCCCCACCCCCCACCCCCAGCTCCTTTGACCTTCTTCCCTGTCACCCCCGAGTCCCCCCACGGGGGGGAGGGGAGCGCTAGAGGATGGAGGGCAGGGTTGGGGGAGCGCGGCGGGCGGCCCTGGGGGAGCCGGGGGGAGTGGCAAGGGGGGCGAGGCGCAGGGACACCCCGCTCAGGCCCGCGATGCTGCTCAGGCTGCGGGATTTCTCGTAACCTGGGGGCGGGGGAAAGGGCAGAAACACAAAAGGAAGAGAGGAGATGCGGGTGCAGGCGGAGGGTCCAGCAGACAGCGGGACCCCAAGACAGAGGGAAGCAGGAGAGAAACAAACAGAAGGGATACGAGATGGAGAGAAAGACGGAGACAGAGACAGGAAGAGGTGGAGGGAGAAGGTGGGACACAGAAGGCAAGAGAGAGACGGTGGAGACAAGAGAGCCGGACACCAGGACACAAGAAGACAGACGGCAGGAAACGGGTAGATGGACAGAGGCGGACCAAGGAGACGAGAGAGAAGTGAACAAATCGGACAGTCAGTTGGCATCGAGGAGAAAGGTGCAGACATGGGGAGGGGGGAGAGACTCAGGGTTAGGAGGCAAGGTGGCACCCACCGAGCCTCCTCCACCCTGCCCCCACCACCGCCCGCCCCCCCAACCCCCGTCCCCCCTAGTTGGCCCCCTCGTCTGAGGCAAAAAGGTGGGAGGGCAGCGAGGCAGATGGTGGGCAGCACGGGCGTGGGGAGGGAGCTTGGGTGGAATGCCAGTGGGCGAGCAGCTGGTGGGGAGGGCTTGGGAAGTGATGGGTGGGGCCGCAGGCGGTGGGGGGCTAACCTAGACGGAGAAAGAGGAGGACGGGGCGTTGCGGGGTGGACTGTGAGGGGCTGAATGGAGCACAAGTCGGCAGTACCCCCCTGGGCGGGGCCGGGGCAGGGTGGTGCTGAAGGACAGCTCCAAGAGCAGTCTGATGTCGGCAAGGCTCAGCCGAAGGTTGTAATGGGCTGTCTTTAAAGGCTCAAGCTTTCAGATGGGAACCTTCTGATGGGAAGGTCCTGATAGCATCTGGATACTCAAGGGATTTAAGGCTTAGGGGCAGGTGTGGGGTTTCTTGAAAACTTAGGAATGTCTTGAGAGTTCTGCCAGTATCTGGGCTGTTCTAGGGCTTTCCTAGCCAGTACCAATGGGTCACTCTGGACGTGGGCATCTTGACAGGAGGAGACAGGGCCTGGGGGGGAGTCAGAAGCCCAGTATCTTGGAGTCACCCCCTCCCAGCCATTCCCAGTTGCTAACCTGGGGGAAAGGGGCAGGGGGGGATCGAGGGTCTCGCGAGGTCTCAGGCGGTGACAAGAGCTGGGGACAGAAATACACAGAGTCACGGCGGGGGGAGGGTGGCCAGGGAGAACCCCCCAACACAGCCTCACTGTTGGGGGGCCGGAGAAATGCCGGGATCTCTTCCTCCTCTCTGGTGTTTTCCGCGGGAGGGGAGCAGTGAAATGGGGGGCGGCCAGAGACATCAAATATGGAAGGAGCTTCCGGGGTGGCTTGGGGGGGTGGGGGGAGGATGAAGGGAGAGAGGAGGGGGAATACTGGGGAGGAGGGGGGGATGCAGGTCAGGTGCTGTACCCAGCAGCACCTGAGGGAAGACAGAGAAGGGGGCTGATGGGGTGGGTGGGGACCAGGTCAGGAGGAAGGGTCTTGAAAGAAGGGGGGCTAGGGAACAGTGGAGGGTGAAGGAGAAGTTAAAAGAGGAAGACAGGTGTGTGGAAGGGGTGGGGAGTCGGGGGAGGGAGTTCAGCCAGCCCCATCAGCTCCAGCCATTATTTGAGTTCAATGAATGGATTTTGCATTAGAGGCAAAAGAAGCAGAGACCCCCCCCCCCAAGCCAACCTCCGCCAATCCCCCAACTCCTCCCTTACCCACATTCCCAAGTCCTCCTGCCCCATCCCTCAATTTCATAGGGGCCCATCCAGACCTGGGGGTGGGGGAACAAAGGGAGTAGGCAACAGGGCTGGGTGCAAGCGGGGATGGGCTGAGATGGGAACAGGGAGGTGGGGGTTGGTAATGAGATGACAGTGGAGGATGATGGGGGAGGTGAGGGTTGCAACAGGAGAGGTCCAGGAATGGAACAAGAAGAGCCAGACAGTCCCCTCTGGACTAGGAGCCCGCAAGCCTACTTCTTGTCCTGCATCTACTCTGTGGCTGGCGGTTGGCCATGGCCCTCTCTGAGCTTCTGAAAGGGCCGTGAAAGAAGGGGCTTTAGATGTGGTTCTCCTTGGAGGCTCCCTGAGTCCTGCTCTGCCATCTCCTTAGGCTGCAGCTAGGGATTCTTTAAGCTGCATTTGGAAGGAAGACTCATAGGTGTTTGTTGAATGAATAAGTGATGGACCAGGTGCCTTCAGGTGGCTTCTCAACACTTTTAAGATCAAATCCAGCCTCTCACCATGGCCCAAAACACTTCCCCCTAGGCTCCTCCCCTCTCCTCTTGGCCATTCAACTCCAACCACACTTTCCTCCTTGCTATTCCTTTAACAAACCAAGGGCATCCCACCTCAGCACCTCAGGGCCTTTGAACTTGCTCTTTCTTCTGCTCGCTGGTCCTTTTTGAGCTTCAAGTTTTAGGTTGCCTTCTCAGAAAGACCTTAACAGACCCCCTTTATCTGACCTGGTTAGAGTAATTATCTTGTTTGTTTTCTGTTTCCCCCACTCATGGAGTGGAGAACTTCCCTGTAAAGGGCCAGATAGTCAATATTTCCAGGGCTTTGTGGGCCATAACATACATCTCTGTTGAAACTATTCCACTCTGCTGTTGTACACAGTGGCTGTGTTCCAATAAAGCTTTATTTACAAAGCAACTGGCGGAGAGGTTTGGCCCTTGGCTATAGTACGTTGTCACAGGGCTCTAGAGTATCAGCTCTGTGATGGGAGATGTGTGCTTTGTGCCCTGCCAAATCTCCACTGCCTGGAACTCCACCCGCAATCATTAGTTGCTGAATTAATGAATGAAGTTAGGGGTTAGCTGGGGTTGTTGTGAGGATTACAGAATATATGGCATGTGGAAAGTGTGCAGTTATGTTTGCTGAATAATTCACCTGCTGTCCCCTCACTCTCTCTCTGACCTCCCCACTGTCCAGTCCTGGCCCTGTTCCTCTGCCTCTCTTCTTCCCCATCCCTGGAGCTCTGACCCTGGCTCAGGCTTTGTCCTCTCCCCTGGGACCCTCACTCCAGCCTCCACCTCAGCCTCCCGACCTGCAGTCTCCCCATTCCAGTGCCTCCTCATGAAGTCCCAGAGTGGACCTCAGTTCAGTTCGGTCACTCAGTTGTGTCCGACTCTTTGTGACCCCATGGACTGCAGCACGCCAGGCCTCCCTGTCCATCACCAACTCCCAGAGCTTGTTCACACTCATGTCTGACCTGCTCCTTCCCAGATCCCAGGACAGGGCTCCTCAGCTCAGCCTGCTCTCCTGCCTCAGGTCTGGGTCTGCATCTGCCTCTCCCACCAAACTGGGGGTAGAGGACAGGGTTGATGTGCTCCCCGTTGATTCCCTGTGCTTAGCACCAGGAGCATGTATGTGGGTGCTTGGTAAGTGCTGTCCAAGCCACAAGTGACTGCATAAGTGGCTGGTCTTTCTCACCTCATCCTGTACTCAGAACGTCCTGGGTGTATGCCCCCTTTTCTTGATTAAACAAACAAAAGTAAAACCAAGGTGGGGAGGCAGGGGAAGAGATGTGGATGGGGGTGAGGATGGAGGTCAGTCGTGAGGCCATTGGGGTGGGGGGGTCAGGCACACGGTGGGAAGGGGTGGGGTGATTTCTAGCAGTTAGTGAGAGGCAGGGCAAGTCCTGGGCAGATGGGTGTGGGGTCAGTGTCGGGGCTGGGGGTTAATTGGATGGAGCTGTTCACAGTGAGGGGGTGGGAGTCTCGGTCAGTGGGGGCTGCATGTTCTCAGATGGGTTAGTCAGGAGGGAAGGGGTTCACAGGGATGGGGGCTACTTACCCCGGGGGGAGGGGGTTCGTCCACTAGGGGGATATCCAGGCTGCAGCGTTGGCGTTGAGGTCGGGCAAGAAGCTTGGGGGGCCTGGCTTACGCCAGTCTGGGGGGGGCAGTGGGGGAGCACCAGTGGCTGGGGGGTGGGGGAAGAGGCCAGAGGGTCCGGGGTGGGGTGGGGTGGGGGGGAAATGGAGATGCAATAAAGACAGGTGAAGGGTCAGTGGTGAGGAAATTCGGGGGAGGGGGTCTGAGAGGGAGGGAATTGGGGGCCAGGAGGTGGGGGAAGGGAAGTCCAGCACCTCCTCCCCCATCTCCCTCTCTGCCCTCCCCTAGGGGAGGGCAGAGAGGGAGGGTCCCAGGTGGGGGCCAGTGGAGGGCACCTCACCTTTCCGGATGGAGCCATCAGGGGATGGGGCATAGTCGGTGAGGAGGAAGCAGGCTCGGTCCCGGCCGTAGCGGCCCCGGCTCCCAGGGGTGATGGGACTCTTGTCTTCCGGGGACATGGCGGGTTGGTCAATGGCCGGGCAGTCCTCGTGGGCAAGTGCAGCAGCTGCAGGGTCCCCATTGGGGCGGGGATCTGTGTTCAGAGGGGCAGACAGAGACACAAAGGCGACAGTGAGGTGTGGGAACTTGTGGAGGAGAGGGTGCCAGACGTGCAGGGGGTCAGGGGGGTGTGGCTGGTGGGTTTGGGGAGCAGGGTCATGGCCAGGAGGGTGTTGAGTCTTGGGAAGGACAGCAGGGAAGGGTGTTGAAGGCCAGGAAGTGGAGTCAGGCCAGGCACTGGGTGCCGAGAAGGGCAGCACTGGAACAGGGCATTGGGTGTTTGGAGGGATGGGAACAGAAGAGGTGGCTGGGAAGTGAGCTGGGTACTGGTGGGCTGCGTGGTTGAAATGGACTGAATGAGGTTCAGCTGTGGTTGGGTGCGTGCTGTGGGATAGGTTTGGAAGGGTGGCTGGGAGGGATGAGGAGGCTGGGAGGTGGTTGTCTAGGGAGGGGTGTTGGACGCTGGCAAGGGCACAGTGGGGAGGCGTTGGGAAGGTGACAGATGAGGGAGGGGGAGGTGGGGGTCCCCTAGGCTCTGACTCCAGCTATTTTTAATTGGTGTGAAACTGGGTCAGCGGCTGAGGGAGCAAGATGGGGGGCCGGGCGGCCCAGCTCCGTTTCTTGACCTATTTAAGGCATGGGGGTGGGGCCCCCAAGCCTCTCCCTCCCCCCGGACAGTCACCCCAATCCCTGCTTCTGACTCCCCTGGGGGGAGGGACGCACAGGCTCAGTCAACTTTCCTCTCATTTCCTTCATCACATAAGCTGCAGCTGCCCCTGGCCTGTTTCTGGTCCTCGATTCCCATGTGAAACTCTCTCCCCATGTCTCTCTGAACCACCCCCCTTTACTCTGAGTCCCTCTCACCATATGGCTGATCACTCTGCCCTCCCCCCAGACCCCCTGAATACCTTGGCTGTAGGTCTGTCTCTCCCTAAAACTCTTTCACACGAAATCTGCTTCTCCATCACTGCTTGCTTCCCTGCTTCTTCTCTGGCCTCAGCACCTGCTGTTCCCTTTCCTCTTTCCTGTGTCCGTTGGTGACCACCTCCGAGCCTCAGCACATACCTCCTGCCCCCCTCAGCACTACCCCACCTCTGCCTGCCCACTCCGCCCCCCTCCACCCCTGGTGACCCCTCCTCACCTGCCCGGTTGATCTCAACCACTTCCTCCTGAGCCAATGGGCAGGGCTCCCCAGGGGCCGGCAGAGGAGGCAGCCCCATGATTCCGAGCCCACCCGCTCCCCCTCTGAGCAGCCCAGGGTGCGTGTGGGGGCCCGGTGGGTAAGCCCCGGCCACAGTCACCCCCATGGAGGGCGGGGTGATGGGGGGTGGGGGGCTGATGCCGCCGCTGCCATGGTGAGGAGGGAGGGGGGGTGGTGGGGGTGGGTCGGGCTTGCAATAGTTGGGCGAGCCAGGCTGCGGGGGCCGGGGAATGTGTTTGTTCTTCTTCTTGGGCAGCTTCTGTTTGGCCATGGCCAGCGAATAGTACATGCCGAAGTTGTTCACAATGACGGGCACCGGCATGGCGATGGTGAGCACCCCGGCCAGGGCACACAGTGCCCCGACCAGCATCCCCGACCACGTCTTGGGGTACATGTCTCCGTAGCCCAGGGTTGTCATGGTGACCACGGCCCACCAGAAGCCGATGGGGATATTCTTGAAGTAGGTGTGGTTGGAGCCCAGGATGTCGTTGGGGTCGGCGCCAATGCGCTCAGCGTAGTAGATCATGGTGGCGAAAATGAGCACACCCAGGGCCAGGAAAATGATAAGCAGCAGGAACTCGTTGGTGCTGGCGCGGAGCGTGTGGCCGAGCACGCGCAGCCCCACGAAGTGCCGCGTGAGCTTGAAGATCCGCAGGATCCGGACGAAGCGGACGACCCGCAGGAAGCCCAGCACGTCTTTGGCGGCCTTGGAGCTGAGGCCTGAGAGCCCCACCTCCAGATAGAAGGGCAGGATGGCCACACAGTCAATGATGTTGAGGCTGCTCTTGAGAAATTCCACCTTGTCTGGGCAGAAGGTGATGCGCATGAGAAACTCAAAGGTGAACCAGACCACACACACGCCCTCCACGTAGGTCAGGAAGGGCTCCGTCTCCACCTCCACATTGGTGACGTTCTCCGGCGGAGCCCCAGGGATCGGGGAGGCTTGTGTCACTGTCTTGTTACTGATGTGGATGAAGCCCTCATGGGTCTCCAGGCAGAAGGTGGTGATGGAGATGAGGATGAAGAAGAGGGAGGCGAAGGCCACATACTGTGGGGCAGGGTGGGAGAAAAAGGGCAAAAGGTGACCCAGGCATCTGGTCAACCAGCCATCTACCCAAGACCCTCCCAGTGGCCCCTTTCTCAGACCCAAACTCCAGGGGAATCCAGGTGTCCCAGCCCCAATGCGTCCATCGCTTCTTGCATCCTGTTCTCCCTAAAGCTTGCAAAAGGATCAGAGGCAGCTCTCCCCCAGCTCGGGAGAGGAGCTGGCCCCAGCCGCAGCAGCAGATGGTCCACTTCTTTCCTGGAAACAGCAATTTCTGGCTCTGTGCTCTGTCTCCTAGACCACCACCCCCCCCCCACCACCCTCCTGTTCCCTGTGTCATATCTCAGGGGTCCCTGGCAGGGTCCAATGATTCTGCTGGGGGGTGGGGGAAGGGAGACTAAAACCATGCATCCTGTGTCTCAGAGGCTTTGGGGCTTGCCTTGGAACTGGGGGGAAGGGGAAGGGGAGAAGGTGGATGGGGAGGCAGAACCAGGAGGTGGTTAAGAGTAGGAAAGCCTGGGTTTGAATCCAGCTTTTTCTTTGCCTAATTGGGCAAGGAGATTAAGCCTTCTGAACCTCAAGTTTTGGTGTTTTATTTTTACAGGATTATTGTAAGGATTACATTAGATGAATATACAAAGGACTTGGCCCCAAAACCAGTGCTTGAGCTTTTGTTAGGGTATAGGGGCATCAGTTAAAGGGGGGCCAAGATTGAGACCTCAGGTGCCAATGTTTAAGGGCCATGATGCTAATGACCGAGTCCGAGAAAACAGAGAAGGCTGGGTGAGGCCCTCACCCAGAGAAAACAGCAAAGGGGTGGACCCACAGAGGAGAGGAGCGGTGTCAGGGCTCTGAAGAAAGAAGAAAGTGAAGGGTCAAGACTGAAAAAAAGGGAAGATGATAGGGGTGGGGTTTAAGGCTCTGGAAACGAAGGGAATGTCTGGGGCTTGGGCGTAGAAGAAAGGGAGAGGGTAGGGCTAGGTCCAAGGAGAGGTGAGGGGACTGGTCGGAGGTTCAGAGGTATGGGTGCCTGGATCATTTCAAGATGGGGAAGGATCTGTGTCCTGAGCGCACAATGGTGTGGGTTTTGATGAAGGCCTTGAGGACTGAAGGCAGGGTCAAGATCTTGAAGGCCTCTAGGAATTGTAGTTGGCTTTATCAAATATATAGAAGGGAGGTCAAAGCAGTAGGGTTAGTCCTGAGAAGGGGATGGGCGTTGAGGTAGAGGGAGCTTTAATCAGATAGGTAGAGAAGAGAGAGACGGGGCTGCAGAGAAGAGAGGAGAGCCAGTGTTAGGCTGCAGAAATGACCCTAGACCTTGGGGTAGCCTAGGGGGAGGGAGGGTCAGCGCTGGCCCTCTGCCCCACCCCCCTCTTCGTTTCTCCGCAGTGGTTTAAGAGGCCAGAGGCCGGCGCAGAGCGCATGCCCGGTCCCGCCCCCCGCCCCGCACCCCACTCCGAACCGGGCGCAGCGCGCAGGCTGCGGCACCGCAGTGGGGGCGGGCCGGCCAGGCCAGGGGGCGGGGCGCGCGGTGGCTAGCACCACGGACAGCTCCCCCGCCGCAGTGCGCAGCCGCAGGGACTGGGAGCAGTCTTAACCCCTACCGGGCCGGAGCGGAACAGCCGGTGCGCAGCCGCGGTGCCGCTTCACAGAGGGAGGCCACAGGCCAGAAGCTTGAGTAACTCCTTCCCTCCCAGGACACAGAAAGAAAGGTGGGCACCCGCCGCAGTGCGCAGCTGGACAGCGTCAGGATTGGTTTACCCCCTTGTCCCAAGATGGTTCAAAAGCAGAAGGGGTAGGAGAGCATGGAGTACCTGTAAGAAGGAAAGGGGAGATTACGGAGAGGGGAGCGAGGGGGGAGGAAACCGGACCCTCCACTTTGCTCTGGCTTCAGCTCTCGACTCTCAAACTTTCACTTGAAGGCTAGAAAGTGCTTGACACTACATGGACACTCAAAACACAGCTGTAAAGTAAATAAATGTCCTCCGGAGCTGTCCTGAACCCCTAGCTTCACCTCAGGACCCTTCAATGGGGTCACAAGAGGGAAGGGCTCCCCAGGCCATGGAAGGAGGGTGACTCTCAGAGGCCTGTGGGGGCATCTAGGGCCACGTCCCTTCCGCACCTCCTCTCCCCCACCTCCCTCCACCCCAAACCCAAATCCTGCCAACTCAGCGCTTCCCGGGGACCAAACTTTATGCGGTGCCTCCGGGCCCCCCTCCCTCCCTCTCACTCCCTCCCCCGGCGTGAATGCGGCACTGCGGCTCCGCGTCCTTCCCGGCCCAGGACGCGGCACGGTGGGGGGAGGGTGCCGGACAGCTACTCCGGGTGTTTGGGTCCCCAAGAGGCTAGGAGGGGGGCTGGAGTCTCTCCTCTTTCCCTCCTTTTTCTTATTCCCCCTATCTCGAACTGTCTTCTCTCCATCAACACAGGGAGGAAGTTAGGAGGAGGAAGAGGTTCAAGTGAGAACTAGTGGGGAGGCTAGCTATTTAGCCAAAGAAGTTACAGATTTTTGAGGAAAGTTTTTTAGCGGGGAGATGAAGGGATCTTTGGGGGTAGTCTAGAATTTTGAGGGCGATAAGGCGGGAGAGAGGATAAGGCTGGAGTGTGGGCTCTTTGGTTCATTTTGCAGGGACGGGGGTCAGGAAGGGCTGAGGAGCCCAGTTCTAGGCTTCAGACTGGGTAGTGGGGGGGCGGAGGTTGTTGAGAAGGATGAAGCAAGCAAGCAGGGATTGGAACCAGGGATGGGGGAACAGGTGGAAAGAAACCAGAAAGAACTGGGAGCTATTTTGAGAAGGAAGTTTTGGGTCTGAAAACTTGAGGGTCCCAAGGATTGAGGTTAGGTAAAAGTTCTGGAGCAGGAAGGAAAGTCATTTACTGACTAGGAAAAAGGCTGGGAGGCTGAGGATGGGGGTGAGGGTGGGGTTGTCCCAGAGATAGAAAGTGGGCTATGCAGTTTAAACAATGGAACGGAGAAGCTGGGAGAATCTGTGGATGAGGCAGAAGCGATTCTAGAGGGCATATGGGAAGTTCTGGAGATGAAAGACATTCTGGGGGCTCGGGACTCTTCTGGAGACGTTGAGGAGGAGTGTGAAAGCTTTGGGGGAAGTCTGGAGCTGTATTGAGAAACCCTCAGGAGAGGAGTTGGTGTGAAGAATGCGAGAAGGGATGTGAAACACAGAGGGGGCAGCAGGGATCCAGGAGAGAAGATGCCCCAAGACTCAGCGTGCAGTGAGGGTGACGGGGGAGTGTCCTAGCAGGAGCAAGTGGTTTGGAGGTTCAGAGGGGTCTGGGGGGCTCTGAGAGTGGGGTGGGAACTATTCTGAGACTTAAAGGGCAGAAGAAGCAGGAGGGCTCAAAGATAACCAGAAGACGCAAACTTGGAAAGAGGGAGGGGATTTGGAGATGGGCAGAGGGAGAATGAGAGAGGTGCTGGGAGAGCCTGCAGGACTGAAGGTTGGAGAACTGAAGAACAGGCTTCACGGGGTCTGTAGGGGATGGAGACAGTGTTCACAAGCCCTGGGACACTTTAAGGGTGAGGAAGCAATGTCTTCTGAGGATTTAGGGAGGTCCAAGAAAATGAAGGCTAGGGGAGAGTTCGCTGAGGGTCTGAAAGGTGCCCAGAGAGGTGAGAAGAGGTGAAAAGAGGCTGGGAAGACTCTGAGGGTTGAGGAAAGGTCTTCTGAAAGCTCTCTAGAGGGGTCCAGGAAAGGCGGGGGTGGGGCTGTTCAGGTAGGTTGTTTAGGATATTGGCCCATCGGAGAAGTTTCTAAGGGTCTAGGATGGACTAGAGAAGCAAGGTGGGGTTGAAAGGGGTCTGGAGGGCTCTCAGGTTGGAGAAACATCTTCTGAGGATCTGGGGATGGCCAAGAGAGGTGGGTGTGTTCAGAGGGGTACGGAAGACCCAGGAATGGGGTAAGAGGCTTCTAAGAAACTGGGAGGCTGAGAGACCAGGAGGGTCTGAGAGGGGCCAGGGGCTGAGGGCGAGGATAGGGAGCGCCCTGAGGGTCTGGGAGCTCCAGGAGAGGGGAGGGGGATGGGGGCTTTGAGAGAGCGCTCACCCTGGCGGCCCGCGACGAGTAGGGGTCTTCGAAGAGCGCCCACACCCGGGGCTGCCAGCGGCGCCACCACGTGCCGCCCGCGCCGCCCGCGCCCCCTGGCGGGCCCCCGGCGCCGCCGCCCGCGTCCTGGAAGCAGAGGCGCTTGAGCTCGCCGCCGGCGCCGTCCAGGCCGCCGCCGCCCGCGCCCGCCTCGTCGTCCAGACCCGCGTCGTGGGCGCCCGCGGCGTTGGCAGCGTTGGCGGCGCCCGAAGGGTCAGGTGCTTCGAAGGAGTCGAGCGCTTCCTCGGCGTCCCGGTGCTGCCGGTAGGTCATCCAGCAGCAGGCCTCCACGTCGGTCTCGTCGATGCCCCAAAAGCCGAGCTCCTCCTCGAAGAGCGGCCCGCACACGTCGGCCGGGCAGTGCAGCTTGCCCGTACGGTAGTAGTTGAGCACGTAGGCGAAGACACCCGGATGCCGGTCAAAGAAGAACTCATCGGCGCCCGGGTCGTAGTCGAAACGCGCCGCCGCCTCGGGCTCCGTCAGGCCGGCCAGCCGCGTCCCCGGCAGGGTGCGCAGCGTCGAGCGGTACGTCTCATGGCGCACGCCGCCCACGTTGATCACGATCTTGCCACTGTCGCCACCGCCGCCGCCGTGCCGCCCCATGGCCGCCGCCGGCAGCCCGGGGCATGGCTCGGCGCGCCGGCCCCCGGGCCCGCGGGGTGCCGGGGGGCCCGCCGGGGACGCGGCGGGGCCGGGCTGTGCAGGTTGCTGCTGCTGCAGCAGCGGTGGTGGCGGCGGCGGCGAGGGCAGCGGTGACGGGGACTCGAACGGCTGCGGCGGCGGCGCCGGCTGCTGTTTGCTAGCCCCCTGGCGCCCGCGGAAGGACGAGACGCAGACTGAGCTCAGCATTGGATAGGGGGCGGAGCGGCAGGGGCGGGGCGCTGTGGGGGCGGAGCCACGGGGGAGAGACAGATGTGACTGGGTGAGAGGAGGTGATGGAGGAAAGGGGCGGGGCCGAAGGGAGGGAGAAGCTGAATTGATTGGCCTTGGAAGGGATGGGGGCGGGGCTTAAACTGAGAAAAGGACCCAGACTCCAACACTGTCTTGCCGGACGGGGCGGGGCCGCACATGCGACACACCGATTGGGTCTTTCTGAGATAAGGGGCGGGGCCGAGCGAGGTGTTAAAGGGGCTGGATGGGACGCGAAAGTTGCCTGGTTTGGCCGCACTAGGAGAACAGAGGAGGCGGGGCTAGATGTGAGAAAGATATCTGATTTAACTAAAAAAAGGAGCGGGGCGGATAGAGGAATAGGACTTGTCCAAGCTATTTAAAGGGGCCTGACCGAGACTGGCGGAGGCAGGGGTTGGGCCACAAGGCGGATGGCCGTCCGAATTGGATGGAGACGGGCCTAAAGCGCCGGCAAGCAGTACCTGGTGGAGTGGGGCAGATGGGGACTGCCGGGTTGTGATCCTAACATTGCTTGGACGGGGCAGGGCGGATCTTAAGAAGAGGCAGGGCCACAGAAATTAGAAAGTCCTAATTCTGGGAGGGTGAGGGGGCGGGACTGGGCGAGGGGCGAGAACTGGAAATGAAGAGTGGCACTAGGCTGGACTGAAAAGGAAAAGAGAAAGGGGAAGAGGGACTAAGACCCAGTAGAGAGGGGACGGAATGGGGCGAGGCCTGGAAACCTGAGAGCTTCTGACTAGGTCTAATGGAGGAGGCGAGGTAAAGAAAGTACCGGGTCGGAGCTGCAAACTCGGCCCGATTAACCGGGCCTGGACCAGAAGAATGCCAGGATGGATGGGAAGAGACTGTGAGAGGTGGGTGGGGTCCACGAATGGTAGAAAACGTCTTGAATTGCCTGTGGAAATGCAAGACTAAGAGAGGAGAGGGGCTTTAACGGACTTGAAAGCAACCAGGGTAGGCGGGGGCGGGGCAGGGCTAAGAGTGTAGAGAATGGCTAAGGAAAATGTGAAACCTGCAAAGAGTACAAGGCTATCGGAATGGACGGAGCGGTGGAACCTAGAACGGGAAGTCTTGGAGGCCAAATAACCTGGGAGAGAGTCTTAAGGATCAGCAGGGCCTTAAAGGGGGTAACGCGGTGAGGGAAAGGGGACAAGGTATAGATAACGGCAGACTGCAGCCAGGAGAACCGAGGGATGGATGGGAACTGGTGAGGAGAGTCTTAAGGGAGGCGGAGGGGAGAAACCATTAAAACACCGGGAAGCACAGTCTAGGCTGAGGAAACAGGCGGGGCCGATAGGAAATTGGGCGGAGTCAGGTGTCAGAGCGTCCTGGAGAGAGGGCGGGGAGACCACGGCGGGGCCAACGGAGGGCGGGACCAGAACTAGGCGGACCGCCTAGCAGCGGGTCCGGCCCCGCCCCCTGGGCGGGCCTAGCCACCGGGTAGTAGAGCGCAGGCGCGGGGCAGGGGCCGGGCCAGCGGCTGCTGCTGGGGCTGCGACGGCCGGAGGCGGTGCCTGTGGGAGGGAAGGGGGCTGGTCAGGGGCTGCGGGCCTCCCCGCTCTGCACTATCCCCGGCAGGTGCGGCGGCTGGTTGGTATCGCCTCCCTACACATCCCCGCTCCGGCTTCTGTGTCTCTCATCAGTGTCTCTTTTTCTCTGAATATCTGTCCCCCCGCCTCTGCCCTTTATTCCTTTGAGACTCTGACCCCTCCTTTCTAAGTCTCTGCGCTCCCTCTGGGTCTCTGTCCCCCTCCTCCGAGTCTTACCTCTCTGCTCTCTAAGCCTCAATCTCCTCTCCCCGGACCATGGCGGGGTCTTCCACCCTCAATGTCTTTCTCTTGGCCTCTATCTTCTTCTCTGATTTCTCTCTCTCTGGCCTCTTTCTCCTCTCTTGGGTCCCTGAACTCTTCTCTCTGGGTCTCTTTTCCTTCCTGTCTCTGTCCTTCCTCTTTGTGTTTCTGTCCTCAATACTCCCCTCCCGCCAGGGTCTCCTCCGTCCTCTCTCTGGGTCTCGGTCCCCCCAGCTCTTGTTCTCTGACCACCTCCTTCCCTGCGTCTTTTCCCCCTCTTCCGTCTCTTTCGCCCCTCTGTCACTGCCTTTTCTCTTTCTGTCCTGTCTCTTTCCCTCCCTTGGGTCTCTACCCCCTTCTCACCCGTGCCTCTTTGACCCCTTTCTGAATCTGTCCCCCTTTTTCTGGGTCTCTGTCCCCACTTCTTTGGGGCTCTGTCCTGCTGTCCTTTGGCCTCTGTCCCTCTCCTGGATCTCTGTCCCTCTCTCTCTGGCTCCCACTGAATCACCCTCTCTAACCCTCATCCTGGCCAGGACTCGAGGCTGCGTCACTGCAGAATTGCAGAAGTGGGGCCCGTCCTGCGGATCTGGGAGGTAGTTTCCTTCGACTCCCCCACCCGCAGACCTAGGATCCCCCACTGCCCCCTGACCCAGTGTTCTCGGGCAGTCCTCAAGCTCCCATGGGACCCGAGAGGACATCGGGACTTCCTACTCTTCTTCTGCTCCAAATTCTGGTGTATCCCTAGGCAGAAGCTGTGAATCCTGAGGTGAAGGAATGGGCTTGGGTTGAGTGAGGCTTTGGGGGCAGGTGGGGGTGGGGATGGATCCTAGTAAAGGGGTTGAGTGGGCATTAGGGGCTGGGAGTAAGCGCTGGGGTAAGGACCTAAGTCAAGTATCCCCCCTTATACCCTCCCCCCCAACCCCACCCCAACTCTGTACTTTTCTGCATTTGACAGCAGCCAGGCACTGGATCAAGTTACCAAATCAGCATTTTTGCAAAGGTCAGAAGGTGTGGAAGAAGGTGCCCGGGCAGAAGGGAGGGGAGGAGGAAGAAGCGAGGAGGCTGAAATAGGGGAGAATATGGAATGAGACTCGGGATTAGAGACCATGGGATGAGGGGAAGAGGTTTGGTCAAGGATGATCCAGATTCCATCAGGCCCTGGGAAACGTGGATGCCCTCACTTCCATATAGCCCTCTCCAGGCCCCACCGGGGTATGAGGGGGGATTTATGAGCCTGGATTCTCCATCCATACGGAAGGCTTCTGAAGGCATAAGGAGGGCTGGGCTATGGGACACCAGCTTGGCAAACAGACCAGAGGGAAGTGGACTCGATTTTTGGCGACAGACACCAGGGGAGGGGAGGTCAATGTTCACGTCTTCAGACCATTTCCCCACCCCTCCTCCTTCCCCATCTATCCTTTCCCAGGCCTTCAAGACACAAAATTCCTGAAAGCCCCAAACTCTCACCCTCATCATCCTTGGCGCCCCCTCCTAACTCTCCCTCTCTCATTCCCCAAAGCCCTGGAATTGTTTCTGACTTCCAAGACCCCTTCCTTGTTCCTCTGCCCACATTCCTACCAGATCCAAATCCAGGACGGACAGTCTCCCCCAGGCACTAAAGCTGAAAATGTGGGAACTCTCTGCCTCGGATCCTTGATCCCTCCGAGAGACCCTCCGAGTACCTCTCCGCTGTAATCTTTGAGTCCCCGTCTCCCTTGTCCCCCGCCTTCAAAACTGGGACTTGGGCTGTCTTACCACCCCCGGACCCTGAGCCTTCTCCCCCCCACCCCTCCTCCGTACTCACCCCAAGTCGAGGCGGGGCGGGGATGGGGGAATCCGGGGCTGGAGGTGGGGGGAGGGGTGACCCAACCCCGGCAGCTCTGGGCAGCTAGAGGCTGCGGAGGGGGGAGTGACATCATCGCCGGAGGAGGGGCGGCTCAGCTCCCCCACCCACCCGGGGGCTTCAAGCCCCGCCTTTTTGGCGTACCCAGGGGTCCCGAAATCCCAAAGGTCTAGAGGAGGAACAGGAGATAAAGTGTGCGGGAATGGTATGCCCTCCCCTTAGAACAAAGGTTGGGAAACCCTTTACGGTTTCAGACACCCCCCCCCCCCCACTGCCACCTGTCGCTGCGGTCGCGACCTGTCGCCTCCTACGCGTGTTGTGGCTACGCCCGCCCACGTCAGAGCGTGAACACCGCTCAGACTCCAACGTCCGTGATGCTCTGCGGCGTCGGGTGCCTTTGAGGAGAGGCAGTGTAGGCGAGGGGCTTCATGGGCTTCGTAGTACAAGATCCTTCCACTGGTGTGATCTGGTAGAAAAGGAGTAATGCCTTTCTGTCTCAACTCCAGAGAGCCGGACACTAACTTTTTTCTCCCCTTAAAATCTCCCCCTAAAAAAAAAAAGAAGAAGAAGAAGCGACCTCGATAAGTTTGATGTAAATAGTAAATCTTTTACTATCAGGGTGTGCGCATGCGTCCAACCAGAGCCTCAACCTAAGGACTGCGCCTGCGCAAGCTCGCCCCTTCACTGTCTTGTTCCGCGAGGTCGAGCGCGGGCGAGCCCAACTTGGGCGCCGCTTTTCCTGTCGCCACGGTCGAAGACGGCCACGTAGCTACCCAAGAAGACATCACCGAGGATCCAGAAGGGCCCTGAGGGCGGAGGCACGTCCAGAGCCATGAAGCCGGACAAACAGACACTGAAGCCACTCCGAGTAATCTACAGGGCGATAAGACCAGTCACAGGTGTCACGCTCACCGGCCTGCCTTCCTCCTAGGAGCCAGAGCTTCGCCCTGCCCACCCCTAGACGTGTTTCTGTGCCGCTTGCTTGGACCTAGTGACGTCTCACTCCCAGCCCCACCCTTCCAAACGCGCCACTCTGACGTCATTATGACGGCCACCTACCTGGATGACGTAGTCCTGGGCCGTGAGGTTAAACCAGACCCCCCCAAGAAGGAAGGAGACTGGGGGGAGCGTTGGGATTTTCGAGCATTCGATGTAGTACTGAGGAAAAAGAGGAACAAGTCCGAAATGAGGGATTCCTTCTCGGCTCAATTTTTTTCTGTGACTCCCCAGTGCCGCAGGGTCATGTCCATTTTGGGCAACTAGGTGTTAAAGACCTTGTGTGGTCAAGATCTCCTGTCTTCTGTAGCCTTACTGGCTCTTCCTCACTACTGTATAATTGTTGCCACTTATCCTAGGCTCCCATTTGGTCAGGTCCTCTTTACCTCTAATTGAAAATCAAAAGCTGGTGGCCCACGGGCCATATTGGGCCTGCAGGTATATGTAACTAGTCTTATACTCATTATGTTCACTCACTCTCATCCAGTAAACCTGGATCACCATCCTCTCCTATGCACTGTGACACTCAGGATAGACTCTAGGGAAGTGTCTTTGCTTTCTCCCACTACTCCCTCCAACCTCCCACTCACAAGGTCCAGTGCTTTCTGCCCTGGGATGCCCTCCTACCCATCTGATTCCCACCCTCAGGCCATAGCATCCTGTACAGTGACCACTGTTAAATCCCTGTGAGTCTCCCCAGCCCATGTGCACCAGACCAGGTCCTCACCTTCCCCATCAGCAGGGGGACTGCCCCAATGGCTTTCTGCAGGGCCCGGATCTCCTCAGTGGGTCCTGTGATGAGAGACGTGCCTGTGTCCAGAATGGCAGCACAGCCCCGGGCACAGAGAGTCAGCCCTGTGCCCACCTGAACACTGTGAGGCAGAAGGGGGCAGTCATTAGAGCGGGCATCCTACGAGGCAAGACCCCCCAGCCCTCTCTTCCCTCAGACCTAGGAGTCCAGGCCCACAACCCCTTCTCCATCAGACCCAGGAATGTGGATCCCCAACTCCCCTTTCCCCAGGACCATGGAGTTTAGGCTCTAGCCCACTCCTCCTAGACCTAGGAGGCCAGGTTCCTCACCGCTCCATGTGGATCTGCCAAAAAGCAGGGATCGTGACTGGCACAAAGGTGAGGGGTGGGATGTAGTGTGCTGGGTCTGAGCCACCCAGGACCAGCTCTCCTCCATCAGCTGCCTCAGGGTTCCTGCAGAGGCAGACAGTCATGGGAATTTCTCCTGTTAGCCCCAGGAAAGGCCAAGGGAGGGACTTCCTGCCAAAGGGGTGGTGTCTGGTTTCTAGGTGGGATAGTGGGATGCAGGCAGGACCTCAATGTGGGGACTGGAAGCAAGGCAAGAAGTGAAGAGAAATGGGGATTTTCTTGGGGGAGGTTAGGATTTCAGGGTTTTGGGGGGCTTCTTGAAGTGGGCATGGGACTTCTTGATTTGCCCATAGAAAGTAGGACTTTGAGGGGAGTAGAGCATTGAGATTTCTGAATTGGCTCTGGGTGGCATGATTGAGAGGAGTGAGGCACCCCAGGTGGATGATGAGACTTTCTGAATTGCATGTCTAGACATTCAGTGGAATTAGACTTCAGCTGGCTGAGAGTGGGAATGGGGGTTGCGGGTGAGGACTTCCCAGAAGTGTGGAAGGACAGGATCTACTCAGTGTTAGGTGGAAGAATTCTCTGGCAGTCCAGTGGTTAGGACTCCGCACGTCCCCTGCAAGGGTCACCGGTCCGATCTGTAGTTGGGGAACTATGCTGACCGGGCAAAAAGAAAAAAAGTGGATGGGACTTCCTGGGTTGGACATCTAGATAACTAAAAGACATAGAATTTCCTCCCTGCAGACTTCCTGAATGACAGCTGGGGTTTTTTTGAGTGTAAGGTTTAAGCTTCCTAAAAGGTAGATGGGACTTCTTAGGTTAAAAGGGGCAATTCCTGACTTCTGATGTGTGTTCCCAAATGTAATTGGGATTTCTTTATGCTGAAATGGGGTTCTTAAATTCAGTATTTGATGGGGTAGGGTATGGAATTTCCTGGTTTGAGTTTTGAAATGTGGAACATTTTAAATGATGGTGAGTTTCTTCAATAGGTCTCAAGGTGTTGCTTAGCGAGTGGAAGTTCTGAATAGGGTCCAGGTGTTTCTCCTATTGGGACAGTGACTTCCTGAATGGAGGGTGGGACTTCCTTTATTGGGCAAGGGACTTCCTGAAGGAGGGCAGAACTTCCTTCTTGGGACTAGAACTTAAGCGGAAGGTAGACCCTCATCCGTTACCTGTTGAGGTAGAAGGAGAAGACAGGCTTATCCAGTAGGCCCTGGTCCACCAGTCTGTCCAGCGGGGGCCGAACTCCTCCCACGGCCAGAACGGGAAAACCGAGGCCCAGTATCCCATCAAAGTGGGCAAAAGTGAAGACCAAGCTGGGCTCCCACAGAGCCTCCCCAAAAGTCACTGTTGCACCTGTGATTCCCCCAATCTGGGGTAGATTCAAAAGGAGTGAGTTACTTCCAGGAGGACGTTACCTACATAACTCTGAGGTCTCCCAAACCAGGGCATGAATCCCAGATCGGGTCCTCAAAACCCCCTGAAGCTGTGAACACCTCCAACTGCCTAGGAAGCTCTGCCTGGAAAAGCCCCACCGCTGCCTAGGAGGCCCCGCCCCACCCTCCTTCCTCCAGGAAGCCCCGCCTCCCATTTCCGAAGCCATGTCTGCCTGTTTACCCAGGAGGACCCGCCTCTCCAAACCCCTCCCTAAGCCAGATAATGTTAGAAATGGGCTGCTTCTAGGCTCCCGCCGTCCCGGGAAGAACGTCACGCACAGTCAGCTTGTCCTCACTCAGGATGCCGGCTAGGCGCCCGGTTCCATATTGAATGGCAAACTTGGTCCCATTGGACCGGAAGGAGCTGGAGGCTTTGGGGTTGAAGCGGTGGTGGAGCCCTAGGTTAGAGGGTCAGGGAGACGTCACTGGGGAAGAGGGGTCTTCCCGGTGCCTCCTGCCCCTCTGGCCAACTCACCTGTGAGGGTGTGTCGGAAGGCAACAGGTCTTCAAAAACCCTAAGACCAGGCCCCGCCCCCCTTCTCCCTTTGCCCGAGTTCAACCTTAATTTCCCCTATGAAAGCTCACAGCAGGGTAGACTGAAGAAGTGGCATCTCACAGACGGAACCCAGAGATTGGAGGAGCCAGTGTCAAAGACGACAGAGAAGTTTTGTGGGGGGGTCCCCAGCCCAATTTCCCCATAATACTGGACCTGATGGCAAAACAGGAGAGGTTGTGGATGAAGAGCTTGACTTGAAGGCAGGAAGGATGGGGTGGGGGCTGGGGGAGGTTGGGGGGGCAGCCTCTGTAGGGCTGTGACTTACGTTCATGTAATCGGAGAGAGGCACAAAGAGGGACTTGTTCCCAGGGGCTGGAGCCCCCAACCTGGGGGGCTCCGCTAGCTTCTCCCATCCCCTCAGTGGGTTCAGGGCCTTGAATCCAATATTGACTCTTCGAAGTGGGATCCTGTGGGGGAAGAGATGCCAACAGTTCAGGAGCTACCCTTTATAGAGATCCTCCATAACAGACTGCCCCAAAGAGGATATGATGACAGTGTAAACATTTCCATGGTCCTGGAGTAATGGTCACTACCCATTCAGTTCAGTCACTCAGTCACATCCGACCTTTTGCTACTCCATGGACTGCAGCACACCAGGCTTCCCTGTCCATCACCAACTCCTGGAGCTTGCTCAAACTCATGTCCATCGAGTCGGTGATGCCTTCCAACCATCTCAAACTCTGTCGTCCCCTTCTTCTCCAGACTTCAACCTTTCCAAGCATCAGGGTCACTGCCAGGAGCCCTACAAAAGCGACCTTCCAGAAAACCCCCACCAAACACCTACCAAACCACAATGACAGATTCCCCCTGAAGACTCTCCCAAGAGCAAACCATCCCAAACAGACTCTCCCCAAAATGTTTCAATAAAAGACATTCCAAATGATGTAAAATAAGCCATTCCAGAATGGACGTACATGAAGTTCTCCCAAGATTCTAACATATTCAGGGCGGGGTGGGCAGATGGATTGAGAGTTTGGGATTAGCAGATGCAAGCTGTCAATATTTTTAATATTTTATTTATTTGGCTGTGTCAGGTGTTAGTTACTGCACACGGGGTAGTGGCCATTGTTGCAGCATCTTTTAATTGTGGTATGTATTAAGTGCAGCATGCAAACTCTTAGTTGTGGCATGGAGGATCTAGTTCCCTGACCAGGGATCAAACCTGTGCCCCCTACATTGGGAGCCTGGAGTCTTAGCCATTGGATCACCAGGAAAGTCCCGGAAACTATCAATATCATATATATAGAATGGATGAACAGCAAGTTCCTAGTGTATAGCACAGGGAACTATAGTCAATATCATGTAATAAACCATAATGGAAAAGAATAGGAAAAAGAATGTATATAGGACTTCCCTGGTGGCACAGTGGATAGGACTCTGCCAGCCAGTGCAGGGGACATGGGTTCCATTCCTGGTCCAGGAAGATTCCACGCTCCACGAAACACCTAAGCCCATGTGCCACAACTACCAAAGCCCACAGGCCTAGAGCCCGTGCTCCCCCACGAGAGAAGTCACTGCAGGGAGAAGCCCTCACACCACAACGAAGAATAGCCCCCGCTCGCCGCAACTGGAGAAAACCTGTGCAAAGCAATGGAGTTCCAGCACATCCAGTGGTTGAGACTCCAAGCTCCCACTGCAAGGGGCGTGGGTTCCATCCCTGGTCAGGGAACTAAGATCCCACATGTCTCAACTGAGAGGTACTATGCCACAGCTAATAGATCCCACATGTCGAAGAGAAGGTCCTGTACGTCATAACTAAGACCTGGTGCAGCCAAATAAGTACATATTCAAAAGTGCAATTGGAGAAGGCAATGGCAGCCCACTCCAGTACTCCTGCCCGGAGAATCCCAGGGACAGAGGAGCCTGGTGGGCTGCTGTCTCTGGGGTTGCACAGGGTCGGACACAACTGAAGTGACTTAGCAGCAGCAGCAGCAAAAGTGAAATAAATTTTAGAACTGCTACTTTCTGATTGAGTAGGTGTCTAGGACGGAGCCCAAAGATTTGCGTTTCTACCAGGTTCCTGGGTCCTGCTCACGCCAGTGCTGTTGGTCCTGAGTCAACACTCAGAGAGTCTCTTTGCATTAACTTGGGAAGTGGCCATGATCTATTAGGTTGAAAAAGTAGGTTAGCGAACATCACGTGCCGTAATCTTTCTGTACCTGCTTGTAGTTTCTCCTTGGGGCTCTGCTCTCCGCAGTGCCCTCCCCCGCTCCCCCCGCTCCCCGCCATCCATGACTCAATCTTTGAGAGGCTTAAGAATATGAAGTGGGGATAAAATGTTTCCTGGAAGAGTAGACCCCCTCTTGCCATTAAGAGTTCCAGAAAGTGGAGAGAAGAGAGGAGAGGAAGGGAAAGACTGGGGGAGGCATCAGAGGTGGGGATGAGTTCATAGGGGTCCCTAAAACGGGACTTCTTGAGACCTCAACAGTTTGGAAGATGAAAAACTGGGGGAGTCTCAATTTAAATGTCACAGACCTGTCTCTCCAAGTTTTGTTGGAAGAGGGGTGTCACAGGTCTGAAGATTTCAGCATCAGATGATCACAGCTCAGAGTGGGACCAGCAGAGTCCTTCCAAAAATGTGTACTTCGGGATGGGCCTCAACCCAGGGTCTCAGGGTGGAGGACCCTGGACTGAAAGGGCTTGGGTCTCAGGAGAGATCAGGGAGGAGCCTTCAGTGGGTGAGAGCCCAATTCAGAGACCCAGGAACCGAAAAGATAGGAATCATGGATGCTGGGGTGCCAGGTTTGGAGTCCCTGAACTGGGGAGCCCTGGACTTGAGGGCAAGAGGGAGAGCATCTGTCCCAGGTTTGAGGGTGGTGGGGGTCCCCAGTACCGGATCAGCGAGGCCCTGGCGGGCTCCAGGGTCAGGAATGGAGGCGGCAGCAGCAGTAGCAGCAGCAGCGGTGGCAGAGACATCTCCAGGGACCCGTGTGGACCCAGGCGACCTGCAGCTCTGTTTTCAGAGCCGTTTTCTGTTTTCAGGGCGGAGACTCCACCCTGGTCACTGCCCACTCCACTAAGACATGGAGTTTTTGATGGGTGATGTGGGGATAATGGGTGGTGCTTTTGAAGGGATGTGCAGAATATTTCTGTAGGGTCTCCGGAAATATTATCCTATGTTACTGGCGTGGTGGAGGGTCTTCTGTGCCCTGCCCCCTCCATTCTTTAGATATTGTCTCTTTTACTTAAACTTTCACTTCATTTTTTTCTGAGACTCATTAACCACAAGGGTTTTCTTGGGCCACAAAAGGGATGGGCAGAGTGTTTGTGAAGGGTCTGGGGGGAGGGTGAGAGAATCAAACTGCCAGAGTACCAAGAACCCTGCTTCTTCTTTTTTTTTTGTAAGGTTTTCTTGGTGTGGACTGTTTTTAAAGTCTTAGTTAAATTTGTTACAATATTGCTTCTGTTTTCTTTTCTTTTCTTTTTTCATGCGTCGTGTGGGATTTTGACTCCTGACCAGGGATCGGACCTGCACCCGCTGCACTGGAAGGCAAAGTCTTAATCATTAGACACCAGGGAAGTCCGAGGACCCACTTACTGTCTTATCTGGAAAATAATGAAACACACACACAAATAAAAACAGTTCATAGTCCCATTGCTGTGCTGTGGTTAGTTGCTCAGTCGTGTCTGACTCTTTGTGATCCCATGGACTGTAGCCCGCCAGGCTCCTCTTTCCATGGGATTCTCCAGACAAGAATACTGGAGTGGGTTGCCATGCCCTTCTCCAGGGGATCTTCCCAACACAGGCATCAAACCCAGGTCTCCTGCATTGCAGGCAGATTCTTTACCGTCTGAGCTACCAGGGAAGTATAAGAATAACTCATAGTGTCTGTGTCTGCCCCCTTTCCCTAATTAAATATTGAGAAGTATCCAAAAATCCAACTGAAAAGTGCCACCCTCAGAGTTTCTGATTCCAAAGGCCCAAGATACAGCCCAAGAGTCTATCAGAAAAAAAAAATTCATTTACATTATTACAACTGTATTAATGGTATTTCCATTTAAAAGGATTGATTAGAACTGGAGAAAAGCAAACTTAGGAGGGTGTACTTGTTAGTTAATGCTGTGTAATAAATCATTCCCAAACTGAGTGCTTTAAGACATAAACAGCACTGTTTACAATGGCCAGAACACAGAAGCAACCTAAATGTCCATCTACGGAAGACTGAATAAAGAAGATGTGGAATATCTGGAATATTACGCAGCCATTAAAAAGAATGAAATGACTCCATTTGCAGCAACATGGACGGACCTAGGGAGAGTCATACTGAGTAAAGTAAGTCAGACAGAGAAGGTGAAGTATCATATGACATCCCTTATGTGTGGAATCTAAACAAGAAATGATACAAAGGAACTTATGAAATAGAAAGAGACTCACAGACTTAGAAAACAAACTGATGGTTCCTGGGGGGAGGTATAGTCAGGGAGTTTGGGAGGGTCATGTACACACTGCTATATTCAAAAAGGATAATCAACAAGGACTTACTATAAAGCACATGGAACTCTCCTCAATGCTATGTGCCAGCCTGGGTGGGAGGGGGTGTGGGGGACAATGAATACATGTATGTATATGGCTGCATCCCTTCACTGTTCATTTGAAACTATCACAACAATATTAATTGGCTATACCCCAGTACAAAATAAAACGTTGAAAATTTGGAAAAAAAAGAAATAATCATTTATTATTTTTTTGATGAGCTTTCTGGGTTGGAAATTTGCAAGCAGCTTGACTATGCACTTCTGGTTCGTGGGGTTGCAGGCAGATGTCAGCTGAGGCAGCCATCATCATAGAGCTTCAGTAAGGCCAGAAGATCTGCTTTCAAAATCTTGTTGGGACTCCGTCTCTGGACTTTGGGTTTCCTTTAGGGTGTTGTAGCTTAGCTGGATGCTGGAGGAAAGGGATTGTCAAGGGTGAAGTTACAAAGAGGGAGGGCCTAGGACCCTCGAGTTTCAGGAAGCATTCTCAACAGCACCATGAGGAAGTGGGGGCATTCAGTGAAGAGGAATCCTAAAGGAGCAAAGGCTCAAGTGTTGCACAAATAATGATGCAACAGAGAGAAGGAAACACTGCAAGAAGGAAATGTTTGGGTAGGGAGAGGAGAGGAGACTCAATGTCAAAGTGGAGCGGTTGGCCTCTTACAGATTGTCCAAACATGCTCACGGGAGGGGCAAGAGTACACCTCTGCAAGTGAGCTGTAGTGTCCCTGGGGCCAGCCTAAGGAAGTTTCTTTCTTATTGCTTCTATTTTTTTTCAGCAAAAGAAGAAGTGAGAATGAAGAGCGGGGAGAATGGCTGGAGGTTTAGAGAGAAGAGATGAGAAAATTATTTCTTAGGGGCTGGAGAGGAAAACGGTGGCAGCCTTGCAGTTTGGTTCTGAGTATTTGCAGCCGCACATTTGAAACATGTTCCCTCCTGAGTTCAGCTGGGTGGGAGCAGGCACAGAGAAGGCAGTGAGTTCATTTCAACCAGGGTTGGGGTTTTGCCAGGTAAGTATGACTGAGGGAGAAAGAGGAAAGGAGATCATGTCACTTGGGCAAGGGCATGATTATGGTGGTTGACCACAGAATCTTTGCAGTCTAAGGAAGGGAGGACATGGGAGGAGATGAGAGAAATGGGGGGAAAAAAGGTGGGATCTAAGAATCAGAGATACCAATGGCATTCCTGAATTGAAAGAGGAGAGTGAAAAAGTTGGCTTAAAGTTCAACATTCAGATCATGGCATCTGGTCCCATCACTTCATGGCAAATAGATGGGGAAACAGTGGAAACAGTGTCAGACTTTATTTTTTTGGGCTCCAAAATCACTGCAGATGGTGATTGCAGCCATGAAATTAAAAGACGCTTACTCCTAGGAAGGAAAGTTATGACCAGCCTAGATAGCATATTCAAAAGCAGAGACATTACTTTGCCAACAAAGGTCTGTCTAGTCAAGGCTATGATTTTTCCAGTCGTCACGTATGGATGTGAGAGTTGGACTGTGAAGAAAGCTGAGCACTGAAGAATTGATGCTTTTGAACTGCAGTGTTGGAGAAGACTCTTGAGAGTCCCTTGGACTGCAAGGAGATCCAACCAGTCCATTCTAAAGGAGATCAGTCCTGGGATTTCTTTGGAAGGAATGATGCTAAAGCTGAAACTCCAGTACTTTGGCCACCTCATGCGAAGGGATGACTCATTGGAAAAGACTGATGCTGGGAAGTATTGGGGGCAGGAGGAAAAGGGAACGACAGAGGATGAGATGGCTAGATGGCATCACCGACTTGATGGACATGAGTCTGAGTGAACTCCGGGAGTTGGTGATGGACAGGGAGGCCTGGAGTGCTGCGATTAATGGGGTCACAAAGAGTTGGACACGACTGAGCGACTGAACTGAACTGAACTGAACTACATGATTTGGCACTAGTCCCTGCATGACAACAACTTCAGACATGCAAATGATACCACTCTAATGGCAGAAAGCAAAGAGGAACTAAAGAGCCTCTTGACGAGAGTGAAAGAGAAGAGTGAAAAAGCTGGCTTAAAATTCAACATTTAAAAAATTAAGACCATGGCATCCAGTCCCATCACTTAATTGCAAATACAAGAGAAAAAAGTGGAAACAGTGATAGATTTTCTTTTCTTGGGCTCCAACATCACTGCGGTCAGTGACTACAGCCATGAAATTATAAGACGCATGCTTCTTGGAAGGAAAGCTATGATAAACCTAGACAACATATTCAAAAGGAGAGACATCACTTTGCCAACAAAAGTCCACATAGTTAAAGTTATGGTTTTTCCAGTAGTCATGTACGGATGTGAGAGTTGGACCATGAAGAAGGCTAAGTGCCAAACAATTGATACTTTTGAACTGTGGTGCTGGAGAAGACTCTCAAGAGTCCCTTGAAAAGCAAGGAGATCAAACCAGTCAGTCCTAAAGGAAATCAGTCCCAAATCTTCATTGGAAGGACTGATGCCAAAGTTGAAACTCCAATATTTTGGCCACCTGATGTGAAAAGCCTACTCATTGGAAAAGATCTGATGCTGGGAGAGATTGATGGCAGAAGAGAAGGGGGAGACAGAGCATGAGATGGTTGGACCGCATTATCAACTCAATGGACATGAGTTTGAGCAAACTCCGGGAGATAGTGAAGGACAGGGAAGCCTGGCGTACTGCAGCCCAGGGGGTCACAAAGAGTCGGCGACGACTGAGAGACTAAAGAACAACCTCCCTGGCACTGTCTGTTCTCATTACCCCCCTCACTCCTAGTTATTCCTCAAACATCCTAGACATGCTCCTGCCTTAGGGCCTTTTCACAGGCTATTCTGTCCTCGTGTTTTCCCTCCAGAAAAATCTTACTCATTCCCTCTCTTCCTTCAAATCTTTGCTTAAATTCCACCTTCTTAGTGATGTCTACCCTGTCTACCCTATTGAATATGGAAACCATTCTCTTCCAGAATTTCCAATCTTTTTTACCCAGATCTATTTTTCCCCCATAGCTTTTTAAAAATATATATACCTTTTCTTTGAAGTTTATGTATTCGTTTCTGGCTGTGCTGGGTCTTTCACTGCTGTGCATGGCTTTCTCTTGTTACGGCCGATGGGGGCTACTCTTCATCGCCTTGGTCTGGCTTCTCCTGTTGTGGAACACAGGCTCTGTGTGTGCAGGTTTCAGTAGTTGTGGCATGTGTGTTTTGCTGCCTCGAGGCATGTGGAGTCTTCCTGGACCAGGGATCGAACCCGTGTGCCCTGAATTGGCAGACAGATTCTTAACCACTGGACCACGAGAGAATTTGTCCCCGTAGTATTTGACATCTAACATTTCACTAACTCCGATTAACACAACATAACTCATGTTATCAGTAGTAAGCCACGTGCTTCTTCGATGCAAGGGCAGGGATCTTGGTCTATTTCCCTCGCCTCTCTGTCCACAGCACCTAGGACAGCACCTGCTGCCGCTGCTGCTAAGTCGCTTCAGTCATGTCCGACTCTGTGTGACCCCATAGACGGCAGCCCACCAGGCTCCCCCATCCCTGGGATTCTCCAGGCAAGAACACTGGAGTGGGTTGCCATTTCCTTCTCCAATGCAGGAAAGTGAAAAGTGAAAGTGAAGTCGCTCAGTCGTGTCCGACCCTCAGCAACCCCATGGACTGCAGCCTTCCAGGCTCCTCCATCCATGGGATTTTCCCGGCAAGAGTACTGGAGTGGGGTGCCATTGCCTTCTCCGAGGACAGCACCTAGCATCTTGCAAAGACTCAGTAAATATGTTTAATGATCCACTTTGAGCACTGGTTACTCTGAGAGATTTCCCTGACACAACAGAGTGGAGGGCCAGTTTTCTCTACAATAACTCTTACAAGCAGCTAGAATACTCAGTCTTGACACCTCAGGGTCCCCTCACCCAGATTCAGCATCTCCCATTCCCAATTCTTAGGTGGCACTAAGGGTAAAAACCAGATGTAAGAGACGTGGGCTCAATCCCAGGGGATCAGGGAGATCCCCTGGAGAAGGGCCTGGAAACCCACTCCAGTATTCCTGCCTGGAGAATCCCCATGGACAGAGGAGCCTGGTGGGCTACAGTCCATGGGGTGACAAAGAGTCGGACATGACTGAAGAGACTTAGCACAGCATAGAGAAAACTCTTGAGAGTCCTTTGGAATGCAAGGAGATCAAACCTGTCAATCCTAAAGGAAATAAGGACTGAATATTCACTGGAAAAGACTGATGCTGAAGCTGAAACTCCAATACTTTGGCCACCTGATGGGAAGAACTGACTCCTTGGAAAAGGCTCTGAGGCTGGGCAAGATTGAAGGCAGGAGGAGAAGGGGACGACAGAGGATGAGATGGTTGGATGGCATCCCCGACTCGATGGACCTGAGTTTGAGTGAGCTCCGGGAGTTGGTGATGGACGGGGAAGCCTGGCGTGCTGCAGTCCTTGGGGTCGCAAAGAGTCTGACCCGATTGAGTGACTGAACTCAACTGAACTGAACTGAAAGGACTTGCCTGCAACTCCATAAATGGTCACAAGGTGGTGCTGTGGGCCATTTCGTCAGTCAAGATTCGCTCTTTCCCTACCTGACACCTCAGTTTCTTTTTGAGTTCTAGTTTAAATTTTTTTCAAACTCTAGGAATTATACTCCTAATGAGACAGGAGATAGGTGGGCTCCAGGCTGAGCAGCTAGAGTTCATCGTCTGTGGACAGATGCTCCAAAACAGCGGGAGGGGAGCTTCCTTGATGGTTCAGTGGTAAAGAATCCACCCGCCAATGAAGGAGACATGTGGGATCTTCCTGATCCGGGAAGATCCCACATGCCGTGGAGCAGCTAAGCCCGTGGGCCACAACTACTGAGCCTGTGCTCTAGAGCCCGAGAGGCTCAGCTACTGAGCCCATGTCCTGCAACTACCGAAGCCTGCGTGCCCTAGACCCCGTGCTCTGCAACAAAAGACGCCACCACAATGAGAAGCCTGTATTCACCGCAGCTAGAGAAAGCCCGTGTGCAGTAGCAAAAATCCAGTGTAACCAAAAGTTAATTACTAACTTAAAAAATGAACTAAAGATAGCAATATTACATGTCAATCCCAAACTTCCGATCTATCCCCCTTCTCTTAGCAAAGCATTTTTAAAGGCAAAGTGAGGGAAGGCTGTCCCAGGGTATGTGATCAGTTCGTGCACAGTTCTCTGCTTGGTTGCTGTTCAGGTAATGGGATAGTTAACAGTCTCACTTTCAGTCTGTTATCAGTCTCAGCCTGTTAACAGTCTGCAATCATCAAGTAGTTTACTTCTTACATGTGGTGGTGGTTTTTAACATCTGAAAAACTCAGGAAATATACATGAGATACTATTCTCTGGGTATTTCAGAGAGACTCTGCAGTAGAGAATATATGGAAGGGGTCTGTCACGGGAAGTCTCCCCACAGCCCTGAATGGTTTCAAACTGAGACTGAGTGACTTGCCCCAAAATTGTTGTCCATCTTCAGACCATTTCAGCCCTTGACACTTTTTTCTAAGAGTGAGAAGTTAAAAAACAGTTTCACCAGAATAAACATAGCTCACAGATAATGAGTCTTCCCAGGTGGCTCTAGTGGGAAAGAACCTGCCTGCTAATGCAGGTATACTTAAGAGACGCCAGTTTGATCCCTGGGTCTGGAAGATACCCTGGAGAAGGAAATGGCAGCCCACCGCAGTATTCCTGCCTGGGAAATCCCATGGACAGAGGAGCCTGGTAGGCTGCAGTCCATAGGGTCGCACAGAGTCATACACAACTGAACTGACTTAGCGTGTACACATACTGAGCTCCTTATTTGAGCCCGGCAATGTTCACCACTTTTTATTTCATTTAATCATAATGACAAGTTCAATTCAGTTCAGTTGCTCAGTCGTGTCCAACACTTTGCGACCCCATGGACTGCAGCACGCCAGGCTTCCCTGTCCATCACCAATTCCCGGAGCTTGCTCAAACTCATGTCCATCGAGTTGGTGATGCCATCCAACCATATTCTCTGTCGTCCCCTTCTCCTCCTGCCTTCAATCTTTGCCAGCATCAGGGTCTTTTCCAGGGAGTCAGTTTTTCACATCAGGTGGCCAAAGTATTGGAGTTTCAGCTTCAGCATCAGTCCTTCCAATGAATATTCAGGACTTATTTCCTTTAGGATTGACTGGTTCAATCTCCTTGTAGTCCAAAGGACTCTCAAGAGTCTTCTCCAACACTACAGTTCAAAAGCATCAATTCTTCGGCACTCAGCTTTCTTTATGGTCCAACTCTCACATCCATATGTAACTACTGGAAAAACCACAGCTTTGACTAGACAGACCTTTGTCAGCAAATTAATGTCTCTGCTTTTTAATATGCTATCTAGGTTGGTCATAGCTTTTCTTTCAAGGAGCAAGGGTCTTTTAATTGCATGGCTGCAGTCACCATCTGTAGTGATTTTGGAGCCCAAGAAAATAAAGTCTGTCACTATTTGCACTGTTTCCCCATTTGTTTGCCATGAAGTGATGGGACCGGATGCATGTTCTTCATTTTTTTCAATGTTGAGCTTTAAGCCAGCTTTTTCACTCTCCTCTTTCATTTTCATCAAGAGGCTTTTAAGTTCCTCTTCACTTTCTGCTATAAGGATGATGTCATCTACATATCTGAGGTTATTGATATTTCTCCTGGCGATCTTGATTCCAGCTTGTGCTTCATCCAGCCCGGCATTTCTCATGATATACTACTCTGCACATAATTTAAATAAGCAGGTTGACAATATACAGCTTTGACATACTCCTTTCCCTATTTGGAATCAATCTGTTGTTTCACGTCCAGTTCTAACTGTTGCTTCTTGACCTGCATACAGATTTCTCAGGAGGCCAGTAAGGTAGTCTGGTATGCCCATCTCTTGAAGAATTTTCCAGTTTGTTGTGATCCACACAGTCTAAGGCATTGGTGTAAGCAATAAAGCAGAAGTAGATGTTTTTCTGGAATTCTCTTGCTTTTTCGATGATCCAATGGATGTTGACAATTTGACCTCTGGTTCCTCTGCCTTTTCTAAAACCAGCTTCAACATCTGGAAGTTCACGGTTCACATACTGTTGAAGCCCGGCTTGGAGAATTTTGAGCATTGGTTTGCTAGTATGTGAGATGACTGCAATTGTGCAACAGTTTGAACATTCTTTGGCATTGCCCTTTTTTGGCATTGGAATGAAAACTGACCTTTCCCAGTCCTGTGGCCACTGCTGAGTTTTCCAAATTTGCTGGCATATTGAGTGCAGCATTTTAATAGCATTATCTTTTAGGATTTGAAATAGCTCAAGTGGCATTGCATCACCTCCACTTGCTTGTTCATAGTGATGCTTCCTAAAGCCCACTTGACTTTAGACTCCAGGGTTTCTGGCTCTAGATGAGTGATCACACCATCACGGTTATCTGTGTCATGAAGATCTTTTTTGTATAGTTCTTCTGTGTATTCTTGCCACCTCTTCTTAATATCTTCTGCTTCTGTTAGTCCATACCATTTTTGTCCTTTATTAAGCCCATCTTTGCATGAAATGTTCCCTTGGTTTCTCTAATTTTTTTGAAGAGATCTCTAGTCTTTCCCATTCTATTGTTTTCCTCTATTTTTTTGCATTGATCATTGAGGAAGGCTTTCTTATCTCTCCATGCTATTCTTTGGAACTCTCCATTCAAATGGATATATTGTTCCTTTTCTCCTTTGCCTTTCCCTTCTCTTCTTTTCTCAGCTATTTGTAAGACCTCCTCAGACAACCGATTTGCCTTTTTGCAGGTCTTTTTCTTGGAGATGGTCTTGATCCCTGTCTCCTGTTCAATGTCACAGACCTCCATCCATAGTTCTTCAGACACTCTATCAGATCTAATCCTTTGAATCTATTTGTCACTTCCAATGTATAATCATAAGGGATTTGATTTAGGTCATACCTGAATGGTCTAGTGGTTTTTCCTACTTTCTTCAATTTAAGCCTGAATTTTGCAATAAGGAGTTCATGATCTGAGCCACAGTCAGCTCCCAGTCTTGTTTTTGCTGACTGTATACAGCTTCTCCATCTTTGGCTGCAAAGAATATAATCAGTCTGATTTCGGTATTGACCACCTGGTGATGTCCATGTGTAGAGTTGTCTCTTGTATTGTTGGAAGAGGATGTTTGCTACGACCAATGCGTCCTCTTGGCAAAACTCTATTAGCTGTTGCCCTGCTTCATTCTGTACTCCAAGGCTAAATCTGCCTGTTACTTCAGGTATGTCTTGACTTCCTACTTTTGCATTCCAGTCCCCTATGATGAAAAGGACATCTATTTTGGGTGTTAGTGAAGAGGAAAATTTTAAATTTTTACATAACCTCCTGCTTCTTCTGCCTCTGTAACTCAGCTTGCTCCCTGCAAAGTCTAGATCATGTAGGTCTCAGAAAGTGGGGACTCACAATACTAGGAACTGGAGCTTATCTCACTCACCCTTGTCCTGCTCTTTGCAATCACCCTAGCCCCTACAAACCCACGAACCTGCTTAATCATGCCTGTCGGTGTACAAAAACACTGCAACCCCTTTGTTCGGGGCTCAGAGCTTGGAGTGTTAACTCCTCTGGGCCTGCAGGCGTAATAAACCTGAGTTCTCCGAGTGTGGTGCTTGGTTTCTTGAGTACTGGTTTCTGCAACATTTCTTCTAGAAGGTCTTGTAGATCTTCATAGAGCTGTTCAATTTCAGCTTCTTCAGCATTACTGCTTGGGGCATAGACTTGGATTACCGTGATATTGAATGGCTTGCCTTGGAAATGAACAGAGATGATTCTGTCATTTTTGAGATCGCACCCAAGTACTGCATTTCAGATTCTTTGTTGACTATGAGGGCTACTCCATTTCTGCTAAGGGATTCTTGCCCACAGTAGTAGATATAATGGTCATCTGAGTTAAATCCATCCATTCCAGTCCATTTTAGTTCACTGATTCCAAAAATGTTGAGATTCACTCTTGCCATCTCCTGTTTGATCGCTTCCAATTTACCCTTGATTCATGGCGCTAGAGTCGGACACAACTGAGCGACTTCACTTTCACTTTTCACTTTCATGTATTGGAGAAGGAAATGGCAACCCACTCCAGTGTTCTTGCCTGGAGAATCCCAGGGACGGGAAGCCTGGTGGGCTGCCGTCTATGGGGTCGCACAGAGTCGGATACACTAAAGCGACGCAGCAGCAGCAGCAGCACGGACCTTAGATTCCAGGTCCCTATGCAACATTGTTCTTTACAGCATCGGACTTTACTTCCATCACCAGTCACATTCACAACTGGGTGTTGGTTTCGCTTTGGCGCCATCTCTTCGTTCTTTCGCGAGTTGTTTCTCCACTCTTCTCCAGCAGTACACTGGGCACCTACCGACTGAGGAGTTCATCTGTGTTGGTTTCGCTTTGGCGCCCTCTCTTCGTTCTTTCGCGAGTTGTTTCTCCACTCTTCTCCAGCAGTACGCTGGGCACCTACCGACTGAGGAGTTCATCTGTCAGTGTCATGTCCTTTTGCCTTTTCATACTGTTCATACTGTCCAGGAAGATGGTAGAAGGGGCGAAGTCTCATTTAAAATCAAACCCCATGCCCACCAGAGATGCTCAGAGGGTTCAAACAAACCCTTGTGTGCACCAGAACCCAGAGACCCCACAGAGACTGAGTCAGAACTCTGTGTGAGTGTATCCTGTGGAGGTATGGGTCACCAGTGGTCTGCCACAGGGGCAGGGGCTCTGGGTGCGGGAGACTGGTCACACAGCCTGTGGCATAAGCCCTCTTGGAGGAGGTCTCCATTAACTCCACCATCAAGCCACCGAGCAGATGACCCACAAACTGCAGAACAATTATACCAAAGAAATTATCGCACTGTTAAGAAAGTTCTAGGATCCACAACAGATCTCCCAACTTGGGGATCCGGCAAAGGGACTGAGAACCCCCAGGGAAATTTGACTTTGGAGGCCAGTGGGATTTGATTACAAAACTTACACAAGACTGGAGAAAGAGACTCTTGGAGGGCACACACAAAGCCTTGTGTGCACCGGGACCCAGGAGAAAGGAGCAGTGACCCCACAAGAGACTGACCCAGCCTTGCCTGGGAGTGTCCAGGAGTCTCCAGCAGAGGCAAGGGTCAGGAGCACTGATGAGGCAGTGCCGGGACCTTGTGAAAGAGGTCGCCATTATCTTCATCACCTCCACCATAGTTTGGTCTCAGGTCAAACAACTGGGAGGGAACACAGCCCCGCCCATCAACAGAAAATTGGATTAAAGATGTACAGAGCATGGCCCCACCCATCAGAACCAGACCCAGTTTCCCCCACAATCAGCCTCTCCCAACAGGAAGCTTCCATAAGCCTCTTATCCTTATCTGTCAGAGGCAGACAGAATGAAAAGTGTCTTCCAAATGTTCAAGAACTTCCAGATGTTGAAGCTGGATTTAGCAAAGGCAGAGGAACCAGAGATCAAATTGCCAACATCTGCTGGATCATTGAAAAAGCAAGAGAATTCCAGAAAAACATCTACTGCTTTATTGACTATGTCAAAGCCTTTGACTGTGTGGATGACAACAAACTGTGGAAAATTCTTCAAGAGATGGAAACACCAGACCACCTGACCTGCCTCCTGAGAAATCTGTATGCAGGTCAGGAAGCAACAGTTAGAACTGGACATCGAACAACAGACTGGTTCCAAATAGGAAAAGGAGTACGTCAAGGCTGTATATTATCACCCTGTTTATTTAACTTATATGCAGAGAACATCATGAGAAACGCTGGGCTGGAGGAAGCACAAGCTGGATTCAAGATTGCCAGGAGAAATATCAATAACCTCAGATATGCAGATGACACCACCCTTATAGCAGAAAGTGAGGAACTAAAGAGCCTCTTGATGAAAGTGAAAGATGAGAGTGAAAAAGCTGGCTTGAAACTCAACATTCAGAAAACGAAGATCATGGCATCCGGTCCCATCACTTCATGGCAAACAGAGGGGTTAACAATGCAAACAGTGACAGACTTTATTTTCTTGGGCTCCAGAATCACTGCAGATGATGACTGCAGCCATGAAATTAAAAGATGCTTGCTCCTTGGAAGAAAAGCTATGACCAACCTAGAGAGCATATTGAAAAGCAGAGACATTAGTTTGCCGACAAAGGTCCATCTAGTCAAGGCTATGGTTTTTCCAGTGGTCACATATGGATGTGAGAGTTGGACTGTGAAGAAGCTGAGCGCCGAAGAATTGATGCTTTTGAACTGTGGTGTTGGAGAAGACTCTTGAGAGTCCCTTGGACTGCAAGGAGATCAAACCAGTCATTCCTAAAGGAAATAAGTCCTGAATATTCATTGGAAGGACTGATGCTGAAGCTGAAGCTCCAATACTTTGGCCACCTGATACAAAGAACTGACTCCTTGGAAAATACCCTGATGTTGGGAAAGACTGAAGGCAGAAGGACAAGGGGATGACAGAGGATGAGATGGTTGGATGGCATCACTGATTCAATGGACATGAGTTTGAGCAAGCCCCTGGTGTTGGTGATCGATGGGGAGGCCTGGCGTGCTGCAGTCCATGGTGTCACAGAGAGCTGGACTCGACTGAGCGACTGAACTGACTGATTGTTCTTGGGGTCCTCAAGGTAAGAATAGTGAAGTGGTTTGCCATTCCCTTCTCCAGTGGACCACTTTTTGTCAGAACTCTCCACCATGACCCGTCCATCTTGGGTGGCCCCGCATGGCATGAGGCCACCCATTTTCATAATGACAGTGCACCACCCAACTCTCGTTGGTCTCAATTTACAGATGCGGAAACTGAGGCACAGCAATAGTGAATAACTTGGCTCAGCATTACACCCTGAGGAAGTGGCAGAAATACCCATTCAGCCACTCCCCTCCCCCATATTCCTGTTAGCCCTCCTTTTACTGGCAAACCTCCCGGGATGGGAAATTCCACAACTTGAAGCCCAAGCCGAAATGGAGAAAACAATCTGCAAAAGAGCATGGAGCATGTATTATCATTAAAAAAATACATATACACTGGATATAGATCATATACACACAATACAGATCTGATTATCGTGTGGGAAAGACTTTGGAATAATTTCCATCTTCTACCTGTTCAAGTATTCTGAATTTTTCATTTGTTTTTTTGTCCCACTGCTCGGCTTGCAGGATCTTAGTTTCCCCACTAGGGGTCGAACCTGGGCCACAGCAGTGAAAGTGAAGTTTTGTAAGTCAGTTGGGACTTGAACCCATACACGGGGACTTGATGCCAAAATCTTGGCTCTCTGTGCACCAAAGCCAAACAGAAATAGAGACAGAGTTATGGAGGAGAAAGAAAGAGTTGCTGTATTTATTTGCCAGGCAACAGGGGAATACAGTAGGCTAGACCCTCAAGAACCGTGCCCTGGTGAATAGACAGGTTAATCAGGCCAGGGGATATGATAAGGATCAAGGCAGTAACAGCCTTCCCTCGTGGTCCAGTGGTTAAGAATCAGGTGGTACAGGTTCGATCCCTGGTTTGGAAAGATCCCACAGCTCTGAGGCAACTAAGCCTGTGCTCCGCAGTAAGAGAATAGCTCCCAATCTCCGTAACTAGAGAAAGCCTGAATGCAGCAATGAAGACCCAGCACAGGCATAAATAAATATGTATATTTTGTAAAAAAAAAAAAAAGTAACAGTCTTGAGACTCACACAGACTTGAGACTCGAAAAGAATAGGACACCACTGAGTGACTGAACAATCTTGAATTCTTCTGCAGTTTCAACAGGGTGGGGCTGCTGACAAGACTAGGGTGTGTCCAGGGTCTTAGGTGATCCAGTCTCCTAGTCTTGATGACCCTCACTGGCCCCTTTAATCTTGCCTCAGGTGGTTTCAGGGCTGCTCCTCCCTTAATTAGCAACTGTTCTGCCCTTTAGAACTCAGAGGTCACAGAGGCTGGAATCTTGCCTGTTAAGAAATAGGAGACAGACTTTCCTGGTGGCTCAGTGGATAAGAATCTGCCAATTCAGGGGACATGGGTTTGATCCCTGGTCTGGGAAGATTCCACAGATTAACTGCAGATTAACTAAACCTGTGTGCCACAGCTACTGAGCCTACACTCTACAGCCTGTAGAGGTCACCGTAATAAGTTCGTGCACTGCAAGAAGAGTAGCTCCCACTTGCCACAACTAGAGAAAGCCTGCACTCAGCAACGAAGACCTAGTGCAGCTTAAAAAAAAACTAACGGGAGACAAAAAGACCTCTGTTCCTGGGAGCCCCAAAGGCCCTGCTTGGCATCAGAAGCGCAGAATCTTAACTACTGGGCCACCAGAAAAGTCCTAAGTGTGGATTTTTGACAGTGCTGAAAGTGTTGTTGTTCAGTCGCCCAGTCATGTCCAACTCTTTGCGACCCCAACATGCTAAGCTTCTCTGTCCTGAACAATCTCCTGGAGTTTGCTCAGACTTATGTCCATTGAGTCGATAATGCCGTCCAACCATAATCCGTTGCCCCCTTTTCCTCCTGCCCTCAGTCTTTCCCAGTGTCAGGGTCTTTTCAAATGAGTCGACTCTTCACATCAGGTGGCCAAAGTATTGGAGCTTCAGCTTCAGGATTAGTCCTTCCGATGAATATTCAGGGTTGATTTCCTTTAGAATTGACCCGTTTGATTTTCTTGCTGTCCAAGGGACTCTCAAGAGTCTTCTCCAGCTCCACAGTTTAAAAACATCAATTCTTCCACGTTCAGCGGGCCACACGACAGGCCAATAAGTCCCAGGTGTGGAGACAAGGAATATGGCTTTATTGGGAAAGCTGGCTGACCGAGAACATGGCATACTAATGTCTAATAACGATTTCATCTGGGGTCTGGATGCCAGGTTCTTCGATAGAACAGAGAAGTAGAGGAGGTGAGGAAGTCAAGTAGAAAAGCTATTTATCTTGCAAAACAGGAGGGGATGTGTTAAATTCCTCCTTCTCTGCCATTCAAAGTTAGGCTATGTCAGATTGTATCTCTGTGAGTTAAACAAAGGCATTTTAATAGTCTGGGAGAGGGCAGCTTTCCCTGAGGAAGGCTATTATGTATGATTATAATAATAAAAGCAAGGCAAAGAAAAGGTTAAAGTCAAAGAAACAGATCCAACAGGGAGTCAGAATTGGTTCTACCCTGTAACACTGGAGTAGGTTGCCATTTCCTTCTCCCTTATCTCACACGCTAGTAAGGGAGAAGGAAATGGCAACCTACTCCAATATTCTTGCCTGGAGAATCCTGTGGACAGTGGAGCCTGAAGGGCTGCTGTCCATAGGGTCACACAGAGTCAGATACGACTGAAGCGACTTAGCATGCAACATGTAACACTGTGTGTGGATTTCTGATAGTGCTGAAGTTCAGCGCCCTAAAGTGTCCACCCCCTCTTGTTCAAGGGTCAGCAATACTGCAGTAAGTACACGAGAGAGGAGAGAGTGAGTGCAGCTGTGGGTCCTTGCTCCCAGGCCAAATGGCCTGGGCATTCCTGGGCTGGGGAGGCAGGTGTATTGGGGGAGAGTACACAAGCCATTGGCTATTAGGGGACAGAAGCACAAATGTCAGGGAGCTCCACCGTGGTGACCCTCACTTATGTGAGTGATGGAGAGGGACCTTCCCTGGAGAGAGGCCTGAGTAGGACAGGACGCTCAAGTTGGATCAGGATGGGCTGCACGTGGCTGTGCAGTTTGTTGACACCACAACCTCCCCTGGCAGCTTCCTGCGGTTGATTTATATCCAGTCACACCTGCATTACCTCACTGAGTTCCCTTAGGCATTCAGGGATTTATATATTTCTTCATTCATTCAGTCTAGTCACATCCCAAGGACTTCCCTGCAGCTCAAACGGTTAAGAATCTGCCTGTAATGAAGGAGATAAGGGTTTGATCCCTGGGTCAGGAAGATCCTCTGGAGAAGGGAAGGGAAATCCACTCCAGTATTCTTGCCTGGAGAATCCCCAGGGACAGAGAAGCCTGGTGGGCTACAGTCCATGGGGTCGCAAAGAGTTGGACACGACTGAGCGACTAACGTGTTCACATCACAGCCTCTCCAAGCCAGTCCTCTCTTTCTCCCACTCTCTCCACTCCTGTCTTTGTGCCTCGGGCCCGCCTTCCAGTCTCCGCGCCCTGTCCTCTCATTGGTCCAGCTCCCTCAGTCCCGCCCCCAAATCACAGGGCAGGGGGAAGCTTTTATTCCTACCCCTTCCACTGGGTACTCTGCCTCAGATCAGAGATCAGATCAGTCGCTCAGTCGTGTCCGACTCTTTGCGACCACATGAATCACAGCATGCCAGGCCTCCCTGTCCATCACCAACTCCCGGAGTTCACTGAGACTCACGTCCATCGAGTCAGTGATGCCATCCAGCCACCTCATCCTCTGTCGTCCCCTTCTTCTCCTGCCCCCAATCAATCCCAGCATCAGAGTCTTTTCCAATGAGTCAACTCTTCTCATGAGGTGGCCAGAGTACTGCAGTTTCAGCTTTAGCATCATTCCTTCCAAAGAAATCCCAGGGCTGATCTCCTTCAGAATGGACTGGTTGGATCTCCTTGCAGTCCAAGGGACTCTCAAGAGTCTTCTCCAACACCACAGTTCAAAAGCATCAATTCTTCGGCGCTCAGCCTTCTTCACAGTCCAACTCTCACATCCATACATGACCACAGGAAAAACCATAGCCTTGACTAGATGAACCTTTGTTGGCAAAGTAATGTCTCTGCTTTTGAATACGCTGTCTAGGTTGGTCATAACTTTCCTTCCAAGGAGTAAGCGTCTTTTAATTTTATGGCTGCAGTCACCATCTGTAGTGATTTTGGAGCCCAGAAAAATAAAGTCTGACACTGTTTCCACTGTTTCCCCATCTATTTCCCATGAAGTGGTGGGACCGGATGCCATGATCTTCGTTTTCTGAATGTTGAGTTTCAAGCCAACTTTTTCACTCTCCACTTTCACTTTCATCAAGAGGCTTTTGAGTTCCTCTTCACTTTCTGCCATAAGGGTGGTGTCATCTGCATATCTGAGGTTATTGAGATTTCTCCCGGCAATCTTGATTCCAGCTTGTATTTCTTCCAGTCCAGCGTTTCTCATGATGTACTCTGCATATAAGTTAAATAAACAGGGTGACAATATACAGCCTTGACGTACTCCTTTTCCTATTTGGAACCAGTCTGTTGTTCCATGTCCAATTCTAACTGTTGCTTCCTGACCTGCATACAAATTTCTCATGAGGCAGACCAGGTGGTCTGCTATTCCCATCTCTTTCAGAATTTTCCACAGTTTATTGTGATCCACACAGTCAAAGGCTTTGGCATAGTCAATAAAGCAGAAATAGGTGTTTTTCTGGAACTCTCTTGCTTTTTCCATGATCCAGCAGATGTTGGCAATTTGATCTCTGGTTCCTCTGCCTTTTCTAAAACCAGCTTGAACATCAGGAAGTTCACAGTTCACATATTGTTGAAGCCTGGCTTGGAGAATTTTGAGCATTACTTTACTAGCGTGTGAGATGAGTGCAATTGTGCGGTAGTTTGAGCATTCTTTGGCATTGCCTTTCTTTGGGATTGGAATGAAAACTGACCTTTTCCAGTCCTGTGGCCACTGCTGAGTTTTCCAAATTTGCTGGCATATTGAGTGCAGCACTTTCACTGCATCATCTTTCAGGATTTGGAAGAGCTCAACTGGAATTCCATCACCTCCACTAGCTTTGTTCGTAGTGATGCTTTTTAAGGCCCACTTGACTTCACATTTCAGGATGTCTAGCTCTAGGTCAGTGATCACATCATCGTGATTATCTGGGTTGTGAAGATCTTTTTTGTACAGTTCTTCTGTGTATTCTTGCCATCTCTTCTTAATATCTTCTGCTTCTGTTAGGTCCATACCATTTCTGTCCTTTATCGAGCTCATCTTTGCATGAAATGTTCCTTTGGTATCTCTGATTTTCTTGAAGAGATCCCTAGTCTTTCCCATTCTGTTGTTTTCCTCTATTTCTTTGCATTGATTGCTGAAGAAGGCTTTCTTATCTCTTCTTGCTATTCTTTGGAACTCTGCATTCAGATGTTTATATCTTTCCTTTTCTCCTTTGCTTTTCGCTTCTCTTCTTTTCACAGCTATTTGTAAGGCCTCCCCAGACAGCCATTTTGCTTTTTTGCTTTTCTTTTCTATGGGAATGGTCTTGATCCCTGTCTTCTGTACAATGTCAGTGTACAATGGTCTTGATCCCTGTCTCCTGTACAAATTGGAAGTGGTCAAACAAGAGATGGCAAGAGTGAATGTCGACATTCTAGGAATCAGCGAACTGAAATGGACTGGAATGGGTGAATTTAACTCAGATGACCATTATATCTACTACTCCGGGCAGGAATCCCTCAGAAGAAATGGAGTGGCCCTCATGGTCAACAAAAGAGTCCGAAATGCAGTACTTGGATGCAATCTCAAAAACGACAGAATGATCTATATTCGTTTCCAAGGCAAACCATTCAATATCACAGTAATCCAAGTCTATGCCCCAACCAATAACACTGAAGAAGCTGAAGTTGAACAGGTCTATGAAGACCTACGAGACCTTTTAGAACTAACACCCAAAAAAGATGTCCTTTTCATTATAGGGGACTGGAATGCAAAAGTAGGAAGTCAAGAAACACCTGGAGTAACAGGCAAATTTGGCCTTGGAATACGGAATGAAGCAGGGCAAAGACTAATAGAGTTTTGCCAAGAAAATGCACTGGTCATAACAAACACCCTCTTCCAAAAACGTAAGAGAAGACTCTATACATGGACATCACCAGATGGTCAACACCAAAATCAGATTGATTATATTCTTTGCAGCCAAAGATGGAGAAGCTCTATACAGTCAGCAAAAACAAGACTGGGAGCTGACTGTGGCTCAGACCATGAACTCCTTATTGCCAAATTCAGACTTAAATTGAAGAAAGTAGGGAAAACCACTAGACCATTCAGGTATGACCTAAATCAAATCCCTTATGATTATACAGTGGAAGTGAGAAATAGATTTAAGGGCCTAGATCTGATAGATAGAGTGCCTGATGAACTATGGAATGAGGGTACACTGCCTAAGCCTCAGATATTTCAACCAATGGAAGCCAACCTACTCAGCCAATGGGGCTGGAGCACTTAATATAAAGAGTGTGCTGATGCTCCCCAATGGAATCTCCAGGTGGTGTCCGCTCAGCCAACGGCACCTCTCTGTGTGCGAGCAGGTCGGGAATGGAAGAAGCTCATCCTGAGTGTTCTCCTGCCTGGATACCCAGCTCCACAAGGCTCAGGAAGGCGCTCTTCTCACCACCATCTCTTGTCAAGAGCCACCGAAAAGCTGCTAGGAAGTCGAGCAGGGGTCAGCCCGCAGGTGAAAGGACCAGACAAAGAGGGTTTAGAGGAAAGGTCTGGTGTCAGCTGTTGGGGATGGGCATGCACAGAAGACAGTATGGACCTCTCTTTTCTTTGTTTTTCTTAGTAGCTGCAACAGGTCAAATGGGGCCCAGCACCCCTATCGTGTGAGTGCCTTTGGTTTGAATCTGGAAGAGGAAGGGAAGTGGGACCCGGAGATGAAAAGCAACCTGCACGTGTCAAGTGTTGCCTCACGGGACTGACAGTTGTTGACTAGACACCCGGGCTGGGCCCTTGAGAAGGAAAAGGGGTCCGGGGAGGCAAAAGCTAAAGAACACAGGTGAGCATGAAGGATCCCCGACTCTCCACCCACCTCCTAAATTGAGGCTCTTTTCTTTTTCTCCTCTCAGGCGGCATTACACAATTGCTGATTTTGAAATCAGGGGTCCTCTCGGCAAGGGAAACTTCGGGAATGTGTACATGGCTTGCCATTTCATTGTGGCCCTGAAAGTCCTCTTCAAGTCCCAGATAGAAAAGGAAGGACTGGAATATCAGCTGCGCAGGGAAATTGATATCCAGGCGCACCTACAAAGGACAGTCTCTGTATGAATGAGATTCCCATGCGTTTTCCCTCACAGACTTCCAGATGGAGCTATTACTCTCCTGGCCCCAGCACAATTTGCCCCTTTGTGTGACCAGTCACTTGTAATAGCATCATGAATTGGGCCTCAGGGAGGAGTCTTGACCCTTCCTCCTTTGTCCCCCAGACAGCACAATATCCTGCACCTGTACAACTACTTCCATGATGCGCGCCGGGTGTACCTGATTCTAGAATATGCTCCAAGGGGTGAGCTCTACAAGGAGCTACAAAACAGCCACGCGTTTGATGAACCGCGCACAGCCACGGTGAGGCAGAGGAGGCTGAGGGCTAGGGTTCATGAGTTTCCTATGGGCTGATGGGGGTCACTGCCTATGGCTTTCATGAAGGTTCAGATTGCTTCCTTTGAAAAAAAAAACTTTTATGAATTAATGAATTGATTTATGGCTGTGCAGGGTCTTTGTTGCCATGTGGGACTTTACTTGCACCAGCTTCTCATTGCAGTGGTTTCTCTTGTGAAGCATGGGCTCTAGGGTGCGTAGGCTCAGCAGTTGTGGCGCACTGGCTTAGTTGCCCTGTGGCTTGTGGACTCTTCCTGGATGAGGACTCGAAACTGTGTCCCCTGCATTGGCAGGTGGATTCTTTACCACTGGACCCACCAGGGAAGTCCTGAATTGCTTTTTTCTATCAATTTTACATAGCGACTCTTATATCCTACAATTTTACTTTTGGATACCCTATGGCATCACTGACTCAATTTGAGTGAACACCGGGAGTTGGCGATGGACAGGGAGGCCTGGCATGCTGCAGTCCATGGGGTTGCAGAGTCAAGACACGACTGAGCAACTGAACTGAATAATTACCCCCAGGATGTTAATAAGTAGTGTGTATAAGTTTGTGTTCTTTGGTTGTAAACAACAGAATCTAACTGCATTACCTTGTGGAAAGAAACATGAAAGGCTGTGGGGGAGTTCACTGAATAAATGAATGAAACTGACTTAGAAAGCTAGGGATTTTTGGAGGACCTCTGGGTGGGAATGACAGCCGTCATCACCCCATGGCCGGCTTCATTTCCAGACTGCTTTTTCTTTGCTCACACAGGTAATGGAGGAGTTGGCAGATGCTCTGACCTACTGCCATGAAAAGAAGGTGATTCACAGGAATATGAAGCCAGAGAAACTGCTGCTGGGGCTCATGGGTGAGGTGAAGATGGCAGACTTTGGCTGGTCTGTGCACACTCCCTAAGGTAGGACAGGTGGTGGCACCCTGGCCAGTTAAGAATGATCCAATTTAATTCATTTCACATGTAAGACCCAGCTACAAACCTGGGTTTGTATTTCAATGCTGCCTTTTGAAATGCATATTTTAACAAGTATTTGTAGACTGAAAGAAGGTGGTTCGACTATATCTTCTATTTTTTAAGGTTTACATAAAATTTTACCAATAAGTTTCCGTGTAAGTACATTAAGAATGATTGTGCCATAATTCCGGGAATTTTACTCTATAAATAAACTGTAATTAATTTACTTGGTCCCTCTTGGTGGACCATCAGTTTGTTCCAAAACTTCCTGGATCATGAGCTAAATAATTGTAGGAAGAATCTCAGAATATGGGATTGTTGGTCCCAGGACTTGCCTTGTCAACCTTAATTCATAGGAAAACTTGGTGTTTCCAAGTTCCTGTGCTTGACAGGAGATTGCCCAGGACTGGATGCTGGGGAAGGATCGTGTCCCTTCTACTGAGCCTCCGCTTAATGTTCCTTTCTCTAGGAGAAAGAAGATGTGTGGGACGCTGGACTACTTGCCCCCAGAAATGATTGAGGGGAGAATATACAATGAAAAGGTAGATCTATGGTGCCTAGGGGTGCTCTGCTACGAGCTGCTGGTGGGAAATCCACCCTTCGAGAGCACCTCCCATAGTGAGACCTACAGACACATCCTCAAGGTGGGATGGCCACACTCTGGGCATTCGTGCAGGAGCTGGGGGTAAGGGGCGGCTGGGAGCCTGGGGCACACACAAAGCTGGTTTACTATGATCCCGGCCAGTGCCTTGAATGGACCAAGGAAACTAACCATACTTCTCTTTCTTCTTTGGCCTCATCAGGTAGATGTAAGATTTCCTGCATCAATACCTTTGAGGGCTTGGGACCTGATCTCCAGGCTTCTCAGATACCAGCCCTCAGAGCAGCAGCCCTTGGCCCAGGTCTTGAAGCACCCGTGGGTCCGGGCTCACTCTCGGAGGGTGCTGCCCCCAGCTGCTCAAATGGCTTCCTTAGCCCTGTCCACCCCTATTCTTTTGTGATTGCTTGTGGAACACCCTGGCTCTGGTATCTCTTCTGTCTTTTGTTTCTTCACGTGTAAGATGTATCATGCTAGTTAATAACGGCTTCCCTTGTGGCTCAGCTGGTAAAGAATCCGCCTGCAATGCGGGAGACCTGGGTTCAATCCCTGGGTTGGGAAGATTCCCTAGAGAAGGGAAAGGCTACTCACTCCAGTATTCTGACCTGGAGAATTCCATGGACTGTATAGTCCATGGGATCTCAAAGAGTCGGACATGACTGAGCGACTTTTACCATTAATAAAGGCCAAATAATTTTATTTATTTTTGGCTGTGCTGGGTCATTGTTGCTTAGGATGGGCTTTCTCTAGTTTCCACGAGCAGGGGCTGCACTTGATGTGGTATGCTGGCTTCAGTAGTTGTGGCCCATGAGCTTAGTTGGTCCTCTGCATAGAATCTTCCCAGACCAGGGATAGAACCGGTGTGCCTTGCACTGGCAGCAGATTCTTACCCCCTGTGCCACCAGGGAAATCCAAAGCTGAATCATCTTGTACCAGGTCTCTTTCTTAAAAAAAAAAAAAAAAAAAATTTATTTGACTGCGTTGGGTCTCAGTTGAGATCTTCATTACATCATGCTGGATCTTTTGGTCAGGCGTTGGCTCTGTGGTGGCAGGAAGGCTCTGTAACACGTGGGTTTAGTATCTCCTGCCCCTGCCCCCTGCACTGGGATCCAAGTTCCCTGACCAGGGATGGGACCCTCATTCCCTGCATTGCAAGTTGGATGTATTTTTAATATATTTATTTGGCGGCATTGTGCCTTAGTGGCGTATGGGAGCAGGTTCCCCTAGAAGGGATCGAACCCAGGCCCCCTGAACTAGGAGCCTGGAATCCTAGCCACTGGACCACCGGAGAAGTCCCACCAAATTATTTTTAAAATATGCTTTTACTAGGTCTAGGTTGGTAATTTCACTTATTTGAAACCAGTAAGCAGCTCTCCTCCAAAATCAGAAAACTTAACACAGCTTAAAAACGACAAATATGCTTTTAATCAGCCGTGTGCCTAAAGGAGCCGCAGCTGGGGAGGTGATGCCGAGTAAACCTTTGGCCCTCGAGCGAGAGACATACTAGGCAGAGTTTAAGGCCACGCAGGGCGGGGCGGGAAAATTTGGGACTCACCACGCCGCCCTGGTGGCTCAGACGGTAAAGAATCCGCCTGCAACGCGTGAGACCTGGGTTCAATCCCTGGGCTGGGAAGATCCCCTGGAGAAGAAAACGAATATCTACTCTAGTATTCTGGCCTGGAGAATTGCATGGACAGAGGAGCCTGGTGAGCTGCAGTCCATGGGGTCGCAAAGAGTGGGGACACGCACGACTGAGCGACTTTGACTTTCATGCCGCCCTACTGCCCAACATTTGACTGAATGGGTCAGGAACTCTTCCGCCCGCCCTCATCCTAGTTACCCGGAAACGCAAACTTCCGGTGGGTCCACGACTCCGACGCGGGGCAGCCCATTACGCTATCCCTGGACGAACCGGAATTTCGTCACCCCGACTACCCGCCCACTCCCGGAAGTGACGCACGGTGGGGTTGCCGGAAGAAGTGGCGAAGTTACTTTTGAGGGGAACTCAGTCGCGGCGGCGTGCCAGGGGCTACGGAGAAGAAGGAAAAGAAGGCAGAGCAAGGGGACGGAAGCAGGTGCACTCAAGTGTGGGGCGACGCGGGAGGAGCCCTGGGCCTGGGGCTTCCCGGCGTTCCCCGCGCTGCTTGGCTCAGCCCCCTTCTCTCCTTCCACCCTCTCCCCTCCTAGTTCGCGCCAACTCCCGGCTGTTTCCAAGGCAACGGGAGTAGGGGACCCCCCCCCCCAAGAGAGGCCGCCCACGAGACCCTCGCGCGCAGCCATGAGCCCCGCCTCCCACTGCTGTTCTGAGAGGGGCGGGACCTGGAGAGAGGTGTGAGGGCGGGGCATGTTGGGAGGAGGTCGGGGTGCCTTGATGGACGCAGATGGGGCGGGGCCTGGGTGGAAAAGATGTGGGCGGAGCATGATGGGAGGAGGTCGGGGGGCCGTGATGGGCGCAGATGGGGCGGGGTCTAGAAGGAAATAATGTGGGCGGAGCATTATGGACGGAGCTGGGGTCCGAAGGAGAGATGGGGGTGCTTCCTCGGCGGAGGTGGGGTGAAGCTGGAGGGGAAAGAGGAAGTGAGGGCGGAGCCCTCGAAGCCGAAGGGATAGTTTCTGGAAAAATCCGGTGGGCGAGGTCTGGAGTGGATGGAGCCTAAAAGAGGGGGGCTGACACTAGGGGAGGGCGGGGCTTGAGACTCAGCCGAAGGCTGTCCTGGAGCAGAAAGGGGGCGGGCCCTATTAGAACTGGATAGGAGGGTCTGTAGGCTGGCAGAGACTGGGGGTGGGGTCTGCACGAAGTAGGGGAAGAGTGTGAGGGATGGAGGAAAGAGAGGTCCCCTTATTAAGACCTATGGCTGGCCTACTCTGACCCTCCCTGGTTCCACAAGACTCTCCGACCCCCTGTATCTGCAGGCTGCTCCGTGACCCCACCATGTCCACCCCCACCACGAATTCCGTGGACACCCCCTTGCCTGGTGAGTGACCCCCCCCTTCCCCAACACAGCTATTCTCCCATCAGGTTATTGTCAGCCGAAAATCACTGTGTCTCCTCCCAGGAAATGGCCCCAGCACTCCCTCTTCTTCACCTGGGGGAAAGGAGGATGGTCCTGAACCATGCCCTGGAGGGGCGGATCCTGATGTCCCAAGCACTGATGGGGCCGACTCAGCCTCCGTTGTGGGTGAGACAGGGTCCAGGGACATGGGTTGGGAGTTGATACGGAGGCTCAGAGAGGAATCTAGAAGGAGAGAAAGATCAGAAATGGGGATGGCCAGCCCCAGTGTCTTGCTGATTTTTTTTTTTCTGTTCTTGGTACCTCTTATTTTGACCCATTCTTTGGGATTCACAGAAACACATCTTTCCCTCCGAATCACCATCTCTGTGGGTCCCCCTCCAACTCTGATTTGTTGCCTCTGATCTCTCATGGATCTGTCCCTCTGGCTGCTGTTTATCCCTGTGGTTCTGTCTCATGGCTTCTGTCCACCCATGCCAGTCATCCTAGACACAGCAGAGGAGCCGGAGCGCAAGCGAAAGAAGGGCCCAGCTCCAAAGATGCTGGGCGATGAGCTGTGCCAAGTGTGCGGGGACACAGCCTCTGGCTTCCACTACAACGTGCTCAGCTGTGAAGGCTGCAAGGGCTTCTTCCGCCGAAGTGTGATCCGAGGAGGGGCCGGGCGCTACGCCTGCCGGGGTGGTGGCACCTGCCAGATGGACGCGTTCATGCGGCGCAAGTGCCAGCAATGCCGGCTGCGGAAATGCAAGGAGGCAGGGATGCGGGAGCAGTGTGAGTCCTGGGGAGGGAGCAGGG